>NW_027468859.1:21039104-21054104 GCF_046254945.1 Alosa pseudoharengus | reverse complement strand
ACTGATGACCAAAAGGCATCATGGTGTGCATAAGTGGAGCGGTGTGGGTACAGTAGCTTTGGACAGTTAAGCATGCACACAGACACACGCACACATGCACACACACACACACACACACACACACACACACACACACACACCGTGTAAATGCATAAATAGCCTATGTATGACAGCGGAAAAAATATACGGGCCCTTGGGGTGCTTCATCATCATGATGTATGTGTCACTGCCTGCCATAGCATGTGCAAACATATTTCCATCAAAATGCTAAAATACTGTATGTGGTAGCTTTGTAGCCAACAATAGATGCTGGAGAGATAAAACTGCACAACAATTGATGGCTGGGATGGCATGGTTATGACCATGATGACCATGTGAGGCAGATCACGGAGAGAGAGAGGTACCACAGAGGCCTGCTTGTGTTATCCCAGGAAAATCATCACCACAACAACAACGCCTCCCACTTCCACCACCACCACCACCAAAGAATGCACGAATAGTATTACATTATAAACAGATACAATCAATACCACAATTGATCGGCTGGAGTTTGAGTGTGAAAAAGAATATCTGTGAAATGGGATGCTATTACCACAACAACAACATCCAATCCCCAAAGCCATCCCCCCACACTAAAATAGCATTGAAAACCCATGTGATAACCTTGAGGTGTGTGTATGTTTTGAGGTGTGTGTGTGTGTGTGTGTGTGTGTGTGTGTGTATGTGTGTAGGAGTTCCATGAGCACGCCTGTGCACATTCTGGCCATTCATGTCTGCTGTCTGCCCTCCTCTCTCTCTCTCCCCACTCTCTCTACCCTGTCTCTCTCTCTCTCTTCCCCTGCACTCTCTCTCTCTCTCTCTCTCTCTCTCTCTCTCTCTCTCTCTCTCTCTCTCTCTCGTTGGGCTAAGACAGTGTTTCCATCACTGGGCTGCATGTCCTCAGGCTACTTATGCAAGTTATGACGCCCCCCTCTCAACACACAGAGATACCCAACACATACAAAAAAAGACACACACGCACACACACACACACACACACACACACACACACACACACACACACTCCACTCAGTGAGTCAGTGATATCAAGTTGACAGCTCTACCACTGATCCCCTTGTAGAGATCTCCATCCGACAAGAGATTCGGCTCATAGCTCTGAACACCGTAACCTCTCCCTGCCTGCTCTTCCTCGTCCTCCTCCTCAGTCTCCCCTCCGTCCCAGCCTGGCATAGCCTAGCCCAGGCCCCCTTGTTGGCTTTGGGGGACCAAACAGTGACCCAGGACTGAAATGAAATCTAACAAAATGCTGATCCAATGAAGGTTAAAACAGAGCCGCAGACAATACAATGACCGTCAATCCAAAAATAACTGTCACATGCCACATTGGCATACCAAGTGAGTTCCTGGACCCGCAGCATATTGCTTTTGTTGAAAAACATTCTTCTTCCTTCCAATATCCCCTTTTGCATTTCTTTTTGGTTTTCAAATGACTGGCCCTGTAGTTTGCACCTGGATGGGTGGCTGTCTTTGAATTACTGACATGAACAGATCACAGGTTTACTCAAACATCTCTAAATGACTCATTAAGGCATGAAAGAGGAAAAAAAAAAACAAGAGGAAAAGCATCCGCCTCCCACACACCACCACAAAAGCGAATGTCAGAGAAAGAGAGTCAGAGAGAGAGAGAGAGAGAAAGAGAGAGAGAGGAACAATAGGCACAACATGACGTTATAGGAATGAGTTAGTGACGAGAGTGCACATCCCACGGTTTAGCGCACATACAGTAGTACACAAGCCGTTTGTTGCCTTGCCAAGAGTCTCCCCTTGGGCGCCACAGAATGGAGCTTTGCATGGAACGAGGAAAATGAGAGAGAAGAGCGAGAGAGTTCAACCAGAGCGAGAAGAGGCCGATAAAGAGGCAAGAGCGAGAAGAGGCCGATAAAGAGGCAAGAGCGAGAAGAGGCCGATAAAGAGGCAGGGGAGGCAGGGGAGGCAGGGACGGGGGTCTGGGCGCGACTACCCCTACACTGTGATGCAGTGTTCCACTTAAAAGCCCAGAGACATCCATGTCCGGCGTACTGGTGACTTAAGAAACCTTTGGCTAAAATCACTCCTTATACACTGATGAAATGCTGGCCTTGTATCACTCCTTATACACTGATGAAATGCTGGCCTTGTATCACTCCTTATACACTTCTGATGAAATGCTGGCCTTGTATCACTCCTTATACACTGATGAAATGCTGGACTTGTATCACTCCTTATACACTTCTGATGAAATGCTGGCCTTGTATCACTCCTTATACACTGATGAAATGCTGGCCTTGTATCACTCCTTATACACTTCTGATGAAATGCTGGCCTTGTATCACTCCTTATACACTGATGAAATGCTTTAAAAGCATTAGTTTAAAAAATAGTTTAAAAGCTGGCATTCATACGCTCCTCATGTCCTTCATACTGTGTGTGCTCTGGCATACCGTCTCATCATGTGAAATCTACATAACCTTTCAATGATCGATGACCTGCCTCATGCATTGTATGAAAAAGACTGACTATTAAGAGCAGACTGATGTTACCACAGGAGAGAGCTGGGTTATTATGGGATATAGTTTGTGTTTGTAGTTTGGTAGTTTACTATTTTATAATTTTTATTATTATTATTATTATTATTATTATTATTGGGGGCCAAGCAGCGAAGCTGCGAGGCAACCCATAGTGATTCTACGTATTCTTATTGGGGGCCAAGCAGCGAAGCTGCGAGGCAACCCATAGTGATTCTACGTATTCTTATTGGGGGCCTAGCAGCGAAGCTGCGAAGGCACCCATTGAGTTAGTAGTTTTTCCTATTATTATTGGGGGCCTAGCAGCGAAGCTGCGAAGGCACCCATTGTTTTAGTAGTTTTTCCTATTATTATTATTATTATTATTACACTTCTGCCATTGGAGTCTATGGCAGCCCATAGAACGCCTGGCTAAAAAGTTCAGATTTTTTCGTCGAAAGTTTCGGGACACTCCACTGACCACTCACACTCATTTACGGACCTCTAAACCCAGCCGTCTAGCGCCACCAACAGGTCAAAGTTTGGCTGAAAGTTGAAAAGCTGGGTTGAAAGGTATTTGCAAGTCATTATTATTATGAAATTTAGCGCCCTGATTCAGGACCGTCCCATGATCACTCTCACGAATTTACAAAGCTCTATGCCGAACACTCTAGCGCCACCAATAGGTCGAATCTGGACTCACATTTACGCATGTAACAATTGAACGGTGTGTTCGATTTTCACAAATTAAGCACCGTTGGAATCCCTGGACTGACTTGAGTTGATTGACCCCTATTACGTCACTTTTGGCCATACTGGACCTCCGCCATATTGGATTTAGTCCAAACTCTACGAAAAGTTTCAGCGGTTACAAATTTCCTCAGATTTTCACGAAACTTGTTGGAGATGATCTTCTGCCCGAGCCGCACAAACGATACTGGTCAGATTTTTCAATTTCATTTTTGTTTGCCCGTGACAGCCAATCAAATATGGTGACGAGGACGCCAAACAGGAAGTGGACAAACATCTAGGTGATGCTTTGAGTTAACATAACAAAACTCGAGACCATTAGTCGGGACACTGTCCCAATCACTCACACCAATTTTCATGCATATACATTGAACACAGTAGCGCCACCACCAGTTTAGTGCTGCACATGCGTTCATGCGCGTGATCCTTGACTCTTTTG
Source organism: Alosa pseudoharengus (assembly GCF_046254945.1). Lineage (NCBI taxonomy): Eukaryota > Metazoa > Chordata > Actinopteri > Clupeiformes > Clupeidae > Alosa > Alosa pseudoharengus. Next base: position 21,050,372 of record NW_027468859.1, on the reverse strand, counting down.
TCTGATTTTCACAATTGAGGTAGCATCTGAATCCTTGGACCATCCCGAGTTCATCGACTCCTATCCCATCACTTTCCGCCATATTGGACCTCCGCCATATTGGAATTGGTCTAAACTCTACGAAAAGTTTCAGCGGTCCCAGATTTCATTTGATTTTCACAGAACTTGGCAGAGATGATCTTCAGACCGAGCCGCACAAACGATACTTGTCAGATTTTTTTATTTCATTTTTGTTTGCCCGTGACAGACAATCAAATATGGCGATGAAGCCACCAAACAGGAAGTGGGCTAACATCTCGGCTATGCTTTAATGTATGAAGTCCAAACTTGGTACAGGGACTTTGTATCTGATTGTGAGGACACGGTAAGAAATTGGCATCATTTGGCCTCTATAGGGGGCGCTGTAATACAGGAAGTGAGCTTGTATCTCAGCAACGCTTTGGTGTACAAAGTCCAAACTTAGTATAAGGACCTGTTACCTGATTATGATGATGCACTAGGAAATTGGAATCATTTGGCCTCCATAGGGGGCGCTGTAATACAGGAAGTGAGCTCGTATCTCAGCAACACTTTGGTGTATGAAGTCCAAACTTGGTACAGGGACATATTAGCTGATTGTGAGGACATGAAGGAAAGTGTTCTCATTTGGCCTCTAGGGGTGCTGTAATAATGAAAGTGAGCTCACATCTCAGCAACACTTTGGTGTATGAAGTCCAAACTTGGTAGAGGGACATGGTAGCTGATTGTGAGACCGCACAAAGACATTGGTGTAATTTGGCCTCTTGCTGTAAGTGCTTGCTGATGCCGTGGCAACGCCATTTCTGCTATAGCGCTCTGCTAGGCCCCCGCATTGCTGCTTGCAGCTATATTTATTATTATTATTATTACACTTCTGCCATTGGAGTCTATGGCAGCCCATAGAACGCCTGGCTAAAAAGTTCAGATTTTTTGCCAGAAAGTTTCGGGACACTCCACTGACCACTAACGCTAATTTACAGATCTCTAAACCCAGCCATCTAGCGCCACCAACAGGTCAAAGTTTGGCCGAAAGTTGAAAAGCTGGGTTGAAAGGTATTCACAAGTCATTATTATTATGAAATTTAGCGCCCTGATTCAGGACCGTCCCATGATCACTCTCACCAATTTACAGAACTCTATGCCGAACACTCTAGCGCCACCAATAGGTTGAATCTGGACTCACATTTACGCATGTAACAATTGAACGGTGTGTTCGATTTTCACAAATTAAGCACCGTTGGAATCCCTGGACTGACTTGAGTTGATTGACCCCTATTACGTCACTTTCGGCCATACTGGACCTCCGCCATATTGGATTTAGTCCAAACTCTACGAAAAGTTTCAGCAGTTACAAATTTCCTCCGATTTTCACGAAACTTGTTAGAGATGATCTTCTGTCCGGGCCGCACAAACGATACTGGTCAGATTTTTCAATTTCATTTTTATTTGCCCGTGACAGCCAATCAAATATTGTGACGAAGCCGCCAAACAGGGAGTGGACAAACATCTAGGTGACGCTTTGAGTTAATATAACAAAACTCGAGACCATTAGTCAGGACACTGTCCCAATCACTCACACCAATTTTCGTGCATATACATTGAACACACTAGCGCCACCACCAGTTCAATGCTGGACATGCGTTCATGCGCGTGATCCTTGACTCTTTTGTCTGATTTTCACAATTGAGGTAGTGTCTGAATCCTTGGACCATACAGAGTTCATCGACCCCTAACCTATCACTTTCCGCCATATTGGACCTCCGCCATATTGGATTTAGTCCAAACTCAACGAAAAGTTTCAGCGGTTACAAATTTCATCCGATTTTCACAGAACTTGTCGGAGATGATCTTCAGACCGAGCCGCACAAACGATACTTGTCAGATTTTTTAATTTCATTTTTGTTTGCCCGTGACAGCCAATCAAATATGGCGATGAAGCCACCAAACAGGAAGTGGGCTAACATCTCGGCTATGCTTTAATGTATGAAGTCCAAACTTGGTACAGGGACTTGGTATCTGATAGTGAGGACGCACTAGGAAATTGGCATCATGTGCCCTCTATAGGGGGCGCTGTAATACAGGAAGTGAGCTTGTATCTCAGCAACGCTTTGGTGTACAAAGTCCAAACTTGGTATAAGGACCTGTTACCTGATTATGATGACACACTAGGAAATTGGCATCATTTAGCCTCTATAGGGGGCGCTGTAATACAGGAAATGAGCTCGTATCTCAGCAACACTTCGGTGTATGAAGTCCAAATTTGGTACAGGGACATATTAGCTGATTGTGAGGACATGAAGGAAAGTGGTCTTATTTGGCCTCTAGGGGGGCTGTAATAAAGAAAGTGAGCTCACATCTCAGCAACACTTTGGTGTATGAAGTCCAAACTTGGTAGAGGGACATGGTAGCTGATTGTGAGACCGCACAAAGACGTTGGTGTAATTTGTCCTCTTGCTGCTGAGTGCTTGCTCTGCGCTCTGCTCTATAGCGCTCTGCTAGGCCCCCGCATTGCTGCTTGCAGCTATATTTATTATTATTATTATAACGAAACGCTAATTTGCCATTAAACCATACAGTAAAAAGTTGGGATATTCGGCACATTGATTCGGTTCAGTCATATCTTTAATTTATCAAAGTTTCAAGTCTGCACTTTGAGTGCTCTAGCGCCACCAACATTTCAAATTTTTTATTACATCTATGCACATAACGTTTGAATGGTACACCACATTTTGAACATTAAGGTATATTTGGAATCCTTGGATGAGACCGAACTCAACGCAGATGTCAATTTATGGGGTAAACGTAATTGATCAGGCTGCCATATTGGATTTAATCAAAAACACCTAAAAGGCATCAAAGTTCGCAAAGTTTGTCCGATTTTCACGAAACTTGACGCAGATGATCTTCAGACTATGACTCACAAATGTTATTGCTTTTCGGAGCCATATTCAAAACCCATCGCCCGTCGTGACCAATCAAGTTTGGCGGCGAAGCCGCCAAACAGGAATTGAAGTGATCTCAGCAAGGCTTTCGCGTATCAACACCAAACTCAGTACAGGGTCTCAGGACCCAATTAGGAGGAGGCTCAATAAATTTGGTGACTTTTGACCTATAGGTGGCGCTATAATTACCAAAATTACGTTTTAGCCTGTAACGGGTCATGTGTTTGGAATTAAAGCATATTAGTGATATCTGTTAATACCTTGAGAGGTCCTTAGGCCGCCACATGCCAACATGTGACGTCAACATAAATGATCCAACCGCCATATTGGATGTCATCAAAAACACTTAAAAGGCATCAAAGGTCACAAAGTTTCTCCGATTTTCACGAAACTTGACGCAGATGATCGTCAGACCATGTCTCATAAATGCATTGCTTTCTGGAACCATATTCAAAACCTGTTGCCCGTGACAACCAATCAAGTTTGGCGGCGAAGCCGCCAAACAGGAAGTGAAGTGATATCTCAGCAATGCTTTCACATATCAAAACCAAACTAGGTATATAGGTTCAGGACTCAATCAGGAGGACACTCAAGAAATGTGGTAAATTTTGACCACTATGTGGCGCTATAATCACAGGAAGTGGGCTCATATTTCTGCAATGCTTTCACGTATCGAAACCAAACTTGGCTCATTGACTCGGGACCACATCCTGAGGACATACAATAATTTTAGCGACCTTTGACCACTAGGGGTGCTATAATTTGCAACACTTTCTCGTATCAACACCAAACTTGGTATATGGACTCGTGACTACAACCTGAGGACGCACAATAAATGTGGTGACTTTTGACCACTAGGGGTGCTATAATTATCAACACTTTCTCGTATCGACACAAAACTTGGTATGTGGACTTGTGACTACAACCTGACTATGCACAATACATTTGGTGATGTTTGAGGTATGCATATGTATGGGGGGTTATTGGGGTGTGTGGGAGAGGAAGTTTATCTTTGTATATGTGTGTGTGTGGGACGGGTGGTTAATTGGGTGTGTGTATAATGTAGCAACATTGGGTTGCCATGACAACTCCTGCTCAACTGCTTGGCCCCCACATTGCTGCTTGCAGCTATATTTGGGGGCCAAGCAGCGAAGCTGCGCGGCAACCCTTAGTGATTCTACCTTTTCTTATTATTATTATTATTATTACACATCTTTCCGCTGTCATTGAAGTCTATGGCAGCCCATAGAACCGTACAGTAAAAAGTTGTGAAATTTGGCACATTGATTCGGGACAGTATAAAAATTAATTTGAGCAAGTTTTATGCCTGAACCACAGAGAGTCTAGCGCCACCAATGGGTCAAAGTTGACATTGCATCCATGCAATTAACTTTTGAACCGTATGCCCGATTTTGAATATCGCAATATCTTTGGAAGTCTTGGATGAGGCCGAACTCAACGCACCCCATGACGTCAATTTCCGCCATGTTGGATCTTCCGCCATATTGTATTTCATCAAAAACACTTAAAAGGCATCAAAGTTCGCAAAGTTTGTCCGATTTTCACGAAACTTGACGCAGATGATCGTCAGACCATGACTCATAAACGCATTGCTTTTTGGAGACATATTCAAAACCGGTTGCCTGTGACGACCAATCAAGTTTGGCGGCGAAGCCGCCAAACAGGAAGTGAAGTGATATCTCAGCAAGGCTTTCGCGTATCAACACCAAACTCAGTACAGGGTCTCAGTACCCAATTAGGAGGAGGCTCAATAAATTTGATGACTTTTGACCTATAGGTGGCGCTATAATTAGCAAAATTATGTTTTAGCCTGTAACGGGTCATGTGTTTAGAATTAAAGCATATTAGTGATTTCTGTTAATACCTTGAGAGGTCCTTAGGCAGGTCACATGCCAACATGTGACGTCAACATAATTTATTCGACCGCCATATTGGATGTCATCAAAAACACTTAAAAGGCATCAAAGGTCAGAAAGTTTCTCCGATTTTCACGAAACTTGACGCAGATGATCGATCGTCAGACCATGACTCATAAACGCATTGCTTTTTGGAGACATATTCAAAACCGGTTGCCTGAGACGACCAATCAAGTTTGGCGGCGAAGCCGCCAAACAGGAAGCGAAGTAATATCTCAGTAAAGCTTTAACGTATCAAAACCAAACTCAGTACATGGGGTCAGGACCCAATAAGGAGAAGGCTCAATAAATTTGATGACTTTTGACCTATAGGTGGCGCTATAATAAGCAAAATTACATTTTGGCCTGTAACGGGTGATGTGTTTGGAATTAAAACTTACTATTGGTGTCTGTTAATGTTAATGTTAATATACTAGTGATGTCTCTGGGAGGTCCTAAGGCTGACAGATGTGATTTTGTGATGTCAACATAATTGATCTGGCCGCCATATTGGATTTAATCAAAATCACTTAAAAGGCATCAAAGGTCACAAAGTTCATCCGATTTTCATGAAACTTGGTTCAGATGATCTTCAGACCATGACTCACAAACGCATTGCTTTTTGGACCCATATTCAAAACCCATCGCCCGTCTTGACCAATCAAGTTTGGCGGCAAAGCCGCCAAACAGGAAGTGAAGTGATCTCAGCAAGGCTTTTGCGTATCAACACCAAACTCAGTACAGGGTCTCAGGACCCAATTAGGAGGAGGCTCAATAAATTTGATGACTTTTGACCTATAGGTGGCGCTATAATCACAAGAAGTGGGCTCATATTTCAGCAATGCTTTCACATATTGAAACCAAACTTAGTATATGGACTTGGGACCTCATCCTGAGGACAGACAATAATTTTAGCAACGTTTGACCACTAGGGGTGCTATAATTTGCAACACTTTCTCGTATCGACACCAAACTTGGTACCTGGACTCGGGACCACATCCTGAATAAGGACAATACATTTAGTGACCTTTGACCACTAGGGGCGCTATAATTAGAAAAACTTTATCGTATCGACACCAAACTTGGTACATGGACTCGGGAACACATCCTGAAGACGCACAATATATTTAGTGAGCTTTGACCACTAGGGGTGCTACAATTATCAACACTTTCTTGTATCGACACCAAACTTGGTATGTGGACTTGTGACTACAACCTGACTACGCACAATAAATTTGGTGATGTTTGAGGTATGCATATGTGTGGGGGGTTATTGGGGTGTGTGGGGGAAGAAGTTTATCTGTGTATATGTGTGTGTGTGGGACAGGGGGGGTTAATTGGGTGTGTGTATAATGTAGCAACATTGGGTTGCCATGACAACTCCTGCTCAACTGCTTGGCCCCCTCATTGCTGCTTGCAGCTATATTTATTATTATTATTATAACGAAACGCTAATTTGCCATTAAACCATACAGTAAAAAGTTGGGATATTCGGCACATTGATTCGGTTCAGTCATATCTTTAATTTATCAAAGTTTCAAGTCTGCACTTTGAGTGCTCTAGCGCCACCAACATTTCAAATTTTTTATTACATCTATGCACATAACGTTTGAATGGTACACCACATTTTGAACATTAAGGTATATTTGGAATCCTTGGATGAGACCGAACTCAACGCAGATGTCAATTTATGGGGTAAACGTAATTGATCAGGCTGCCATATTGGATTTAATCAAAAACACCTAAAAGGCATCAAAGTTCGCAAAGTTTGTCCGATTTTCACGAAACTTGACGCAGATGATCTTCAGACTATGACTCACAAATGTTATTGCTTTTCGGAGCCATATTCAAAACCCATCGCCCGTCGTGACCAATCAAGTTTGGCGGCGAAGCCGCCAAACAGGAATTGAAGTGATCTCAGCAAGGCTTTCGCGTATCAACACCAAACTCAGTACAGGGTCTCAGGACCCAATTAGGAGGAGGCTCAATAAATTTGGTGACTTTTGACCTATAGGTGGCGCTATAATTACCAAAATTACGTTTTAGCCTGTAACGGGTCATGTGTTTGGAATTAAAGCATATTAGTGATATCTGTTAATACCTTGAGAGGTCCTTAGGCCGCCACATGCCAACATGTGACGTCAACATAAATGATCCAACCGCCATATTGGATGTCATCAAAAACACTTAAAAGGCATCAAAGGTCACAAAGTTTCTCCGATTTTCACGAAACTTGACGCAGATGATCGTCAGACCATGTCTCATAAATGCATTGCTTTCTGGAACCATATTCAAAACCTGTTGCCCGTGACAACCAATCAAGTTTGGCGGCGAAGCCGCCAAACAGGAAGTGAAGTGATATCTCAGCAATGCTTTCACATATCAAAACCAAACTAGGTATATAGGTTCAGGACTCAATCAGGAGGACACTCAAGAAATGTGGTAAATTTTGACCACTATGTGGCGCTATAATCACAGGAAGTGGGCTCATATTTCTGCAATGCTTTCACGTATCGAAACCAAACTTGGCTCATTGACTCGGGACCACATCCTGAGGACATACAATAATTTTAGCGACCTTTGACCACTAGGGGTGCTATAATTTGCAACACTTTCTCGTATCAACACCAAACTTGGTATATGGACTCGTGACTACAACCTGAGGACGCACAATAAATGTGGTGACTTTTGACCACTAGGGGTGCTATAATTATCAACACTTTCTCGTATCGACACCAAACTTGGTATGTGGACTTGTGACTACAACCTGACTATGCACAATACATTTGGTGATGTTTGAGGTATGCATATGTATGGGGGGTTATTGGGGTGTGTGGGAGAGGACGTTTATCTTTGTATATGTGTGTGTGTGGGACGGGTGGTTAATTGGGTGTGTGTATAATGTAGCAACATTGGGTTGCCATGACAACTCCTGCTCAACTGCTTGGCCCCCACATTGCTGCTTGCAGCTATATTTATTATTATTGTTGTTATCATTACTATTGTTTTGTTTTTTGCTTTGTTTTGTTTGTTTGTTTGTCTGTAGAGCACTTTGTGCTTTGTGCTTGAAAAGTGCTATATAAATACATTTTATTATTATTATATATGCATCAATGCAAACAGGCTACCACTCTGCGTAGGGAAATTAAGGTCTAAACTACACTGCATTACAAACGGAAATGGTTAAACGCTTAATTTTAGTATCTGCTTCCTAATGAGAAACATGTCCCGAGGGAGTTGCACTTTCATTTTAGTTCCTACAAGAATTATACCAACTATACCAACTATACCAGCAACCCCTCCTCCAACACGCCAAACAGAAGCGCTGCTACTTTGAATGTTTCTCACTGAAGAAATGATAACCGCTAATTCAAACCTCAGGGTCATTAAATAATCATCATTGTGTACTTAAGAAGTGTGGATAAATAGAGTGTTCCACGCTTGCCAGAGATCCACAAATACGTGTGGCGGCTTTGCACAGCGTGCTGGTTGAAGCACAGAAAACAGAAACCTGCCTAGTTTTATTCTCATTTAAATCCCCATAGGAAACACACCACGCTCACCACCACAACAGCTTTAGACCCACGAGCCCTCTGCTGCAGCCGAGTCAATCAATAAGAATAATAAGAATAAGAATAATAAGAATGATAATTACTAAAAAGTGTCTTTCAGGTCATTGGTTTGCAGTAAGGCCATTAATGTTGTCACAGAGGCTGATTTTCCTGTGCTCTGCGGAAATCTCAGGGACTCCTTAGGTCAGAGTGAGCGGCCATTACACTGTGTGTTTCCTGCCTGCCTCGCATGTCTGCCTCGCATGTCTGTCCGACGTCCATCACTCTGATACCAGCCTGAGCTAGGAGCCCGGGGCAGCCGAGGGCAACACCCAGCGCAGCCCATAAAACGCCAACAGGGCCGACTGTTGCTGCAAATGAACAGAGGCCCATTTCAACATAAAAAGACACACGTGCATTCACACACACACACACACACACACACACACACACACACACACACACACACACACACACACACACACACACAGATATAGACACAGATACACACATCCCTGCAGCCAGCAGCTCACAGCATGGCAGATGGTGTGGTGCCAAGCTGCCATGTTCACACACACACATACACACACACATGCACACACACACACACACACACACACACACACACACACACACATACAGTACACACACACACAGATGCAACACTCAGCATATCTATACAACCCCCCCACCCCCACACAGAGGAGGGAAAAAATAAACATGCTGTCACACAATCCAAGTTCCTGCTCCTTTGTAGCATAACACAGGCGAACGCGGGGAGCTCTGCTCTTTGCCCCAGCAGGAGCACCGAAACCAGATGCTGCGGAGATCAGACGGATGGAAAACGAGCCGTAATGGCGGCCACAGTGGAGCCCATCAGAGCCAACACACCCCATCCACGCACGCACGCACGCACACACACACACACACACACACACACACCATCGTGACCAGGAGTGATGCCTGTTCCCGGGCTACACAGCGAGCAACCAGCGTGTGAGTAATTGACTGGCAAGAATCAGAGGCGAGCCCATTTTAAACTGCCAGCTTGAGTGACTGATGAACGCAACTGAGAAGCACTTTCCAAAACGAATGTGCCGTTTGAAAAGGTACTGAATTCCAAAAACAACAACAACAATGCAAGCGAGCGAGTTAACACCAAAAAAATAAATACAGGTTGAGGCGTAAGGTGCACTGCCAAATAGGTGGAATTTTAAATGCACGCACTCTATGGTGGCACGACCCCTGGAAGCCACATTATGTCTGTACCTGCCACGAGCCAACATGGATGCAGGCATGTCAAGCGCCATCAGGGCTTACATAAGTGATCGGAGTTGACACACAGCATGGAGGTGTTGACTTGCTCATGTGTCGCGGTGGGAGAGCCAGCCTGGTATTAATGGCAGCTCGAGAAACAAGCAGTGAAATGACTGACTGACGGCAGCTTGGGTAACAAACAGCCGAACGACTCTTGACTTGTTTTGCACTGCACGATGATGGTTCCGCTGCAGCGGGGGGGGGGGGGGAAGGGGAGTCTGTGGAGAGGCAAAAACATCCACTCCAATATATGTCAAGTGTGAAGCGCATTTGGCATTCGGCTGCTGCAAAACTTGCTGCGGACGCTGCAACTGCTCTGTGCTGTTCAAAAGTGCGGCATGCAGCTCTCCGCTAGCTCCAGCGTAGCCTCTTAGCGCTCACTGGTCTGTGCTGTCCTGCCACGATTGGAGGTGTAAGCTGGTTTTAATTACTGCGCTGGCAGGGGGAGCGCCGGCTTTCAGGGAGCGTAAACAAATACAACAGGCAGCTGAGAGAGGGGGGTGGTGGGGGTGGGGGTGGTGCTGGTGCTGGTGGGGGTAAAGAGATGATGTAAACCAAGGACAACCATCATGGGCAAGCATGGGAAAGTGTCGACTCTGCCTGCAGTTATTTTCTCTCCATTCTTCATTTAGCCGCCCCCCCCCCCCCCCATCACCCAATCCCCCCACCCCTCCCTCAACCCCCTAAGGTATGGATTCCTTCCTGGGAGCCCTGATCTGATGAAATCTTTGTGAATTTCTCTGACAATGTCACCAAACGAGGCCTATCGTCCGCGACCCTTAATATTTATCTCTGTCGGGGAAAAAAAAGAAGCTCTTAGCGACTCTGCCTCCCACCCCAATGCCCCCCTCCACCCTCCACCCTCCCCCTTCTACACACACCAAACCCCATCTCCATCCCTTCAAAGGTGCCTGTGAAACAATTTCAAACTGGAGACCCGGGAGACAGCAGCCCTGTCTGGTAATTGGGTCCCCTGTCACCCGGCGAATGCAATAACCGCACACTCTCTCGTTCCCTCTCTCCCTCTCTCTCTCTCTCTCTCTCTCTCTCTCTCTCTCTCTCTCTCTCTCTCTCTCTCTCTCTCTCTCTCTCTCTCTCTCTCTCTCTCTCTCTCTCTCTCTCTCTCTCTCTCTCTCTCTCTCTCTCTCTCTCCTCTCTCTCTCTCTCTCTCTCTCTCTCTCTCTCTCTCTCTCTCTCTCTCTCTCTCTCTCTCTCTCTCTCTCTCTCTCTCTCTCTCTCTCGCCGGGCCTTAATCTAAATGACATCAGTGTCCTAGTTTGGATTGCAGACTATGATGTGTTCTGCGAGAGCGTGCAGAGAACAGCTCTCGCCACCCACACAGTACAAACACAAGGCCACAAATACCAACCCCCTGATGGCGGATCCGGTCCTCATCTGGCTCAAATCAGGACCATCTCTGGCCCAGATCCGGCAGCCATCCCAGCGGGTCAAGACAGCTTGCCAGGCACGTCAGTGTCAGCCCAGCTCATGTGGGACACACCGTCATTACAACCCTCCCAAAAG
>NW_027468859.1:20999104-21029104 GCF_046254945.1 Alosa pseudoharengus | reverse complement strand
ACAATTCCTCATGGAGCCAATTTTCTGGCTCTCAGAAATGAAAATGCCGGGCACCCTGATTAAAAGTGCCATGGTGATGGAGTGCCGCTCACCAACGCCCCTGGTCAAAAACACACAGGAGCTAGTTAAAACGGGATCGTCCATTAACACCTCGGCTTCATCAATAAAGCCTCCTCTCTTCTCTCAACCGAATGAGTAATAGAGAAGGACAGACGGATAGATAGAGAAAGAGAGAACGACAGAGAGAGAGAGAAGGAGAAGGAGGAGGAGGAGGATGAGGAGGAGGAGATTGCCATTGGAAGGTTAGGTGGCTCCTCAGGTAAAGGTCAGTCTCATTTAAATGTCAAACAGCTACTGATGGCCATTGCGTCTGAAGAGCGTCCACCTCATTAGCGTGCCTGCGGCTATGCCACCCGCCCGCTAACTGTATAACGACACACACGACTTCCCTTGGTGCCTGACTACCACACACACACACAGACTATTCATTTGCATCTCTGAACAAATTCTAGTTAATTCAAGCCATGCGGTCGATCACACACAGGTAAAATGATAGCAGTGGACAGCAGTAGACCTATAACATGGGGCTGCCCAAAGGCAATCCTGCATGCGTCTGAATTCATCTCTTTAACTCGTGTAACTGGGCAAGGCAACAAGCCGTAGCCCCACTCTTTACACACTTTAATTCACACTTTCAACTTCCAGTACCGAGCAACCAGGCAAAGCCGAAGACCTCCCTAAACCCCAGAGGTATTTAGGTATCTAGTGTCACCAATTCACTCAACTATCTTTAGCATTTATCTATTGAAGTCATCAAAGGTCCACTTGTGGTCATCTCTATTGTCCACTCACCCACCCACTACCCACCCAAATCAGGAAGCATTCCCATCCCAGCTGATATCAAAACACTTGGTGAAACCCCAGCAGCGTGGGAGAGCAATGTCCAGGGAAGGGTTGGTACTCACGATCGTTGCATCGTGTGCCGGTGTAGGAGGTCATGGAGCAGTCGCAGGTGAAGTTCTCCCACTGTTGAATGCACACGCCCATGTTGGCACAGGAGTCCTCCTGGCAGGTGGTGCTGGGGCCTGGCATAGGAAAGTCACCAGGGGCAAAGACAGAGAAAGAACCAATGAATGAATGAACAAATGAATTAGTGAAGGCCCAGGGAGAGGAGGCAGGAAGCAAAAAACATGGGCATCACCAATGGGCATGCAGAGCGAGTTCCCAACAGCATCACCAGAGAGCGAGAAAGAGAGAGAGAGCGAGAAAGAGAAAGAGAGAGAGAGAGAGAGAGAGAGAGAGAGAGAGAGAGAGAGAGAGAGAGATGCAGGCATGCAGAAATTACATCGCTTGAGTGACATCGACCCTTACCGCAATGCTAGACGGCACAGACAGACAGTTCCAGGCAACAGTGTGACACTTAGACACCTCATCACAAACAGTTAACAGCCAAACAAAGGAAATAACAACAAAAGAAATAACAGCAAGGTGTTTATTCAGAAAAAAAAACCCTCCAGAACTGTGACTAACACGGCAGATGTTCGAGTCGGAACACCTCCCGAATCGCCCAGCTCTCCAATATCCCATTTTAAGAAGTGAGAAATGTGATATTGTGAACATGTGAATTCTTTTTTTTTTTTTTTTACAGTTTTTTTTACTATGGTTTCTGTCAATTTTGTTGTTTGTTTTTCAAAGTTTGACAAACACATATATGCAGCATTTTCAGGAAACTTTCATTACATTTTGTGTTTCATCAAAAGATGAATGAAAGTATCTTACAAATGTAAGCATTCACTGTTGGCAGCGCATGCAAGACAGTGTGAGAAAAAAACTCACCACCACCAATCAACATCCAAATCAAACAGCAAATGTGCCTCTACACTCCTCTGGCTGAAAGTGTGCCATTATGTGGTGTTTGGTGCGTCTGTGAGGGTGTTTATCTTCACTTTTGCTCTCTTCCAGGACGCCTTCCACTCAGCACAACACAACTACACCAAAGCCATCTTTTGAATGGGATCCACACCAGCAGCTATCACTAAAGTCCCGGAACATGTTACACTCTAACATGATGATAGAGGATTGTGGGTAAGTATGCCAGGCATTTTTGCATTTTATTTGTAGTGATCACGGGGGGACCATGCTTCTTATTTAAGTACAATTGCTCGCTATACATCCAGAAACACTAGTAATGCTAGTCATTTCTTACAAAAAGTTTTCCCCCTAAAAGCAATGCTGCCACTACTGAGTTTCCACAACTCTTCAAGTATCCTGCCACAGTTGTGTGCTATAATGAATTCTGTGCGACAGGCTCAGGAGTTGTTGCAATACAGTAGCTGCAAAGGACCATGACATTCAGCTAGTCTGCTCATTCATAATTCAAACTCCTCACTGGCAGAACAATGTAATATGACTGGCAAACACACACACACACACACACACACACACACACACACACACACACACACACACTCTGCTTGCATTTATAAAATGCATGAGCGACATGTCAACATGTGTACTCTGGCAGCCTGAATATGCCCATAAATTAGCGGGGGCTAATCATAGGTTGGGCGCACATGAGCAGCGAGGTGGCATCGCCTCCTGCAACTTTAATACTCCCTCCTGCTTTGGACAGCTGGATGAACCACTATTAGCAAGGGGCGTGAAGGACGGGGGTACAAGGACGAGAGAGAGACACAGAGAGAGAGAGGAGGGGGGAAAGAGAGAGAGCACCTACGACGAAGCTCAGACAACATAATTACAGTCTAGAGAAAGAGCTCATGTTTTATTTACCTTCCCTCCTGAAAAGGATTATAATTTCTTATCTCTCTCTCTCTCTCTCTCTCTCTCTCTCTCTCTCTCTCTCTCTCTCCCCTCCCCTCCCCTCCCCTCCCATACCCACTATCTTAGTGGAGAGCTGGGCTCCCGGTGAGAGACCAGGCATGGGCAAAGTGACACCTTCACACACCACCACCCATTGCACACACACTTGACACTTTCAGCCAGAGTTGAGGAGGAGGAGGAGGGTGGGGAGGTGGAGTTGAACCGTCTACCTTGGAGGTCGGCTTTGGTGAAGCCAACTTTAGTTGGGAAGAAACAGAAAGAAGGAGAGAGGGGTGAGAGAGACCGTGACAGAGAGAAAGAAAGAAAGAAATAGAGAAAGAGAGAGAGAGAGAGGGGGGAGAAGTGAACAGAGCACAGTTAGCGAGGGACCAGTAAGTGTTAGTCAAAGAAAGTGGATTACATAAGGTCAGGACAGTTAGTCAGTGGATTAGGTATACAGTCTTAGGAGTTATTCATTTAAAAGAGGTTACATACATTACAACTGTTAAAAAGGGGTAACATTTGAAAGGGTGGGCAAAATCGGCATCAGAGAACAATAACTGGAGTAGTTACAGTAATGGCCGCCATGAGTACATAGTTTGAACAAGCTTGTCACTTACAGAGACCCCAGTCTGCAACTATTCCTTTTTACTTTGATCATGGGCTCCATCTAGTGGCTAATCTTTGCAACAACAAATTTCTTTCAGAGAAGACCGAAAATGATAACCCTATCGCCTCACACAGTTGAGTTTATTCTAATCAAAAGTTTAAAATATGCTTGCATGTAGTGTATATTGTAAAATATCAATATTTTTTACTGTGGTTAACATAAATCTGGTAAATTAAGTGTTGTGTGAGAGGCTTTGTAGAGTATTCAGTTTTAGCATTGAACCAGAGATGGAAAAATCACACAAATTTAGCTACATGTAGTCACAGGTAGTCAGTGTATTTCACCGAAGGATTAAGGGCAGACATTCGGACTGGGTGAACGAAGCTCTTTGATGGAGGCGATGTATTTCACCGAAGGATTAAGGGCAGACGTTCAGACTGGGTGAACGAAGCTCTTTGATGGAGGCGATGTATTTCACCGAAGGATTAAGGGCAGACATTCGGACTGGTTGAACGAAGCTCTTTGATGGAGGCGATGGGCCCAGTGGAAGCTTACCGTCGCATCCGCGCTCGATCTGGCCGCTGCGGAACAGCGCGTCGTTGATCAGGTCAGGCAGGCGGCCGTTGAGATCCACGGAGGCCAGGCAGCCCTGGAAGCCCTCGCGAGACACGACCAGCTTGGGCAGGTTCTGGTACATGTTGGGCCCGAGACCGGCCACAAACAAATCACCTGCAGAGGAGGAGGAGGAGGAGGAGGAGCATAATCAGAGAGATCAGTCCCACAGGGTTGGCCACCATGGCCACAGACACACACTACTAATGCATCTCACTATGGCAAACTGAGAGCCCATATCAACTACAGAAGTTACAGAAGGGATTGTACACACTCATGAAAGATAAGTACAAGTAGGAAATAGCCGTAGGGAATAGTAGTAGGGAGTAGGGAATAGCCGTATATTGCATGTTTGGGTGCTCACCCACTGAACCCAAGAACCCAAACTAAAGAAATGCTGCTAAAAATTCAATGAAAAATGGATTAATTGTCTAAATTCTCTTATTCAAATATTCCCTTGTTTCAGTGTGAGATTCTTGTGTTGAGTGTGATGCTCCAGTGGTCACCTTTGAGGTCCAGGTTCTTGGCACCGTTCACCACCTGGCTGACGGACTTGGTGTCCACCTTGAGGGTGTGCGTGTTGGTGGCGTCACGGGTGATGACCACGCTGTGCCACTGGTTGTCGTTGAGGGGGCTTTCGCTGTTGCCCTTCAAGAGGCTGGGACCGTTGCCCAGGTCGAAGACGTAGTGTATGAACCTGGACACACACACACACACACACACACACAGACACACACACACACACACGGAGGACATAGTTACTTACTCTTACTCATCCACTCCACTTCCCCCCTTTAAGTGCCACTTCACAAAAAGGTGCTTTTTCTTCTCATATCACACTCAAGGGTCCTTGTTCCTATGACAACACTTGAGCTATGCTCTGTTTGTCACCGGATCTCACTGAGAGCGAGAGAGCGCGCGCAAGAGAGAAAAAATGTGAGTTTGAGTGTGTGTGTGTGTGTGTGTGTGTGTGTACGTGTGAATGAGAGAGAGGGAGAGATAAAAGGCTGTATCTTCAAGTGGGTCAAGCCACAGTGAGAGTACATCACTCACTACACTCAACCTGAGTCAATGTACACAGGCCCTGAGCTCAGGTCACCAAACTCTTGTGTTGTTCAAACAGTGGCACCACTGAGAGCACTTCCTCTCACAGGGCCACGACCACTCCTGAGAGGAAGGGTACCTCTGTGACCACACATGAAAGAGAGAAGATTGAGAGGCTTTTTCATCATTTTATGCTCCCTCAACGCTTTTGACTTTGATGTCACATGACTAGAAATGAGACTGCACAACCATGACAAACCAATCTATCTAATAGGAGCAGGGTTGTAAAAAGGGCCAAATGCTATCATTTTTCCCCCTGACTTTCTTCCCCTCGATAAGAGTCATTTCTTTTGTGATCTCAAGATAGGAAATCTGGTCTTCACAGCTTTCCGTAGCTTAGGCAAATTGATTTGCACTGGTTGTGTGGCCCCTGCTCTTTGGCACGTGGCTCTGAAATGAGAGAGGTCTATTGCCTCGTGATAAGAGGCAAAAAGCACTCCAAGTGAAATTCATGGAGATTGGAACAATCACAAAAAGATGTTTAATGCAAAAGATCCCCACATGAAAACGCAGCTGGAAAAAAAACTCATGGACATCATTCTAACTATGTATTCCAAAAAAGAAACTACCTTGTTATTTGTAAATCCACTTCAAATGTCTCTCTCATAACTCCTGAGAGATCACATCAGCTGTGAACAGTGGACAACACACAGGATGCCTACATTCTCATTCTACACTTCAACAACTCAAAATTCTGAATCTGAATACCTGCTTTAATGGGCAAGTATGTTTACACAGACAAGGAATTTGCAACTCAGACAACGTCACCCCCACCCGGCCCCCCCTACTACCTTATCCCAGTCCAAAACGCTCACCCCTTCACCAGCTCCACGGCGATGAAGTCATTGCCGTCGCCGCTGTTGAAGAGGATGAATCCGTCCGAGGAGGTGGTCTTGAACTGGAAGAACAGGTGCATGGTGGTGTAGGCCTGCAGAGTGGCCAGGCCCAGGTAGCTGCCCTTGGACTTGAAGGTGACCGGGTCGGCGATGATGGAGCGCATGCCGAAGCGCGCGTTGAGCTCGCACGACTCGATGTCGCCGTTCTTGCACATGTCGATGTAGAGCATGCCGTTGAACTTGAGGCCCTGCAGGTGGCCAATGAAGCTGGACGGCGGCTGCGGCATGAAGCGGCGCTCCGTCACAATGCCCGTCTCCACGCTGTGAAACTCCAGGCGGGTGTGGTCACCTGCCATCTGGCCTGGTGTGTGTGTGTGTGTGTGTGTGGGGGGGGGGGGGGGGGGTAAAGAGAGAATGAGGAAAAAAAGACAAAAGAAAAGAAGAAAGAGAAAAGAAAAAAGAAAGGAAAGAAAAAAGATTGGAAGAAAAAAGAGGAAAGAGGAACGGCATAAGTACAAGCCTGCAGTGGAGGTGTTCAAAGCTGTCCACCTGTCTGACTACCTGTCTCCTCCTCATTCTCCTGCAGTAGGAGCAGCATGGCGACACAAATACGTGCAAGCTGCAAAAATGCAAAACATCTCCTCACCGCCACCCCTTCCCCCTCCAGCTTGATTGATTCCCTTTTAATTTGAAACGATTTCCAGCCTCATTAAACAACACAGGAGAGGGAGATAATTGCCATGCCAACCACTCTTCCCCGCAGCACCCTCATTTTTATTGGCTCTCAATTCATTAGTGTTGCCTCACTGTGTTCCTACACACCGACAAATGGCTGTCAGGTACACTAGACAGGTGCACTCAACGACATACTCCCGCACGAGTCTTTCAGGAAATTGATGTGTGCGTGTGTGTTTGTGTGTGTGTGTGTGTGTGTGTGTGAAGTAGTCTTGCAGGAATAAACAGGACTTGAGCAACTGTGGGACTTGTTTCCAATTGGTGTAAATTGAGAGAAGTGACAAGTAAGGCTTTCCTTCTAAACGTGTCACAACTGAATTTGTCTACTTTATTCTTTATTTTACTTTTGAATTGGCACAAATACAGTTTGTATTTATTCAAAATGCACCAAATTCACACCAATTTCTCTGACCCTACACTTCATTTTTGAATTGTAACAAAATGTATATTGCAATACGCATCCTGTTTTGCAAGACTAGACACAAAAGAGACTGTATTAATTTGCTGTATGTGTTTTAAAAGTATGTGGTCCATACCTTCAGCCACATCATCGTCCACCATGAGTTTCAAGTTTTTACCGCGCCGGATCACTCTGACCGAATGCCACTCGTTGTCGTTCAGCTTTTGGCCAGCGTACAGGGTCTCGGGGCCCTTGCCTGAGAATGATGACTCATTAGTTTGATCAGAGGTGTCTCTTTGCAAACCCAATATTTGCTTTGCTCTCAGAATCAAATCTCATGGCTGCCAAGTGAAATTGACCCACACAAATGTACCCTGGACAGCAGCTAGGTTAGATAAACATAGCCATTTATCATATGGTCATATAAATGTGATTTCTCTCACCGAAAGCACATTTTAGTTTTAGAATTAGGCTCATCACTGTCCAGCAAACTGTCACATACATAGTTCTATCGAGTACTATCCTTGCTAGACAAAAGAACATAGATGTTTTACATGAAAGAACATAAAAGAAGGTGCTAGTAAAATCAACACTCGCACAGTTCAAAGCAAAGATTGGGTTTGCCATTACCTGGATATGCAGCAAAAACATTCAGTTATAGTCAGTTATTGTCATGAAAAATGTTCATACATACATTGTTTTTACAGAAGGATGGACAAGTATTCACCTTTACCATTTACTAGTAAATCATCTAGATACTGTAAAACAATGCAACTGCAACTGCTTTTACTCTTAAGAGGTTGTCTTATAGCCACAAAAATAAGCAGCTTTGATAAAAAGAAAAATGTACTCTAGTTCAGTGCAGATACTGTATTGCTCAAGCAATCCATAATGCCTCATCCACATTTCAGACAAATGAGTCTAATGGAATGCACTTTATCCAATAATGCATGCATACTGTAGAATATGTTTGCCTTTAGAGATCAATATCCTTTTTCTTGCCAATTAACTTTATATAAAAACCTTCATCCAATATTCATCAAAGGTTCTTTGCTGCCTGACTTTGGATTCTTTCATTTGGCAAAACTGGTTCTCCTCTGTAGCCTGGGGTTCTGATCGATTCTGCTCTGAGTCCGATCGCAAGAGCACCTCCACTCAGAGCACATCAATGGCTCTGATTACAGCCCAAACTCAGTGGTCAGGTCACATGAGTAATTGATTCCAATTATACCAGCTTTTTGGCCCCGGTGGATGTGGGCACATGCACATGCACAAACACACACACACACACACACACACACACACACACACACACACACACACACACACACACACACACACACACACACACACACACACACACGCACACACACACGCACACACAAACACACACACCTACAAGCACTCTTTTGAACATTCCTTTATGCTATACACACACACACACACACACAGCTATGCATCTTCATCGAAAGTCTCAAATTCCCAAGCAATGTTGGTCTGCTCCTCCCAGAACTCATTCGCATGTCGATCAGAGATCACTGACCACTGCGACCTTGGCCATGGCTCAATCTCCCCACTCCCCTTTAGATTTTCATACGCCTCCCCAATCTATCACTGGGTCTACTGCTGCTGCTTCAGACCTAACCACTCAGAATTTCAATGCAAAAGTCAGGTGCACAGGGGGATTGCATTAAATGTATGCAGTCAGATATTTAATTGATCTGCCAGTCACAAACTCAAAAGAGGATCTGATAGTGCACAAGGCAAAAGAAAAGACAAGAAAAAACATGAACCTTGAGCTGTAACATTGGATACCTCATTATGGAGTTTTAAAACGTCTTAGTCACGCTTCACAGATCCAACTGGGGCTGGTGGATAAAACCTCTGTATGAGTAAGAGCAGTTGCACTGAAAACTCACTCACAAGTCCTCCCATTACCATTGCTTCATAATGAAGAGAAAACAGTCCCTCAAAATGATCAAACTTTTCAGTCCCATAGATAGTGAGTTAGGTCAGCCTGATGCTTCATGTCTTGCACAGCTTATGATAAAAACATATCAATGTTTACACTTTCTATCATGAAATAGCATCATGCCTCTAAATGTCTTGGGCATTTCAAAGGCCCACACTGTACTGTACAGATCATTCAGCATTCTTTAAAGAGCAAAAGAAGTGTAGTGGTGACTTACTGGAGTTACAGTTTATCCTGACACAATCTAGATGGGGAAGAATAAGTGACAGATGAAATCGCATCCTTCAAGGTTACAGCTGCAGACATCCAAAAACAGAGAGTCCACCTTCCGGGGACGGACACATGCAGGCAGGGACGGCGGCCATTTTGTCTCAGGCTGTGATGGGTGACATCACAACACCTACTCTGGGCTCATTAACTGACGAAAGCTGTTCAGAACTTCACTGTGTTATCTGAAATGGGATGGGGAGCTCAGTGCAAGGGCTGGCTGAGATAGGAGGTGCTATTTCCTCATAATGGCTTTGCTATCATTGCAGTGAATTACGCACTGCAGTAGGCCTAATTTCCGTTGTTATGGGTTTTTTTTGCTGGATATCTAAAGCATAAAGGTTTCTTAACAAATTTAAAATGGCCGCCAACTGTTATTGGCTAAATGGATTTTATGACCCAGACTTATCTGTTGTTTGCTAGAGTTTTTGATGTCTTTGTTAATTCCAATTGTATTTCTTTCAGACATAAAGTACATAAAGCGTGTTAAACACACACACACACAAAACCTGGTAATTATCATGGTGTGGTGATCAAATGGGATCAGAGCTATAACGTTCTGGGTCGACATCCATGTAGCCAGGATCCGTCATGTGCCGTCAACCGCAACAGAAAAGTGGAAGCAAACAGCCTCGGTCCAACAAGCACCAGCACCATACAGTGGCTTCCAGGCTAACCCAATGGAACCCTTTTGGACCACGATGCACAGAGGAGAGTGCTATGTGTCACTTAGCTCAGAATTAGGCGAGCCCAATAGAATGAAGTGTGTGTGTGTGTGTTTTTATGTGTGTGTATGTGTGTGTGTGTGTGTGTGTGTGTGTGTGTGTGTGTGTGTGTGTGTGTGTGTGTGTTTGTTGTGAACGCGTCTTGGAGGGCGGTCATGGGTGAATGAGCAGAGATGGGCGAACATTCACAACATCATCCTTATGAAAGGCGAGAGTGATGTGTGTCTCGAAATTAAAAAGAAAGATGCTTTTGTTAGTGTGAGAAAATAAAAATTACAATATGCACCTACTGTATTGACATAAATGCCATAGCTGACTTGTGACATGACGAAATACCAGTGAGGTGATATCTATAGGAGCTATAGGTTTAGCATATTTTTTTTGCTGTGCGACCATGCTTCACTAACATGTACAGGGCTAGATGGCTCCTTCAGCTTGGGTCTGCTCTACTAGTTTGTGCGTATACAGTGTATACTGGGAAAGCGGGTGTTTGTACAACGGTACAACCACATACTCATGCATTTCATGTATTCAGTATTTATATATTTATGTTCTTGTACACACATTTATGTACTGCCATGCGTACATTTTATTCATTCAAAGGATATGTACAGTATCGGTATGTATTTCACATCACTATATTACTATATCACTATATTATGCATTCATTTACATAATGCATATAGATTGTGTGCCATATACAGTGAATGTGGGTCTTATATGCTGTAAACATTTACAAGACGTGTGTGTGTGTGTGTGTGTGTGTGTGTGTGTGTGCGCGCGTGTGTGTGTGTGCGCATGTTGAACATGAGCGTGCTTAGCCACCATCTGCAGGTGCTCTGGTTGCTCTGGTCACAGGGCTGTTTGCCCAGCGGGCCGCAGGCTACAGGCCATTGAAGGGGTGAGTACCATCTTTTGACAAGGCATGGGACATGCCACCAACAGCAGGGGGAGCTAATGAGTAAGAATGGAAACCTGATGGCAACCCAACATCAAAACCAAAACAAAACCTGCCCCAAAATCACATGATTTAGAGATATGGGCACACTGATACAGGTAGATTCAATATATAAATAGAGCAATGGCAAATATACATAAATATGTATATGTTCTTACATTTAAATGAGGATTTGCTTAGAATTTTTCTGAAGTTTTATTTTTTTTTAGAAGTTTTATTTTTCTGAAGAATAGAACTAATACTTATTATTACTATGGTAAATAGGATGCAATTACATATTTTCTTGGTATTACATTTACTTTTGAGGGCTACTAGGTTTACCAAGACATCTAAGGATGATAATTTAACTGTAAAAAATATGGTCTTATATTATCATTCTTTAGAATTATATGGCACTGAAATGTCAATACCATGAGGAAATGATCATGATTTGATCTGGGCAAAAGATGTGCCGTGTCAAATAAGCAGCATGGACACTGTTATGTGGTTAGACTGAATGAGATATCGCCTGTCTACAAAAAACATTTCAGCAAAGCCGGAGAGAGAGAGAGAGAGAGAGAGAGAGAGAGAGAGAGAGAGAGAAACCACAACACACTTTCATGCAGATAAACACACATTTCATGTTCGGGAGAGGAGAGAAGGTTAGAGATGTCAGTCAAAAAAAAAAAAAAAAACGAACATAAACAAAGCAGACTTTGAGAACTTCAGAAAAGCACTTTCATAAATGAAAGAACAAAGCGGAACTCATAACGTTAAACAAACACAATGAGAGAGAACAGACTGCAGAGAGCACGAGGCCTCTGGTGGAGAGGGGAGGGGAGGGGGCAGGACGGAGAGGAGAGAGAGGTCGAGAGAGGTCGTCGCCGTTGTCGCGGATACCTAAGTTGACGGTGAGCTTGACACGGCCGCCGTCCAGCTCGAGACGGAGAGTGTCGGCGGAGTCGCGCGACGTGGCGGCCATGAGGATGCCGTAGGCGCGCTGCGACTGGAAGCGCAGCGACACGTCTTCCGCCTCGGTGTGCATCACCTGCGGCACCGTGATCTTCATGTACATGCTGCCGTCAAAGCTCAGGATGGACGCCTCTGTGGGGCAGAAAGGACGACACAGGGCGGAACGCCAGACAGAGTCCAGTTAGTCATCTATAATCAGTCACGGATGCATCAATAATATCAATCAATAATAAATATGAACAAATAATCATTCATTTTACTAGTTTGCAGAGGTGGACAGAGTACACAGCTTCATTACTTGAGTAAAAGTACAGATACCCTTTGCTAAATTTTACTCAAGTACAGGTAAAAAACAGTCAAATGTCTACTTAAGTAAAAGTACTGAAGTACTTGTTTTTAAAAGTACTTGAGTATCAAGAGTACAAGAGTAGCCTACATTTTCTAAGTATTGCATTACTACTGCCACAGTGCTTACATTTATGTACAGAAACGTCCTACATGGAGTTATGAAAAATGTTAATGTTAATACCTTGGAGAATGTAAGATGAATTGGAATTAAAATCAAGTCATTTTCATATTTTTACCATGTTGCCAGGGATGGGCAGTATTTCTAATACATGTATTTAAAATACATATTTCAAATACAAAATACTATTTTGTTTTTGAAGTTTACTAGTTAAACACAAAAAAGTAAAAATTAGTAGTTGTAATCTGTGACCTAACATAGTCAAAACTTCATGATGACACCTTCTGAATGCACGCCAAGTTTCGTGGAATTCCGTTCATGGGGGGCCACACAATAAATTAATTTATGTTACTATACACCAACTGGCCTGTAGGTGGCCGGAGACAGTTTTCTGTGAATATTTTGAGAACCGTAGGGCATAGGAGGTCCACCTTTTTTTGTATGTTGGTCTTAAGGGGGCATGTCAACCTATCCCATTACCACTTATTTCATGTATAGCGCCACCTAGTTAAAAATTAAAAAGCAAAACATTATCTCTGGCTGACATGGTCAAAACTGCACGAAATTGAAAGTGTAGGATCATTATGACACCCTCTGAATGCATGCCAAGTTTCGTGGACTTTCGTTCATGGGGGGCCTTACAATAAAATAATTTATGTGTACATTTAGTGACCATACACCAACAAGGATTCCCGGGACACTGAAAGACCGGGGTACACGAAACTTGGTGGGCATGTAACCCCACATGGATAGCATGGAACCATCACTTTTCGTTTTGATCTGTAGCCCCCCCGCTGGACTGGACCCCCTGAAAGGAGTGTAGGGCAGACACAGTTTTCTGTGAATATCATGAGAATCGTAGGGCCTAGGATGACCACATTTTTGCGTATGTTTGCCTCCAGGGGTCATGTAAACCCATTCCATATGCACACATGTGCATAAACAGATACACACGCACACACATACATTCACAGTAATCCTACGTATGACACATACTCACACAGTAGACATATATACGCATGCATGCATATGCACACACACAGGCACATAAACAGGCAAACACACAAGCACATGCACGCACACACACCCACCCACACACCCACACACACATAAACATAAACATGTACACGCACACATGCACACAATTCAAGAATTTCTCAGAATTATGAACAGGCAAAATGGGGGTGGGGTTGTATAAAATGTATATTACATGTGAAATCTATGAACTAATCATGTTTTGGTACTTGTTGTCTAGCAGATAACAGTGAGAATTGAGTGTGCATAATGCAATACAGTGAGACAGTTAGAATCATATATGCCTTTCAGCGTGACTTATTTTTGTGGAAAACATGTGCTGGACTGGGCGGCGGTCATATTTTGTACCGCTCTGCGGTACATCTAGTTTACTATTTTATTTAATACATTATGGTAATATTTAATCATTACATAAAATCTTAATGTATGTAATGTGTGTCTATGGGTTTAAAGATGCAAATAAACATATGCACATACACACAAAACACCCCCCTCCCAGCTCTGTTCCATTAACCTCATGGGTTAATGCAGTTTAGCAAGGCAGCGGCTGACCGATATCCTAACACACATACCATGCAGGGCTTCATTTATGTGGCAAATAGCAGACTTAAAAGCAGGTTACTCAAGGGAGAAGTTGGAGACTTTTGGGAGATGTATTAAAGAGGGTGGCCATCCATGAAATACCTGCTTTCTGACACATTGGATTTGGAAGAAAATGAATCCTTACTGGATAAGGCAGGACACATGAGTGAGACTGAGAATGTTCTGCCATTTTCTGATGTGAGAAAAGGTTAAGGGTGTCCAGAATTATGCTGTTTTCAAAATTAATCTTTTTCTGTTTTTCAAAATCACAACACCTGAGAAAATTAAACTGCTGTTATGGAGAGGGTTTAGTGCATAATGTGCATTACTGTAGTGAATACCGTAATATAAACGTTCAAAATTTCATGTTATTTGTACATGCATCATTTCCATGAATGTGACTTTTCTCAGTATTTGTTACAATTATGGTCACAATGTGCCGTTGAGCTTTTATGTTATTCTAAAGTGTCATTGTTGACTACATTCAAGACATACATATATATATATATATATATATACAGCGGGGAAAATAAGTATTGAACACGTCAATATTTTTTTCAGTAAGTATACTTCCAGTGAGGCTATTCGCATGAAATTTTCACTGGACATTAGTATTAATTTAGGTAAACCACACATATATAAAACCCCAAACATTAATGTCTAAAAGTAGAGTTATGATTAAAAAAGTGGAATGGCACAGGGAAAAAGTATTGAACACGCTAAGAAAAAGCAGTACTCAAAGGCAAGAAATGGCAAGGAACAAACTGGAATCTATAAGTAGTTAGAGAAATTATCCCTCCTATCTGTGCAAATTGATATAAGCTGGGTTAGTACATACTGGTGGGCTATAAAAAGGTTTTTTGTTACCAAGGTGTCAAACAAGAAACATTTCATAATGGGTAAAAGCAAAGAGCTCTCCCAAGACCTTTGCAACCTTATTGTTGCAAAACATATCAATGGAACTGGTTACAGATGCACATCAAAACCTCCGAAGCATCCAGCAAGCAGTATTAGAGCCATTATCTGCAAGTGAAAGGAACATCACTGCATCATCACTGGCCATGCACAGGATCTCCTTGCAAGATTTCTGACCAGGAAGTCAGAAGGATAGTCAGAAGAGTAGTCCAAGAGCCAAGGACCACTCGGAGAAAGCTCCAGAAAGACTTGGTACAGTTGTTATAGAGAAAATCATAGGTAATGCACTCCACCGCCATGGCCTCTATGCACGCTCATCCCGCATGACTCTATTGCTGAAGAAAAACATGTCAAAGCTCGTTGAAAGTTTGCTACACAACATTTGGACAATCCTATGAAATACTGAGAGAATGTATTCTGGTCAGGCGAGAGCAAAATTGAACTTTTTGGATGTCTTAATACACACCATATTTGGAGGAGAAATGGCACTGTGCATCACCCTAAAAATACCCTACCAACAGTGAGGTTTGGAGGTGGTGGCATCATGGTATGGGCTGTTTTTCATCTCATGGTACTAGCAGACTTCATACAGTTGAAGGACTGATGAATTGAGTCATTTTGGTCTGGGAGAATCTTGACCATCCACCAGGATGATGAGGATGAGACATGGCTAGACCTTCCAGCAGGACAATGATCCAAACCATTCAGCAAAGAAAACTCTCAATTGGTTTCAGAGAAAGGAAATCAAGGCCCTGACTTCAATCCAATTGAACAGTTTTGGAAGTTAACTAAAGATCAGGATTCACAAGAGGGACCCCTGGAATCTTCAATATTAAAGGACTATCTGTTGAAAAGAATGGGCCAAAATCACACCAGAATACTGTAACTGGTTAGTTTCGTCATACAGGAAATGCCTTGAAGCTGTCATTACGAATAAAGGCTTTTCCACAAGAAATTTCAGCAGGCGTGTTCAATACTTTTTTCCTGTGTCATTCCACTTCATTACACATAACTCTACCTATGGACTTTAATGTTTGGATTTTTTTATATGGGTGGCTTATCTGAGTTAATAGTAATGTCTGGTGAAAATTTCATGCAAGTAGCCTCATTGGAAGTATACTTACTGAAAAAAATGTTGACGTGTTCAATACTTATTTTCCCCGCTGTATATATATGAGGTGGACCAAAAACAGTCTAATCCACCAGGGAGAACCTCTTTAATGTGCTTGTGGAACTCTCTTTGTAAACACAACCTTAAAGTCAATAGCTATCTCTTCACTTACACTTTTTTCTCCTTTGCAAACATTACTTGGGGAATGAGTTTTTCACCCCCACAAATCGATGTTGCATTCCAACTCAAATGCTATTGAGGAATCATTTGCCCTGTCAGCAGCCCTGGATTGGAAAGCACCTCCACATAATTCCCAGAGTCATTAGATGAAAGCACTCTTAGACAGCAGCAGACACAACACATAGACCGGAGCCTGGAAAAGCACATATTAGGCCTATGGGCTCGCCTCTGGCATGAAACACGCCCTGATGAAACTCTGATTAATCTCTTCCTAGGCACAGATCTGGCGCAGATAAGACACAGCTCCGGCCCTGATGAAGCTTGGATCTGGCCCAGATCAGGCCCAGAGAAGGCACCGATGTGGGACTGATGTGACAGGGGCCTGGCCCTAATGAGGCGCACATCTGACTTCCCGCACCTCAGTACCTGCTGGCTCTCAGGGGAGTATTTAAGCTTTAACGCAGGCTGTTCACCTCCTGCTCACCCCCCCCCCCCGCCTCCTCTCTCCCTCTCCTGCTCTCTCTCTCTCTCTCTCTCACGAGGTGCAGACTCCGGAAAGCATGGCGTGTGATGTTTCCGCCGCGCTCGAGGAGCAAACACGACGCCCCGCTCAGAAGAACACCCGTGTGATGTCTTGATTACAGCAGCTGAGCAGAGTGCTCCCCTCCTCGACGATCATGAGTGTGTGTATGTGTGTGTGCTTGTGTGTATGTGTGTGTGTGTGCACGTGTGTTTGTGTGTGTATGCTTTAATGCTTGGAGTACACACAAACACACACACACACACACAAAATCCACATGGTGTACCATAAGTGTACACAATCATCTAGTCAGTCACAGACATTCACACACGGACACACGTGCACGCGCGCACACACACACACGCACGCACCCACGCACGCACGCACGCGCACGCACACACACACACACACACACACACACACACACACACACACACACACACACACACACACACACACACACACACACACACACACACTTGGCACAGCTGGGGGTTTCTTAGGAGAGATATCGGCAGCTCTCCCGACTCGTTTTAGATGCTAATGAAGTGATGTGCTTTTCAAAGGTGGGGGGGGGGGGGGGGGGGGGGGGGTAGGGGGTTGGCTGAAAATTGAAGTCAGCACCACTTTACATAATTACCAACGAAATTGCCAAAGACAGCAGGGGGAAGAGGTTATTAACATGAAAGCTCGACTGCTTTAGCTCGGCAGGATTTTTCTCCCTTCTCTCTTTCTCTGTCCCTTTCACTCTTTCTTTCCCCCTCTCTTTTTCTTCAGCAGGGTCTGCGGCACTCTCCATGTTCGACAGGTTACACAAAAACTAAACACGCAGCCGACTCATCTTCTCCAGACCCCCCCCCCCCCTCTCTCCCCTCTCTCTCCCCTCTCTCTCTCTCCCTCTCTCTCTCCCACACAGTTCAACGAAATGTCGTTTCATTGGGGATCAGACGACAACAAAAGGAATCGCTCCTGGAGAGCAACACTCATCAGAGGGCCACGGCACGTCCAGTCAGTCACAGTGAGCTTCCTCGTCACACTGACTCCAACGTCACTCACCCATGGGTGGTAAGGGTGGGGGGTGGTAGTCTTTTCAAGTGCACTTCAAACGACTGTCTCTATCGCTCTCTTTCTTTCTCTATCTCTCTCTCTTTTTCTCTATCTCTCTCTCTCTCTCTCGTTCTCCAACGAGAGTATTCTCGAAAGCATCTCAATGTGTTATCAGTCACGACGAACTGTAGATGAAGTGTCCAAATGTGTTGGGTGCAGCAGCAGTTGAAGAACAGGCCTGAGTGCATGGCTATTATCCTCGGTGAGATACAGCAGTACATGCGTGCTTAGGACATTTCATAGTCTACAAACCCTCTCTTTCTCTCTCTCTCTCTCGCTCTTACACTCGCTCTCTCTCTCTCACACTCTCTCTGTCGTGTTCTCCTAATCTAATTCTCTTACTCCCTCTCTTCTCACACTCTCCCTCTCTGACACTCTTTCTGACAATGACATGCTCTCTCTCTCTCTCTCCCTAACACACACACACACACACACACACACACACACACACACACACGCACACGCACACGCACACGCACAAAATGAACACACTTTCTCTGTCTTTCTCTTTATTCTTTTCTATATACTCTATCTATCCATCTCTCTCTCCCCCTCTCCCTCATCCTCCCCCTCTCTCTCTCATCCTCTCTCCCTCTCTCCATCCCTCCATCCCTCTCTCTTGCAGGCACTGAGTGTGAAATGGCTCCTCTGAACACAAGAGGCTCTTAGCCATGAGCATTATCCCAGAGTAATCCTGGTCATGTGACCTGATGGAGCATAGCTGCTGCATCAGGCACAGTGGAGCACTCTCCACAATGCCCAGCCAGCCAGGCAGCCAGACAGGCAGGCCCCTCTCCTCCTCCTCATCCTCCTCTTCCTCCTCCTCTACCCCCTCCTCCTCCTCCTCCTCTTCCTCCTCCTCCTCCTCCTCCTCCTCCTCACTACGCAACCCAACGCAACGCACCGCGCTACACCGCACCAGTCTGCCTGCAGGGAAAGACTGCACTTACAGCAGCTTAGTGGCCTCTCCCCCTCACACACACACACACACACACACACACACACACACACACACACACACACACACACACACACACACACTCTATATATATAAATAAATATATATTTATATAGTTAGTGCATACACACACACGCACAGGCGCAAACATGCACAAACACAAAACACACACACACAAATCTCAAATGTCATCGAGTGCCTCTATATTAGAACACAGCAATCTCAAACACCGCATCCTGGCAGTGGTATCATAACCTGACATTTATTCAGTCCACACTTGTGGCGCCCACACCAAGCACATTAGAGGCCATAAACTAAACATGAATCCTCTTTGCTTTTATTTTGGGACTCATCCAGCATCACAACGGCAAGTGCACACAGTGTGTTACAGCTTTATGGATAACATAATGAGTCCATACATTCAGAAATACATATATGTGTCATTTAAAGAGTTACATAGGATTATTATGCATATACTGTATCTGAACCAATATTCTATGTTTCATGATTGAATGCAATAGTCAAGATGACTACTAAATCCCTGCTTGTGAAATGTGATCTCTCTTCAGTCAGTCAGGTGTGGCCATGGCCACTAGATGGCGATGGAGGCCACTAAAGCAGAGGAAGTTGAGCATGAACTGCAGGAGTTCCAAATGAAATGGATAGCAATCAGAGTCTTGGTTCTCCACGCATTCTGTGCACGCATTCCGAATGCATGAGAGGAAGAGGGAAGAGGGAATCCCATTGGCTTAAACGGTCACATTTAATAGCATGACACTGCAGCTTTTTGTTTCTGGTGACTTGCCCATAACAGGCTGACGAAGTTTGCTTTCAGCGAGGTGTGACGACAACCATGTCCCCCACCCCCACCCCACATCCTCCCATTCTCTCTGCTGCATACACAGGTCTCTTACTGCTACCCAGCCCTTTGGGTATTCACTCCAAACTCACTCTCTCTCTCTCTCACACACACACTCTCTCCCACACACACACACACTCAGAGGCTTTGATTGAGTATTTAATATGCCAATGGTGTGTATACACTTCAGTTCCTCAGTTTATTAAGTACACCTACTGAGAAAAACGAATAGAGTCTAATACAACAGTCCTGTGGTATATCACTCATTGAGATTGTTATAATACTCTCTTATGTTGATGCTGTTTAAGACAGGTGTTGATTGAGTTATGTGATCATTTTGGAGGATGATGTTTGTTGCTGTCACACTGTGTCGAATTAAACAGCAAGGTGTTTCCGTTATTTAGCCTAGTCACTAACTGAAATGGAGTGGTCAATATTAACAGACACATGTCAGGGGTTTCAGTTTCAGCTAGCTCCGTATTTCTCATAGGCAGCGATGGCTATATGTCTCTGTGTGATTATGTGTGAGAGTATGTAGGCATGTGTGTAAATGTTGAACATCATAGTAAGCAAATCTAAATAATATATAAAAAACATTAACAGCTGCACTGATATTACCTGAAAAACAAAATAAAAAAAAATGATTTATGAAAATTTGTTAAAATGGAGGATATAGTGGAAACTCTTCATGCATTATATGTTTATCTGTGTGTGTGTGTGTGTGTGTCTCGTGTGTGAGTCAGTGTCATGGCACTGGCATGAAATAGGCCATCTCAAGACTCAAGTACACACAAACAAATGTTAGCTCGTACACACACACACACACACACACACACACACACACACACACACACACACACCCACACACACAGCACAGCTGTACTCCAGCGGGTTGGACCAAATGATCCAGTGACTATCATCTCAGGCCAATCTGAATAATTCAGAATCCCCATAAGCGCATGGTGGAGAAGACAACTGCACGCTCCCTCCCAACCTCTAGCCCCCATTCCTCCCTTCTTTTCTCCCTTCATCCCTAACTTCTCTCTTTTCTTTCCTTCTCTCTTGCTCTCTACCACCCTCAAAAATCCTGTCTTTCTCATTCTCTCTCTCTATCTCTCTCTCTCTCTCTCTTTCCTCCTCCTCCTCTACTCCTCCCTCTAGCGAGCAGTGGGGAAGGGATGGGCTGTGTATATGTAACCTGCTCACAGGCTCGTCATCACACATTTAATTACAAACGGGGATTAGGGATTCGGAGCATAATGTCCTCGCCGCCGCAAAAACCACAAGCGATGCAGCAGCAGCAGCGGCAGTGGCAGCACAGTAACGGCCGTGTGGACCCACTTCCAACTCCTCCAGGTGACTGGGGATTTCTCATAAACACCGGCTGTGACAAGAGAGGGAATGACACTCGTTCACCTACACTCAACCAGCCCTCCCGAGCGTCTCTGTCTCTCTCTCTCTCTCTCTCTCTCTCTCTCTCTCTCTCTCTCTCTCTTTCTCTCCCTCCCTCTCTCTCTGCCTCCCTCTCCCTGGAATGAACAGAAGAGACATTCTGGTAGGAGAGAGTGAGGAAGGCACTAGAGTGGATGGATCTTTTTTTTTTCTTTTTTTTTCTTTTCTTTCTTTCCACCCAGCTCCACAACCCCTTCAAGCTTTGACCATGAGCCACATGCACGCGCGCACACACACACACACACACACACACACACACACACACACACACACACACACACACACACACACACACACACACACACGCACACATACACACACACACACAGACACACACACAGACACACACACACACTGCACACACACACACAGACAACAGACACCCTGCAACACTGAATCCAGATCAGTTGGCCGGGGATGAAGAGCAGTTACGGCGAGCGTGGGGGGGGGGGGGACACAGCTGTCCCACAGGAGGTTCCATGTGCATATCAATGCCGTTTCATTAAGTGGCCAGTCTAATCACGGCAAAGGGGGTAGGGGGTGACACTACCAAATTTGGCACCTGTCTTTGACAAGCGCATCGTGCATCACAACATGAGGGGCGGCCATGAACATAAGGCAGGAGGCAGATAAAAAATAGAGATTGTTTTTTTAACTGAGAGAGAGAGAAAGATAGAGAAGGGATAATTGGAGAGAGGAGAGGGCAGAGAAAGAAGGAAATAGAGTGAAGGGCAGAGAGAGGAAGAGGAGGAGGATGGAGAGAGAGATAATAAGAGAGAAAGAATGGAGAGAGAGAAAGAGAGAAAGATACAAACAGAGGATTTGGTTAAAAACCGAGGGAACCCTGTGACTTGGTTGATAATGATGCAGATACCAAAAAGTCATTATTCTGCTCAATTCCACAATTATTTGACTTTCAGGGGCAGTGAAAGATAAACGAAACAAAGCCGAGCACAGAACGAGAGAGAGAGAGAGAGAGAGAGAGAGAGAGAACTGGACAAAGCTTTTTATGTGTGGCAAATGTGCAGGCACCTGCAGTTTCACTTTCACTTTCAGGATATTAATTTGTGCCACACACGTATTGTATGCACACACGTATTGTATGCCTGTTTCTTTCCGGAGAGTTCTAGGAAAATCACCCAACGCACTGGAAGTAACCTGAGATAATGCTGAAAGTTGAATGACAGATCTATTATTTAAGCGCTGGCGATCCACTGAGGACATTTCGATGTACACACAGAGAGACTGACAGCAAAGTCCATATGGCAGGATTCATCTATCTAATATGAATGCCTCGTCCCTGAAAAACAAGTGTTGTGTAAGGATAGTAGCCATGTTGGCATGAACTGCACACATTACTGTGAGTTTTTTCACATGCAAATATAAAAAAATGCAAATACTGTGCTTTTTGTTCTTGGAATTGTTTTGCTATCTTCAAAACGTGTCTAGACTCCTTGTATCTAACAAATGAATTGTCCTTGCAGAGTTGCAGTGGGGGGTGGGGGGTGGTGTAAGGGAGGAAGGAGGGAGTGAGAGAGAGAGCGAGAGTAGTGAAGTCTATATGACCCAGGCGGTGGCTGTGGTGTTGTAACACTCTGAAGCCTGGACACCTTGTGTGCTATTTGCTGCTGAAGCTCTCACATGGAAGCAATCGTGTGTGTGTCTGTTTTTGTGATTGCTGCTAAAGTGTGTGTGTGTGTGTGTGTGTGTGTGTGATTGCGGCTGAAGCGCTCACATGAAGGGCACCGTGAGGGCGCCTGTTACTCAAGACGGTTACACCTTGAGGTGTCAAGAGTGCCTGTTGGCCCGGATCAATGTCTAAGCCAAGGTGCTCTCCGCCCCGGACACGAGAAAAGGAGAGAATTGAAGAAAGAACAGAACGGAAAGAGAAGGAGAGGAAAGAGGATTGGTTAAAGGTGAGAGTGTAAATTCATCACTTTTTCATTAAAGATATGACGCTCGATTTTAGTGAAAAGTTGCTGATATTCGGCTAATCAAAGCTAATCAAATGTCTCCCCTCCCTTCTCCTAGACAGATGTGTGGATCAGTCAATGTCACTTTATTCAATTCCAATAATCAGAGCCAGGACTGTATAATCAACAATGGGTTTGAGTAAACACACCCTTTAAACCTCTAAATCACGACAGTTGTTCTTTCATCGGTGTACTTTTTCAAACTCATTCACAATGAAGGGGAACGTTTTCATCAGCTTTATTTACCTGGTGTCTTGGTGGCACCTGGTGACTTTTTAAAGCCTAATGGATTTATTTATTTGGAACAAGGTGCAGACATTCTATTCAAGATATCACCGAAACAGCCGACAGAGACACGTCCTCCATCTTTTATAGAAAGTGCTTTTCTTTATTGAAAAGGGTGGACTGACTGTGAATGCACTCAGGCCTTGTAACACACAGAGGCTTGTGGGTTTCTTGAAAGCATGAAGTAAAGAATACTTTGACCATTTTTCATTCTACTTAATAGAGAAATATCAGAATGTACAGTGCAATATCATGTCAATGGTGTCAATGACTTACTTAATCCCCTACATGGTCAATCCTAATATAAAATGTAATCCTAAAACCTAATCTCCCTAATAGATATTGCTACTGATACTTGCTTATGTACCGATTGTTCAGCTTACATTATAGAGATCATGAAATTGTATTTATGTCAGTTTCAAAAGTGAGTATTATGTAAAACTAGATGTACCGCATAGCGGTACAAAATATGACCGCCGCTCAGTCCTGTACATACATTCCGCGAAAATAAATCATATTAATGAATTTGTCTCCATCTTCTACTCCATCCCCCACTCTTGAAACTTTTGTGTATGCTTGTTTGGAATGTGTGTTTGCGGGCCGCACACAAAGTATCCTACTGGCGCTGCAAAGGTGAATAGATTTGTAGCACTTGCCAAAAAATCTGTAGCATTGTTATAAAACCTTTAAAATATCTAAACAAGTAGGCCAGTTCATCACAGTCCATCCATTGCAACTGGACTGATGAAAGGTACACCTGTAGGCTACATTGTATTTGGGAAAGGCAGAAGGTAGCAGCATAATGTATTTATTTATTTATTATTAAACAAAACAATCCCTGTCAGTTCCATGCAGTTTTCAACAGCTATCAAGAAGAGAGGTCATGTCATGGATTTTTGTGAATGTTTCTTCTTCTACATATGCATAAGTTTAGTCATCTAGTAGTTCATATGATATTCAGCTTTATTGTCAATGCACAAATTAAATACCAGTAGTCTAAAACAAAATGCCGTTTTACCCAGTGGTGCAAATAACTGATATGTCCAAAAGGGCCTTCATGAAATGCGTTGCTAGACTGTTCATACACATTTTAACGGGCCAAGTTGAAGAGCTACTGTCCGTTATTGTTTGTGCAAATAATATGCTGATTCATGTTCCCTTGCATTTTGCAACTATGATGTCCATGTTTTAAGAAATCAATATTTTAAGAAATCGAAAAGGAATCGCCGGCAGATCAGGCTTCAGTTCACCCAGCCTAGTCCATGGTAGGCGCCCGATAGAAATATTGTTTAATTTTGCGATTGAGATATCCACGTACTGGCGCCCCCCCTGCGACGTGTTCGCCCCCGGTTTCAGAGCTATTCTAAATGCAAAAATGCATAGAGGGAGTTACAGGTATGACAAAACCGTGACTGTTAACTATAAGCTATATAAGGTAGGCCCTATGATAGGCCTTCACAACATATATTGTCACTAGGCTATGCTGGCGACCCAAATAAAATCTCCTTTGGGAACCAATGGCTTACAGTATCAAGCGGACTTAAGCTGCCATCTCTTGGCGAAAAGTTAATAGTTTTGCATATCAGTAGTAGCCTAATACATTTCACGCAGCTGTGTGAATCACTGAAAGCGACACTTCTAAATGGAACCCAACCCACTGTAGCTCAAGGTCTGTGGCTAAAGCAGCCATAATGAAAGCGTTATCATTGTTTGGATACTTCACACACACGTGTTTTTTAATCGCATAGACTACTACTACCAAGCTGGAATCAAAGCACATCGACTCCCCTCTCACACCCTAAACACGCAC
The DNA here is from genome assembly GCF_046254945.1 of Alosa pseudoharengus. NCBI lineage: Eukaryota > Metazoa > Chordata > Actinopteri > Clupeiformes > Clupeidae > Alosa > Alosa pseudoharengus. The sequence continues at coordinate 21,003,861 of NW_027468859.1, read as the reverse complement.
TTCAAACAAACAAAAAACGTCTCAGTCTCACGGTATAGCAAAACTGTTTTGGACCGATGTAACGTTGGTACTAAATCATCCATCGCAAAGAATGATTTTTGTAGCACGTGCAACAAATATGTGTAGGTACAGCCCTGCCCAGGATACATCTCTTAACGTGCGCTCTAAAACATTTGGTTTAAATGGAGATGTAGATCACGGGTGCGTTAATAAATCTACATTGCGGCGAGTTGACACAAATTATTCACTTTGACGAATTTATGTAGTTTCAGATGCTTTTTGAGACTTTGAGCTAAATGCCCCAGCCCGGTGTTTATGATGCATCATAGACAGGTTATCTTTCAGGTAGCCTATATATTTTCCATTAGAAAACCATCACGTAGCGAACCTGTTGTGGCTAACTCACTTAGCTCCTGTTAATAGCCTAGGTTATGGTCATAAGCAAATGAGATGACAGTCGAAAGATGCAATTAGTGCTGTTATCAATTTTCTTGGTAGCCTATAACCGCATGGTTTTCTACAAATACATCAATAATCAAATTGGCCTCCATCACTCAACTAATGCTAACTGTGACATTATTTTACCTACTCTAGGCTATTGATATAAGTTAAGATTAACGTAGCCTACCTGCAGTAAAAACCAAGCATGTCCGATAAACATTCTCAGATTTATTTCGGCTTCAAGAAGAAATGGGAATTACATATCATGCAGAAATCATCCTACCCTTATTAGACGTTCTCTGCGGTAAACTACAGTCTTGTCCTTGTAGGAAGCTTAGTGTCTTTCCAACCCACTTTAGATTAACTTCCAACAAAATTACATCTCACTGCAATGATGCGCCATCAGGTGGACAAACGACTACGTGACGCCAATACTGGAAATGCAGCCAAATTATTATGATGAATATTTGGTTTTCCTTTAATCCTACTGAATTTGCAATTATGTATCGCCCGTTGTAATTGCCTATACTGATGGTATGTGCGTGCCTGTGTGTGTGTGTGCGTGTGTATATGTGTGCACCACCATCTACAGGCCAATGAGTGTACAGTCACTAAATGTACACATAACTTAATTTTTTTAGACCCCCCATGGATGAAATTCTACGAAACTTGGCATACCCCCAGAGAATGTCAGGTTAATCATGCACATAAAATCTGCTGCAGTTCTGAACATCTTAACTGAAGAGAGGGGCGATTAAAGCAGAATGATATTGCATTTGCATTTTTTACCGGGGGGGTGCAAATCACAAATGAGTGATTATGGGCTAGGTTGATGTGGGCCCTTGAGACCAACATACCATAAAAATGTCTTCATCCTCGGTGCCACGGTTCAGGTAGTTATTTAGGAAAAGCTGCATTTTTTGGGTTTCGGGGGCCCAGCGCGGGGGGGGTGGGCGGGAGGGGGGGGGGGGGAGTGGCCCCCGGGGACCAAACCAAAATTTGCAGCTTTTCCTAAATAACTTTTCCGTAAAAGTCTAGTGGGGCTACATACCCACCAAATTTCATGTGCCCCGGTGGTTCGGTGTCCCGGGTATCGTTGAAAAAAAAACTTTGACAATCCCTATATGACCGCTTCGCTAGCTTCGCTAGCGGCAGTCATAATTAGGAATTACAAAACTAACCTGTTTTCTAAAAATTGCTCTTAAAATGATTACCATTTGAATCTAGGGGAGTTAAGCTGTGATATTGCTGTCAATGTCTCCACTAAAGGAAATTATATTTGCTCCTCTTTAAACAAAACAAAACACTCCTATGAAATGCACAGTGCCATTGTTCCCAGGAGCTGGCACTCACACTGTTCCTGAATCAGCCACACAGACCACAGGGGCCTTAAAAACAGTTTGAAGACAGACCCGTGGAGATGCACCTCTTCCCACTTAACATCCCCTTGGTAGTGTGATTCAGTCAGCTGTTTCCTGTTTTGGATGGGGGGTCAAAGAAGTGGAGAGGTGGGGTTCATTTAGATCATGTTAAACTCTCATCAGATTCGCCTCTAATGATGGACACATGGTAACTATTGTGATTTATTGTGGTTAGAACACATCCGGGCCACAACTGGCCCAAATCAGAGCCGGTCCTCTGAACCGTGAACGCAAGTGTCACATCAGCTCTGCATTCAGTCTTTCAAGCAAAATAAATAAATAAATGAATGAAAGTCTTTAAAGCAATTCAATTATGCGTGTGCTAAGGCTCGGGGTAGGGAGGGGATATTGTGGAGTGTAATTACCGGCGACAAACGATCAATTATGGTTGTTCTTTATTTTCTCCTTTGGGAGCGCTGGAGACGTGGAGACAGGGGCTGATAAATGAGCTACAATGAGCCTGTGTGTTTGTGAAGAGGCAGTGTGTGCCTATGTGTATGTGTGTGCATGTATGAATGCTTGTGTGTGTGTGTGTGTGTGTGTGTGTGTGTGTGTGTGTGTGTGTGTGTGTGTGTGTGTTTGAGAATCTGTGTGCATGTATAAATAAATATTTGTGTGTGCACTTTGAGTGTGTGTGTGTGAGAGAGAGAGAGAGACAGAGAAAGAGAGGGAGAGAACAGAGAGAGAAAGAGGAGCAAACACAGTGCACTCTGTATGTCCTCAGCATATGAATTGCATCTCCAGGCACACCCAGCCTGCTGGAACCTCCATCCCTGCTGTCCTCCCGTCTACCTCGCCTGTCCCCCACACACACACACACACACACACACACACACACACACACACACACACACACACTTATACTCCTCCTTTCTCTCCTCCTCTCCTCCTCCTCCTCCTCTCTGCCATCACTACCGACGCTTCCATTTCTTTCCACTCCCCTTCTCTGCTCTTCATCTCCTCTCCCTCTACTCTTGTACACAATGTGTGTGTGTGTGTGTGTGTGTGTGTGTGTGTGTGTGTGTGTGTGTGTGTGTGTGTGTGTGTGTGTGCTCTCTCCCACAGGCCCGTTTGCTTATTAACGGAGACATGGAGTCATTTTCACACATCCGAGGTGAAGGGCAAAAAGGGGCTGTTGCACCACATACGGCAACAGCGTGGGTGGGTGGGTGGCAGACATCAACCATGTGTGTGTGAGAGTGTGAGTGTGTACTGTATGTGTATGTGTGTATGTGGGTGTGTGTGTGTGTGTGTGTGCGCGTGTGTCTGCATATCTGTGTGTGTGGAGTGTGTATGGTGTGCATGTGTAAATCGCGACACAATATGCCACAGGAGATATTTGGCCACTTCCTCATTCGACCGCAGTGGAAGAGGAGAGTCCCAAAGCGACCAGGCCTGGTACAGCCCTTGGCTGTGAAAATGTGAGAAATGATCTCCAATCCAGCTTCTGCTTGCTGTTCCAACTGCGTGGAACAGTGTGGTTCAACAGATTGTGCGTCATTTTCCTTTGGAAAAAAAAGGGCAATGGCTTACATTGCGTTGGCAGGGGTTCAAAGCTGTGTCTTTATAACCGCCGTACTCTGTTAGTTAACCAGCTCAGTTCATCAGCGGCAAATCTACCCATCACCCACAGCATGCTGAGAGGGATAAAACAAGGCCTCTGGATCTCAACACTATAAAGCCAGTGGCTTTAAAGGAGGGCATCGATTTCAAAAGCCACAAAAAAAACCACTTCCCCTCATGTGGCAATAAACAAAGTAGCACTGCCTACCTGACAGTTGAGGAAAACAACAAAATGACAAATAAATAGATAAGCACAATGGTTTATCTTGTTTTTGCTTTGGCTAGAGCTGAACGTTCTGTTTTAATTCAGCTGTTTCATAATTATGAGTATGCTGGCTGCAGTATGAATCACTTTAATGTCCTGTCTAAACTGACTTCAGTGAAAAACATACATGAAAGCCACTATATGAGGGTGCCTGAGATGAAAGAATAATAAAAAGGGGTTCATGGTACTAAGATAAGAAACCCTCTCACACCTTTTCTATTATTTGCTGCATAAATAACACAACCTTTCAGAGCCATTTGCTTAAATACTACACACAAGGGATAATGGAAGACATGGCGTTCAAAATTCACCCAAGCAGGTTTATGGTATAATTTATTACTATTACACTAGTCTTTTCACATACACTGTGGCTCGGTGGTGACTATTCTCCATTTGTGTCATTGTTTGTGTTGAGGGGGCTGTACTTCTGTATGAATGTGTTTTTAGGACAAAAATAATTAATGGATACGTATATATTATATATCACAGTGAGTGAGTGGTCACAGTGCCACTCTCCGCTATGCTCTCCAGAGAACTGTAAGCACAATAATTGCAGTTTTCCACTGGGTCTTATATAATGTGCCTCTTACTGTGCTGTGCTATGCTGTGCTGTGCATTGTTTGACATGGCGTAGGCAATTTCATACGACATGCCTTTGTGCATATAGGTTTTCTAACAGCCTGATGATGTAAGCAGCCACATCGTAGCATGCCCAGATCCTACAGGAAGATGACTTTTAAAAGGGACCTTACAGCCTGGGGCAGGAGGCACGTCTGCCTGGTATGCCTACTGTGCAAACCAGGAGAGAGGAGGACTGCAATATCATGGCAGGCGGAACACTCAGCTCAGATCTCCGCGGTGATAGCACTGACCCTTGCACTGACCCTTGCCTTACAAGAAAAGAGTGGTAATTTCGCAACACTCTGACCAGGCCCAGTCAAAACATCAGGGGGACCTCATGAAATGCCTGCCACCCTAAAAAGGTTAGTCACTGAAGGCCCATTCAGTGTGGTGATGAAACACCCCCGCAAGGAACAAGAGAAAACCAGTTCACATCCCAACACCTG
>NW_027468859.1:20991604-20996604 GCF_046254945.1 Alosa pseudoharengus | reverse complement strand
GGGAGCCTGCCCCAACACAGACAGCTCATGAACCCTGGGCCAGAAACAGGGCTTGGTGCAGGATGCCTCTGCATCACATACCACACAAGCAATTCCTACATTAACTAAACTAATACAAATGATTTGCTAGTGTTAACAGATTTGGCATTGCAGTTAGAGCTTGGCTATGATTAGGAAAGATATTTTGCTAACAGGCATAATGACGGTTTACAGCATTTGAACCTTCATAAAAGATTGTTGACCACCCGACTGGACAATGAACGTGGATTTGATTGAATATCAAGTAATCGTAATGTCTCATGGCTCAAGCAAATGTATGCCAACATGTGAATATGCCACCAATGCCATCATTACAATATGTGTGTACTCCCTTTAAATAATGGCCTTATCACCTGGCCAGTACCTCTGCTTCAATGTATGCTATTATCCATTTCATGCCTGTATTAAATACATTTATTTTTTCATTTTACTTCGTGTGTGTGTGTGTGTGTGTGTGTGTGTGTGTGTGTGTGTGTTTGTGTGTGTGTGTTGACTGACCTCTTTCGCAGGTTCTGGCCCAGTAGCCGGTGCCGGTGCAGTCGCAGATGAAGCGGCTCCAGCCCTCCTTGCACACGCCGTTGTTCTTGCAGGGGTTGGAGTCGCAGTGCTTGCCCGTGGGCTTGCTGCACGACACCTTGATGCCATTCTGCGAGCCGTTCTGCGCCTGCGCGATCTGCTTGATGTCGTTGCTGCGGCCGTCGATGAACATGTCCCGCACGCAGCCTACGTAGCCATAGTTCAGCATGGCCGTCCACAGTTCCGTGGGCAGTACCAGGTCCGCCCGGTTGTCGGGGAGACCGCCCAGGTACAGATCACCCTCTAGGTCCAGGATCTCGTTCTCCCCGCTGGCCGTGAAGGGTGTTCGGCGACTGTCCACTGACATGATGCCTGAAAGGAGAGGAGAGATGGACCCAGCGACGCATCGGTCAAAAACCTGATGAAGAGCTCAGTGCTGCTGCAAAGCTGAAATTACTGGTGCAAACTATCCCCAGGCTCAGCCACAAACTTTAACGATGGTGTATAAATCCATTGATCCGCAAAGATGTGGATCAATGTTATTTTTGATGTTCTGTACACCAGAGTACACAAGAGTGGAAAATTAGGATATCAGTAAGTGATTGAGCCCTATGGCCAGATTATGGGCTCTACACCACCAAATATTAAAAGCATTAACACTCTACACACCACACACATATACAATGTCCAGTTACTGCAATAAAATTAAAAAAAAAAGAATATCCTCACATGTGAAGTGAAAGTGAAGTTTCATTTTTGAATGGGACTAAAATTCTGCTCCCTTTTCAAGTGATGTCCTTATACAGCATCTCTGTTTGTTGAGTTTGGGATATGCACGCTCAGATCTTCAGGGATCGTAAGTGCTTCCTCTCACTGTACAATATACTGCCTTGGATAAAAGCAGATCCCAGCTGATGAAATGTAAATGTATGTTAGGATGTGGGCCGACTTTGTGTGGCGACTGAGTGAATAAATCAGGGGACACTTTTGCCGCCCTCGTGCCGCAGTATATTTCTCTCTAAAGGAGGTGGGGAGGGTGAGGTGAGCGAGTGAAGGCGAGCGGAACAGTGCTCACTGCCCAGGCGAACGGAGAAGAACTCTATAGCGTATTCTCTTTGCGGAATGTGATGGCTATTGAACAGCAGAAGGGGAGTGAGCGTGGACATTGCGATTCCGCTCACTGTTTCCGCAGATGTTTAATTATGCAAGGCCTGAATCTAAGAAAAAAAGAGGGGGGTGGGGGGGGGGGTTAGGCCTGTGCAAGCTTGTGTCCTATATGTCTGATTCCCTTCCCTCTCCTGGCCAGGAATGAGTGCCTCTGCTACTTCTCAGCGCATTCGGCACTCGGCACTCGGCGGGTGATTAATCAAAGCCGTGCTCGCTGGCGCGCAGCTAAATTGGCTTCTCTTGCGCTGATGTGGACTGCAGAGGGTGGGATGTAAAAATAACAGCCCTTGCTCTCCTGCTTTTATTCTACCCAAGATAGCAGTAGACCCTGGGATGGAGAGCGGACCACCTCCGGCCTGCTTCTGGTCTGCATCTGGGCCAGAAATGATACTGTGCTCTCCATGAGAATTGGAATTAGAATCAGAATCAAAGTCAAAATGTGAATCCAAATCAGAATCACAATCACAATTGTGTTTTAAAAATGTGCACATATGCTTTGCAGACACAACACTAAACAAGAAATTCTGATTTGGCAGGTGGTGACTCTAATCATAAAAATAACAGATTATGCGCAATATACAATACAGGTGGAGGAGCTCAAAAGGAAGAGAGTCTCTCCATCTCATCTGTCTCACTGTTGCATTCTTATGGGAGGGAACTAACACCTCTTTCCCTGGTGACACGATTGATTCTAAAACGGATAGATCTGGTCCGTTGTAAAAACCAGCACTGCCCCACACGTTGACTGCATTTTGTTCTATATTACTGCACTACCACAAATTGATACAAAAGTTAGAGTTGCTGCATCTCGACGTTGCTTGGCAACTATTCTAATAGATGGGATATTTTCTGTGGTGAAAGAATGATTATCTATGAATAAATTGTTAAATTTTCTGTTGCCGTTCCTTTTGTGAAATCTTGGCAGGTATACTGTATGTGGTAACCGTTTTAGAAAAGCAATAAGCCACTTAAGTCCTTAGGTTAGCCTACAATGATTTTAGAACAGATAAAGGGGGGTTTTAGGCACTGCACTGCACTGCCTAATAACACCCCTTAGATGTTGTAAAATCAGTGTAACCTACGGCCTCTCGGGGATTGTTGCTTAATTCTAAAATATGAGAATAATATTTCTGCACACAGCAACTTGTTACCATTTTTGCTCTTGATGTTTATGCCATTCCCTTTTTAAATCCTCTGTCCATTTCTATTCAATTACAAGGTTTAGTGTATAACAGACAAAATAATTGGATAATACTGAAAAAAATAGCCAAGTGGGAGCTTTGTAATCTTACCAAATGCTATGCGATAATTACCTTTCTTAACGTAATTAGAAGGAGTTAAGGATAAGTCTCTGCAAATTGTTTCTGGCAGCATTTTTCCTTATGTATAATCTCGGTGTTGTGGACGTTGTGGCTTGATTATGCATAGAGATAGCCTGAGCTGTGGGTAGGTGGTGGACTGTTATTGCTGCTGCTCCTCTGTTTCATTAGGGTCTTAAAGAGGCCACAAGCAACAATTTTAGGTTGAGAGTCGTTCTGATGGTTCTACTAAACTTTTTGGGTCGTTTGGTGGGTGCTTCGTCTCCCCCTAGTGCTTCTCCGCGGAAAAACCGAATATGCAGCTTTCTGGTCGCGGTCCAAACACATCCAGACTATGGCGGAAATACTCGAAAATGTAGTCAGATTGTAGTTTCTAAGAAGACTGCAAAACGGACTCCGACTTGGCTTTGTTGCTGCTGAAATTGTAAGTAGCCTACCCTTGGGAACTTCGTTTTTTGCGAATGTGATTTGGTAGTCTCTTGAACAATGTGTTTGCTCAACCGTTTTATTGTGAGCCCTATGTGTTTAGCTTGGTTTATTGATGGCTAGCTCGCTAGCTAGTGGGGGTTTAGCGTAGCAGTCACTTGCTACCGAAGCTGCAGGGGGAGCTATGTCGTGAAAAATGCGAGCCCAAATCAGGCGAAAACCCAGAAACAGTGAAGGAATAACCAGACTTGCATAGGGCTTCTTTAATAAGGGCTAGCAATTCAGCATTTCCGTTCTCTAATTTAATCTCCTGATTTTTAAAATATATATATTTATTTCCATTTCTTTATTTATTTTCCTTGAACAGTGGAGAATAGACAGGAAATGAGTGGGGCAGAGATAAGGAGTGGGTTTGGGGCAATGACCCTGATCCACAGTGACCACAGGCCCTGTATGTGGTGTGGGCCACCAACATGATTGCTACACTACGACTGCCTACTCCCCCAACTTCCTAATGTTTTAATAGCTTTTAGTTATCAGGCATCAAGTTTGCCTCATATTTGAGTAATCTCATCTCAGACGCTGCTGGGACTTGATTTATGACTTACCTGATCTGCCATCTCTTTGGATGTCCACATGATGCCAGTTGCCATCGTTGACCTTGCTCTGCGTGGCCTTGACCTTGATGGTGCCCGAGCCCATGTCCAGCAGCAGATAGAGGCTGCCCTCCAGGAGCTCGACGGCGAAGAAGTCCACCTTGTTGTTGCGCTGGCCGCGAGCATCACGCCGGTCCTGGGGCTTGCCCTGCGTGTAGAGGATCAGGCCGTTGGGCTCGGATGTGCGGAAGTCGAAAGAGATGGAGCCCACGCGCTTGGTGTTCCACTTGGGCAGGCTCAGGTAGGACTCGGGCGTCTCAAAGGAGATGGGGTCCAGGATGGCCACGTGCTCGCACTTGAACACCACGTCGCCCTGCACCTTCATCTTGGGGTCCACGATGCGAGCCAGCCGGGAGAGCTCCAGCCGGATGTCATTGTTCTTGTACACCACCTGGCACACAGGAAGTCAAAGAAGTCAACACACATTCATCACTGAGTGTATGGACATCCCTCTGTTTAAAAGTTCCTATGTGTAAGACTTTTAGTTTAAAGCAGAAATAACCTAGAAACAACAACAGAATATGAAGATACAATTGTTTTGATGCAATGTCAAAACACCCATCTTCGGTGTTGCCAGGAGATCCACTTAGCATGCTACACAGACAGCTACTGTGAGTATTTTTTAACATTGGAGTTCACCGAGTTCACTTTGTACATGATGGAATGAGCGCAGTATGCCATCTCAAGAGGATGTGACATTACCCACTTCCAGAGAAATTTGCATCCTTTTGACCAGATGGACACTCTGGCCAAGGTTAAAAGCAAAGGCCATTAGTTTATAGTCACAGACCTCAACCAGTGAAAAATCACCAGCACAGCTCCTATACTTCAGCCATGTTGAGGCAAAAAATGGCCCTGCATTAATGCATATTCAAAA
>NW_027468859.1:20979104-20986604 GCF_046254945.1 Alosa pseudoharengus | reverse complement strand
ATCCCAGGAAGTCCCAAAAATATGACTTGAATAGAAGTTAGTTATTAACAATGAATTGATAAAGTTTTAGAATACTTTGAGCACTGATGCAGTCAGCATAGGCCTCTTACATTGTTTGCAGGTAGGCGAAACAGCGCCAAGACAACCACCAGTGGACAAAAAGAGTATTACACGTGTACTGTTAAGACCCGCCATAGAGAATGAATGGGGGAAATTACGGATGTTATAGTTTGACGATGTCGTACTCCCCTGCGGGCCAGATGCTATATACCACGGACATGTTTTGGGGGGGCCACCCAAAATGAGGTGGCGGGCCGTATCCGGCCCGCGGGCCGTAGTTTGGGGACCACTGCTTTAATCTATACAACTGTTTACAGGAAAATTAGATATACTATATTCCTGACCCATGACACCATATCACATCAACCATATCTCATGACAGGAATATGATGCGCTCTCCAGCAATGAATGGACAGTGGAGGATAAAGTGTAGGACACCGACATATATAACCATCCTTTGTCATTAGCCCAACTGAAGGTTGTCCCCGTGAGATGGGTCCTAGCTTGGCTGGGCACAGACAGCCCAGCCATCCCTGTGTGTCTTTGGGGGTGAGGGGTGTGTTGGGGGTGGGGGAGGAGGGGAGGGGAGCGCTGATATTAATGGCCTTGCCTGGAAATTGAGAGTAATCAGACAGGGAGCCTCGGCCGGCACTCTGTCAGGAGATAAAAACCGACCCAGACAAGGTGACTTTCCATTACGGCTGTTATAGCAGGCAGCCGAACCCCGGGTTTTGGTCTAGGAGCGTACAGGTATTGCCCAGTGGTGTGTGTGTGTGTGTGTGTGTGTGTACATATATGTGTGCATGTTTATGTTAATGCACATGTGTATATTTACATACATGTGTACATTTACATGTATTGTGGTAAAAAAAATCTTAACCACAAGGCAACACAGGCAGGAGTGAAAAGGGTGCCATCTTTAATCACGATCGGAGAGGAAAGTCACAACCGGGGACATGTTACCATCAACAAAGTCCCAGTAGTGTCTGTAGAAGTATAGGCAATGCATATCACATAGTCACTTGTCTGCCTCAGGGAATTCCTTCACTATTCTAATGGCCGTCGCATGATTTGTTTTTAGAGAGCCATTCATGGAGAGAGCAAGTTGAATGTACAGAAATGTGTCTTGTAATAGTGAGAGACTCAATACTAAAGAAGAACATCAATTATTCCCAAACACACTGTATGTAAACCATATACATAATAATTCAAAATGTAATGTTCAACACATTCAATTTAGGGATAGTCTAAACATTTCTACCACAGTATCTCTCTCTCTCTCTCTCTCTCTCTCTCTCTCTCTCTCTCTCTCTGTATGTGGGTGTGTTGGTATGAGACGTGAGAGACAGAGAGGTAAAGGTAATCTGCATTTTAATTCATTATTAGGGATCATACTTAAGTAGTCTCCTGTCTGAGAATATTCTAGAAAAGTCATGAAAATACTGATCTGACCAATGAAGGGCAAGAGGATGGGGCTCTGCCAGGACATGGGAGTGCTTAGCAGGCAGTAGCGGGATGACCTTGGCCCACAGTTAGAGGAGAACGAGTCTCCCCAGAGTGGGGTCCGCTCCACACATTACCCTCCTTCTGTCAGAGCGCAACCCATCGCTGAGGAGGTTAGGGGGCCAGGGCCCACCACTACCTTCTGTTCACAGCTAACAGAGCTCTAATGGCATCTAGCATGTACAGTATGAGGCAGAGTGGAACTCAACGAATGCATTCATTGGGATAACACATTTGATACAAATAGTCCCCAAACAGTAGTATGATAGCGCTAGGGTTTAATACAAATAGTCCCCATACAGTCGTATAATAGTGCTAGGGTTTGGACCCCATACAGTAGTATGATAGTGCTAGGGTTTAATACAAATAGTCCCCATACAGTATCGTGATAGTGGGGTTTATTACAAATAGTCCTCATACAGTAGTGTGATAGTGCTAGGGTTTGGACCCCATAAACTAGTGTGATAGTGCAAGAATACTTTGAGTAGAGTACTTGTTCACTGGTAGATTGTGGTAGTGGCTTCAAGCTTATATTAACTCACTGAGCATAACTCTTTGGAGATATTTAGCAAAACCAAGAGTTGATGATTGTTGATATGAGACACCTTTTATATGAGGTTTTATACAAACAGCTCCATTACATAGAATTGTTAGTGCATTTTGTCTGAAAAGAGGCAACAACCTAGCACCCTTAGATCACTGTCCCAATTTCAAGAGCTCACAGTGGCTGAACAAACACATCAGCCCTTAAAGAGCATGAAGTTTGGGTAAACACTGTGCGCTAAATGCCTTGACATAAAACTATACTAATGCCATTAGCACTCTACATGGGGTCACACTTGTCGCATTTAACAGCTTTTATCGAAATATTATAATTGTCATTACTCACCACACTGTCCTTAATCATACTAATCCCTCTCTAATGACAGTGTTTTCCTGGTAAATGTCTCGGAAAAAAAGGTTACATTATGTCTTCCCTCCAATAAATATGGCTTCCAGCCGAAGCTCTAATGTCTGATAGCAATTATGGAATTACGGAGGTGAAAAAGAAAACATTTCAGCTTCAGCAGTGTCCAACTGAGACACCAAACAGTGGTATTTTAACAGATTATGACTGCGACAGCATTAGGGTGTCACATCCAATATTCATATCAGAAGATTTGGGCTTTATGGGAGTATCAGTAATACATGCTGTACATACAGCCTGAGTCTCGTGGGGTCACGATACCTGAATGTTTCGGTCGGGGGGAGTTAATCATTTTGCGTCTGGCTATTCCACTGTGGCTCAGCATAAAGCGTACGACAGGCTGCACTCCCGGCCCCCGAGCAGTGCTACAGACTCCACATGAAGCTGAGGCCTGTGAGGCTACTGCTAACCTCAGCACGTCTGACAAATAACACGATATTGGATATTGAAATGGGTGTAATTCGAAAGGATAAGTGTGTGTGTGGGTGTGTGTGTGTGTGTATGTGTGTGTGTGTGTGTGTGTGTGTGAGAGTGTATACTGTACTGTATACAGTATAGATACTGTATATGTGGCTGTGTGCGTGTGTGTGTGTGTGTGTGTGTGTGTGTGTGCGTGTGTGTGTGTGTGTGTGTGTATACTGTACTGTATACAGTATAGATCAGGGTTTCCGTTGTCCGGTAATTACCGGACATTGGCCTGAAAAAAAATGAAATGTCCGACAAAATTAGATCTCTCCGGTCAAATTGTCCGATTGAAAGTGGCTAATAATCCCGTCCCCTAACGCATTCTGAATTTGAGAATAAGCCTTAATATGTAAGCCTATATTATACGTCCTCTGGCTATGTTTTTAAATGAACAGGCTCTACCATTTAAAAAGAAGGCTATTAAACAACACGCATAGCCTATGCTGCATTTCAAATAGGAAGCGCGGCTTAAAACAACGAACAAATGAGTGAGGCGGTTCAAACATGGCCAGGCCCAGGCAGACTAGCCTTGAAAGTTTTTTTAGAGGCCAGACGCGATGGATGATGATAAATTGGTAACGTCTGAAGCCTCAGATGTCCGGTCAACTCCACCACCATAAAAAGTAGAAGTGTCGGTATCTGTCGGAATCAGTGACATTGGAAGTCGAGTTGCGGGGGATGCGGCCGCTCCAAGACACTGTCATTCTCCGTGTACACTGGACATGCAAAGTGTTCTTTACCCAAAGCATACAGTAGGCCTATGCGTTCTCTGTCTATGATCTGCAGGGTTAGGGCCTCCTCGACGAGGCGATTACTGGTCCGCGGATAATTTCTGCCACAATTAAACGGTATCATTGAACCGCGGCCGAAAGAAAAATAAACTAAACATTTCCCAGAATAGGAAACATTTCTTAATTTATTGTTATCAAATAAAGAGGCATAGCATTAGGGGGTAATGGTGTGAGCGCTCATTCGTGTGTGTGCGCATCTGTGTAAGTTAAACAGTCACTACTGGAGATAACGTGGGTAGCAGCAACAAACAACGTAGCCTTTTTTTAAAACAACAAACGAAGCGGACTCTTGCTGTCCATGAAAATATACTGGCTAGATCTTGTTAGGCATGTTTAAGTTAGGCTAATGAACATGTTGCATTCTATACAGCCTAATTATGTCATTCTTTAAGCTACAGCCTGTCTCCAGTTTTCCTCAATTTGACTAATTAAGAAGGGATAATAGGATATTTGACCGGCATATCATCAAAATGTCCGGAAAACGAAACCTCTGCCGGTCACTTTGACCGGCACCATTTTTTTCTAGCGGAAACTCTGGTATAGATACTGTATATGTGTGTGTGTGTGTGTGTGCGTGTGTGTGTGTGTGTGTGTGTGTGTGTGTGCATTAGGTGTGTCTATTTATGTGTGTTTACGTGTGTGTGTCTGTGGTCTGTGAGTGTGTACTGTATGCAAGTAAATACATTATGTCCATGCCTATCAGTGAATGCCTGTGTGTGTGTGTGTGTGTGTGTGTGTGTGTGTGTGTGTGTGTGTGTGTGTGTGTGTGTGTGTGTGAATTAGGTGTGTCTATTTATGTGAGTTTGTGTGTGTGTGTGTGTCTGTGGTCTCTGAGTGTGTAGGCAAGCACATACAGTATGTCCATGCCTATCAGTGCATGCCTGTGAGTGTGTGTGTGTGTGTGTGTGTGTGTGTGTATGTGTGTGTGTGTATGCGTGCATGTGCTTGTTTGTGCGTGCATGTGTTTGTGAGCATCTGTATACAACATCCCTGTGTGAGAGACAGACTGAGTAGCTATGTCAGTGCCAGAGATTGCCCACCTCCTTTAGGCAGCCCATGAAGTTGTTGCTGACGGGCGAGCCGGGCAGATCCGCCGTGCTCGGACTGCCTCCCACGTAGAAGAAGTCGTCCGAGCCCAGCATGGTGTAGTCCTCCTGCGTGTAGCCCGTGGTGGTCAGAATGCCGTCCACAGATATCGTCACCTGTGCGGCAGGAACAACAGGAAATGGAAAACAATCACTTCCTGTAATGTCGAGTGTGTTGTCCCTTTGCGGTGCCTGGCAGCTAAGTGAGTACCACAGTTCTTGGCCTATTTCTATGTATCATGTGGACAATGTGCGGGCTATTGTCAAACCCTTTGCCCGTTTGATTTGGATCAGACAGCTTTTTGGAGTTAATTCATGATTTTCAGTATAGGTTCACAGGACAGGTAAAGAAAATATGTGAGAGGCATATTTTCTTTATCTTGATGGGGGTAAGAAAATGGATATTCATTTGGTTTGGAGAATTCTGGTTACGGGGTTAGTAAATGTTAAAAGCAAGGACAAATTGTTTGTACTTGTTTTAGGATTCAGGGTTCAATTTGTAATTTCATACACACACGTGCGTGCGCATACACACACATACATACACATACACACACATACACACACACACACACACACACACACACACACACACACACACACACACACACACACACACACACACACACACCCTCTCCATCATTCACTCAGTCACATACACAAACACACACACACACACACACACACACACACACACACACACACACAAACACACACGCACGCACGTGCACCCAATCACGCCCACATTACAAACACGATCACGCGCACTCACTCGCATGCATTGCAAAGGAAGCCAATCACACAATAAAATCAATTCTTTTCAATGTATATAGATATAGATACTTTAAGTTCATAAAAAATAAACATGAAGGGGAGGGGGAGGGGTAGGTGACTGGATGATTTGATTGCATGGGATGCGCGAGCCACAGAAAAGCCACGCAAGAGTGCATCCATGCACCAACGAGAGCAAGGAAGCCACAGGGGAAAAGCCACAACACAACACACACACACACAACAAACCACAAACATGCAAGGGGACCCACACATCACAAGGGAAGATGAATAGGGTGTAAGGAGGAGTGTCTGTCTCTGTGTGTGTGTGTGTGTGTGTGTGTGTGTGTGTGTGTGTGTGTGTGTGTGTGTGTGTGTGTGTGTGTGGGTGTAGAGGGGCAAGGTGGAGGGGGTGGGTAACGAGGATGTGAGTCAACAGTGTTAGTGGTTATGGGTAATGACGTAGGGGCTCAAAGAGGAGAAGGATTGGTGGAGTGGGCGATGGAGGTGAAGGTGGAGGTGATGGTGATGGTGGTCGAGTGGATGGTGCTGAAGGCATGCCATGCGCAGTGTGGTGTGGTGGAGTCAACTGTCAGAGCTCCCAGACTGAGATCTGTTGTCTTTTTTTTCTTTCTTCTGTTTACTTGTTTGTTTGTTTGTTTGTCGGTTGGTTGGTTTTCACTTGTTGTTGTTGTTGTTGTTGTTGTTGTTGTTGTCTGTTGTTGACAGGTGGAAAGCATCTGTCAGTTCGCTGCCGACAGTCCTCACAAAAAATGTGGAGGCTTTGCTGGTATACAAGATGGACTAGCCCGTTGCAGGCTTTTTTTCTGTTGAGCTAACTTTGAGCTAAGATCATAAAAATGTCTATCTAGTCTATTGATAAGCCCAGGTAAAAGAACCAAAAAATACTGTTTAGTTATCTGTATGTACATGAGCTTATATGTGTGTGTTGAAGTTTGTGTGTTGAAGTTTGTATTCCTATGTTTACCTTTGTGCATTATGTGTGTGTCTGTGTGTGTGTGTGTAGAGAGTGTGTGTGTTTGTATGTATATCTATATGCTTGCATGTGTGCATGTGAGTATGCATGACTATTCATATATGCATGTGTTTATTGTATATTTCTCATATATGTTCTATGTATCTGGCATAGTGTGAGTGTGGGAGAGTCGCATGGTGATGCTGGCATTTGTGTGGGGGAGAGTGTCAAGTCGGAAAACAACTCAAAGAGGTGAGAAGAGACCCTGGTAATACAAACCCATTTCCTCATTTTTTGATAAGAGTGTCCAGGATGGAAACGGAAAGAACCAAAGAAAGATAGGAGGGGGAGGAGAAGGGAGAGACACGGCAAACCCAAAAAAAGGACAATAAGAATGATATCTACCAGACAATGTAGTTTGTTTACCATAGCGTGTCCAATGCCTGAATGCTTTCGAGGGAAGAGGAGGGGGGGAAGAAAAAGGAAACCAAAAGAATAGTGAACAAAAGCGGCTGTTAATCAATGGGGGAAAAGAACCAAAAAAGAAAAGGTAAATCAAAGCAATGATGAAGAATCAGGGTGTTAGTACATTAGTTGGTTAGAGCACGGTTAGTAATTAAAATGACCCAATGAATGGTTAGTGTTAGTCTAGCAAAGCGTGTCTTTCCAAGAGAAATCAGGTAGAGATAAGAGCGAAGAGAGAAGCGTGTGTGTGTGTGTGTGTGTGTGTGTGTGTGTGTGTGTGTCTGTCTCTGTGTTACTTTGAAGTGTGTGTTTCATGTAGCAGATAAGATAAAGAAGGATCAGAGGAGACGAGAGGAACAGAAAAGAAAGAAGAGAGAGATAACAAAGAGGAACAGAACACAGAGGAAGTCAAACATA
>NW_027468859.1:20971604-20976604 GCF_046254945.1 Alosa pseudoharengus | reverse complement strand
GAGCGGAGTGAGAGACAGGGGGAGAGGATTAAGGTGTGCTGAGACCGAGGCGCTAGACCAAAGCCAGCCTCCTCAGTCTCCTGTCACTCTGTCCGCCAGCCAACCGGCCAGACACGGCCCCCTGATGAAGACGAGGAGAACGAAGGAGAAGAGGAGGAAGATGGTGTGGGTGCGGAGCTGAATCCATTAAGGCAAACGGCGGAGCCGCCGCCGGAGCTACCGATTCAGCCTTTTGCAGGCTGCATGCCAAATGAGATACCGACGGCGACGCCCTTTCGCCCGCTGGTGTGATGTCACCAGAGAGAGAGAGAAGCATTGACCCTTCTACCTGGACATCAGCCCAATTTTGGTTAATGAAGAACACTTTCATCTCTCCTAGAACAAAGACCTATCCACTTCTCAAAAGAGCTCCCTAAAGCGGGATCCGAGGTTGAGAGGACGCCGCCACTACCCGCTCCATCACTGCAGCCAGGCTGCCATTGGGGAAGAGTGTCGGGGAGAGGAGGCATGTCAGGGTGTGGCCACGGTACAGTGGTGGGAAGCGCCGCCGTATTTCAGTGAGAGAGGCTTTGCATAATGAGTCTCACACGAGTGTCTCAGGCCGGCCTACAGGCTCCCCTCCGTGCGTAATGCACTAGCATGGCCGGTTGGGGGACACTGGACGTGGTGAGGAGAGGAGTGGAGAAAGAATCAGAGAAAGGAAGAATGAGTGAGTGAATGAAGAGTGAGAGAGTGAGTGAATAATCAACCTTATTATTGGGGGCACAGATAGAAATGAATGAATGAGTATAAAAGTGAGTGAGTAATGGATTAATGAATGAATCAAACCAACCAAATAGAATGCAATAAGAGAAAGAGGTGAGAGATGGAAAGAGAGAGAGAGAGAGACAGAGAGAGAGAGAGAGAGAGAGAGAGAGGGATGGTGGGTTCTCTGCCAGGGCATGCTGGGATACGGGGAGGTGGGCTTGTGTTGTTTGGGCCGAGACTGTGTAAACACACGGTGGGGCGTATTATTCAGTTTGCAGAGAGGAGGAGAGGAGAGGCAGGCTTTTGGGACGATTCAGGTCAAAGAGTAATTCTCCCCTTGGCATAAAACACTCAGCACTGCAGCGAGAAATGAGGGATACAGAGAAGCAGCACACGTTCACACACACACACACACACACACACACACACACACACACACACACACACACACACACACACACACACACACACACACACACACACACACACACACACACACACAGTAAGAATGAGGTGTTAGATGCAGTGACTTTCTCTCTCTCTCTCTCTCTCTCTCTCTCTCTCTGTGGCTTTAGCGGTACCAAAGGGCCAAGCCCAGAGAGGGCCAAATCAGAAATGGATTCTCTTCTCGCTACACTAATCCTCATCATGTATTCCTGTCTCCAATAAAGGAACAATATTCAGAGCCACTGGTGCAGGATATTACAATATGGGATGAAATACGAGGGCAAAATCGAACAAAATGGACTTAAATTCATATGTAATACAGCTTTTTAAATTACTAATGAAGTTTCTATTACTAATGAATGCAGTGATTTTATTATTGCTAATGATGAGTTGATAATGCAAGATGATTGGCTGAAATGATTGTGCAACAAAGATTTCTACAGTATTAGAATATCACTATGATATTGTTTTAAGCCTGTTGATTTGTTTATAAATCTGTCTACTGCATTTGAGAGAATGAAAATCCTGAATGACCCAAAACCATCAAACACAATGGTTAGACCTGTTAAATTAGAAACCCAAGTGTCCTCTGGCCACAATGTATATCTGATCTCATCTGACCTTCGTGTGCTGACACAATCGGCATGGTAACCACCCCTATCAGGTTTAACACACAGCACACACTCTAATCAGAGGAACTGGTGTTACTGAAAATTCCACTACAGACACGCACCAACATTATGGCATGTCCAGACATGTTGTGGAACAGGCCAACTAGGTCCGTACAAATGAGCCTCTAGCATTGCTAGCTTCAAGCTAACTACATTTAGTCAACTGCAAAAATATGTACTTGTCCTTAAAACGCAGCACAAATCTACCAGCTATGTCAATTATATCTACTCTCAACCTTTTCAGCACATCCAAGACAAGTCCAATAAATGGCAGCAACCACAAGGTTTTGACTTTACCATTGATTGTCACCCTTGGAGAAGTTTAATTCTGCAAGGCATCAATATTCGACCCCCCCCCCCCCTCTCCTGGCGGCCACCAACCAGAGGCGGCTTTGATTTTCAAAATCCAGTGGAAGCAATTAGTCTCCTCATTTGCATGCTGCTGATCTGCCCGGACCCCTGACACCCCACCACCCACCCCACCCATCCTACCCACCCACCGCTCCTGCTGCTGATCTGCCCGCCTGTGCCCACACCCGTGCCTGTGCCCCCTGCCTGCTAATCCATTCCCATTCTCCACACATGGCCGACCCTGACAACGACCCCTGGCGAGGCCCACCAAGGGCGCGCTGTTTACCCACGCTGCCGCTGCCACCCCCCATCACCCTCCCACCCCCCTCCCTCCGAGCACACCCTCTGACAAAAGTCAAGTGAGAAGCAAGCAAGGAATCACCCGTCAAACTTTTAGAAGAGGCCTGCAGGGTGTGGGATGGGGGTTTAGGTATATGGTCAATACAATGTAGGGTGGGATGGGGGTTTAGGTATATGGTCAATACAATGTAGCTTAAACACACAGCTTTGTATGTTGTCTGTAAGTGTATGAGGGTTGATGGGATTTGTCTCATAATTTGGTTTCGACATGAAGCCTTTGTTTGTTGGTTTCTTTGCTGTCCGTGTATTCCTTTGACAGCTTTCATATTCCTTCCTTTTGGTCTCACCGTAGCCCCCCCCCTCGTGAGGAGGGCGGTCATTTCCGCTCAGCTCTCCTCAGTCCACCGCTGCTGTGTCATTCGGTCGCTGCTCGGCTGCGTCCGTGCAAGTGCCCCTAATTCTCGCTCGGCGCTGCGACTGTATCGTCCATTTTAGGAAGCGCACTTCCTCTTCCTGAACCACCCCTCCTCGCCTGCCTCTGCACGAATCTCTCGTTCTGTTTTGTTGTTGTTGTTGTTGTTGTGTGTGTTTTTTGTGTGCAGCTGGCCTTCCCTTGCCCTCCTTCCCCCTATGCTTCCCTCTCTCCCTCTCTCTCCCTCCCTCCTTCCCCCCATGCTTCCCTCTCTCTCCCTCCCTCCTTCCCCCCATGCTTCCCTCTCTCCCTCTCTCTCCCTCCCTCCTTCCCCCCATGCTTCCCTCTCTCTCCCTCCCTCCTTCCCCCATGCTTCCCTCTCTCCCTCTCTCTCCCTTGCCCTCCTTCCCCCATGCTTCCCTCTCTCTCCCTCCCTCCTTCCCCCCATGCTTCCCTCTCTCCCTCTCTCTCCTCCCTCCTTCCCCCCATGCTTCCCTCTCTCCCTCTCTCTCCTCCCTCCTTCCCTCCATGCTTCCCTCTCTCCCTCTCTCTCCCTCCCTCCTTCCCCCATGCTTCCCTCTCTCCCTCTCTCTCCCTCCCTCCTTCCCTCCATGCTTCCCTCTCTCCCTCTCTCTCCCTCCCTCCTTCCCTCCATGCTTCCCTCTCTCCCTCTCTCTCCCTCCCTCCTTCCCCCCATCACTGCTCGGCTGTTCACTTGCTCCCTCGGTCCAGGGCTAAAGATCCACGGGGCGAACGCCAGCGGCGGAACATGAACCACGCATCCTCCTCCTCCTCCTCCTCCTCCTCATCATCATCATTATCATCACAGCGTGCACACCCATCCACTCGCCCTCCCACCCACCCAACCAACACAAGCCCTGCAAATATCAGGCTAAAAATAGCCAAGCTAATTTGTGCACTACAATGCCTCAGCAGAGCTCAAGGGGGGCAACAGCAGCGCGCACAGCAATGAGGCTGCACGCAGACCGACACCACAGGCCTGGGAAAAACACAGCACACCACCCCCCCCCCCTCTCTCTTTCTTTCTTTCTCTCTTTCTGTTTCTCTCTTTCTCTGTATGTTCCTCTCTCTTTCTCTCTCTTTCTCTGTCTGTCTGTTCCTCTCTCTCTCTCTCGCTGTGTCTGTCTCTTCCTCTCTCTCTCTCTCTCTCTCTTTCTCCGTGTCTGTATGTTCCTCTCTCTCTCTCTCTTTCTCTGTGTCTATGTTCCTCTCTCTCTCTCTCCCTCTTTCTCTGTCTGTTCCTCTCTCTCTCTCTTTCTCTGTGTCTATGTTCCTCTCTCTCTCTGTCTCTCTTTGTCTGTCTGTTTCTCTGTCTCTTGCTTTCTGTTTCTCTCTTTCTCCTGGCATCCATCAGGTGATGCCAACATGTGTTCAGAGAGAGCAGGACAGAGAGCGAGAGACGAGAGAGACGAGAGACAGAGAATGTGTGGGGATGCAGCTAGGTGCGCTGCGTGCTATTGACCAACTGCGTGCCGACTGTCTGCAAACAAAACTGCGGCGGCGAGCGCAGTTTTTGGCAGACGCCGGCTGAGGGGCTGTGACAAGCCGGGGCTGTGATTCACGACGCACAGTCGAGCAGAGCCGTCAACTTAAGCAAGAAAACGGGGACATCCTGGATGACATCACCCGTGCGCGGCATTGGCTCGCGCTGTGCAGTTATATAAGGATGGTGACAAAAGGCTGGCCATGCACACCGAGAGAGAGAGAGAGAGAGGGAGCTCTCTTTCTCTCAAACATACATCTCTGATCCAGGGCAGAAATTTCTACTCGTTGCTACTCAGAATATAAGTCAGGGAGAAAAAAGCGCACGTCTCTCCGCCATCCGCCGTAATCTTTCTTCTCGGGGGTAGATAATCCATGTGTTGTGATTTTTAATTACAGATGGAGGAGTCGGTCTGCAACAGATCTGCAACACGACACACATGCCACGAAAATC
Source organism: Alosa pseudoharengus (assembly GCF_046254945.1). NCBI lineage: Eukaryota > Metazoa > Chordata > Actinopteri > Clupeiformes > Clupeidae > Alosa > Alosa pseudoharengus. The sequence goes on along the minus strand of NW_027468859.1, from coordinate 20,971,719 downwards.
CGCATCCCTAGAAAAACGTCGGCTGAGGGTGTTTTCACGGGTAAACACTAGGAATAAGAAAGAAAAAAACAAGGCGCCATTCCTTCTTTTTGTACCGCTCAGCCTGCGAAATGGC
>NW_027468859.1:20961604-20966604 GCF_046254945.1 Alosa pseudoharengus | reverse complement strand
TCATCCTTCCTCACTCCATCTCTCTGTCAATCATCAAACTACTTCTTCAGTTTTCCATCATGAGTTTTCCTCAGTCTACACTATTTCTCTCTCTGGCTCCATGACTTTCTTTCTTTGCTATGTTTTTTACATCTCTGTTGCTGCCTAACCTTCTCTCCCTTTATATCGAACTACCCTGATCTCTACAGCTGGCTCCTCTCTCTCTCTCACACACACACACACACACACACACACACACACACACACACACACACACAGACACACGTTTGTGTGCCCACACAAACACAAACAGTGACTCTCACATTCCCCTAATATTATCCACTCCATCTCGGGCATGCTTGCTTATTATGATGAAGAGCCCAATTGCACACTTCAATGACATTCAAACGATGGAGCACTAAATATCACATCCCCAGCGCACGAGAGGCTGCCAACAGGGCCACGCATGGCAGAGGAGAGGAGAGAGAGAGTGGGGAGAGAGAGGGAGAGAGAAAAGAAAGAGTGAGAAGAGGAGAGGGGCAGTGGAGATGAAAGAGTGGGAAGAGAGAGGTACATCGGAGTGATACAGAGCGAGAGAGAGAGAGGAAAAACAGGAGAGGAGTGGAGCAGAGAGGCTAAGGAGAGGAGAGAGAATGGGGGGAGAGAGAGGTGCAGAGAAGTGAGAGAGCGAGAGAGAGGGAGAAGAGAAGAGGAGAGAGAAATGAGAGTACAGGAGAGGTCAGACACACCACCCCCACGTTAATGAAGTGCCATCACAAAAGGACAAGAGGTAGACCCCACGGGGCGGGGCCACAATAGATGAGTGATGTGACACGGTAATTGCCAATCCAAGTGAAGGCAGCATGATGTAGGGCCTAGTTGCTTGAAACTTAAAGGTGCTCTAAGTGATGTTGACGTTGAAACAACAAATTAGAGAGCTAGCTCGCTACTGGACTGTCCACAGAGACTGTGTTTTTTACAGTGCATTCAGGGTACAGGCAGCTAGTGGATGGTAAGGTGATGTTTGCTGTATGTGACAAAACATGTTTTAGCTTAGAAACATCGCTCAGAGTACTTTAACTGGAAAAAATAATCCAACATAGCAGAGCTAAGTTCTAGATTTGTGCCTTTATATTTTGTAAGATTGCAAGAAATAAGCACTATTAAATCTAAAAACTCAAAATATATCTGAGGTGATATGATATACCGGGTTGCCAATTTTGGTACATGGCTATACAGTATCTGCCAACCACCTACACTTCGCGTTAGCATGTTAGCAGCTACCCACAAAGCACAGCCTTCTTTACGAGCTAGCTAGTATTAGTAGTAGTGCTCAAGATGCTGGAATTATCCTTGTGGGAAGGTGACACCTCCCTTCTCACCGTCTCACACTACTAAACGAACTGTCTGGCTTTGAACTGTGTTACCCGCGAGTGGGTGAAAGACACACACGCTCCTCAGAAGGACTTGTTGCTTATGAGAACTGTTTTGTTATTTCAACGTGTCATCATGGACTGCTTACGAACATAGTGGGATTTTGTTTGGATGGAAGGTTGGCGCCATTAACGAATGCACGTTGATTTGTTTGTAACGCGGTTCCTCTGCGGTTTCAAACTTCATTTGTCACTGTTTCTATTCTGTGCAACATCCATGGCATGTAGCAGCCAGCACTCACTATTTCATGTACCATTTAGCCTACTCCGTTTTTCTCTAAAATCCTGATGAACTCATACACTGTTAGCCTACTCACACTTCCTCCTTTCCCGGTCCTGCTGCTTGACTGCTCCAATGCAGGGGCAGTATTTCTCCACATCACAGGGCAGAGCAGAGTGGTAGGCCATTGTACTGTACATAGGGCTGTTTGTTTTGCATTAATGTTTTGTATGTTGTGTTAATATGGTGTGTAAATATTCTGTAACATGATTCTTTCTGGGTACAATGTTAATATTTTGTTTTCATGCCATGTTATTTTCTATTTTGATTAATACCTTATGTGTGGCCTTACACTAAGTATTATTCCCCTACTAGCCCTGATTGGGCCAATTTAGCCTACCTAGCTATTTAAGAGGTACCTCACTCTGCGTTGAGAGAGTGAGGGTAAGTGACTGTGTTGCTATTCCTGAATTGGATTTTGGATTTATTTTTTACCTATTTTGTATCTATAGCTTCTGAGTTATAGTTGTGAATAAACAGTCATATTTTTGGTCAATCAGTTCAGCTCTGATTTGCATTTTTTCCACCTCTACCACCTAAGTCCAGTGAACCTACAGTACATCCCAATACATGGGGGTGGCCACTTTGGTTCCTCACAGCCCTCCTGTGTTGCATGTGTGACCCCAGGGGTTCCACTCTTTCATTTTCTCCCTTATTCTCCATAATCTCTGTCTCCTCATTTATGTGTTTGCCTAGCTAACCATTTTTCCACCTTCTAGTCTTACAATTTCATGTATTGTTAATTAATCTGCTAACTGCAGTAGTTTTGATGCCTGACAGGAAACAGGCAAATAATCAATCCCATTCTGAAAGATCAAAGCCCAAATTATAACCAAAACCTAAAGGCCAAATCCTGCTCTGTTGCCAATCCTGCTCTCCTCCACGCATGCCAAGCTTTCCTCACATCATATCGCTGCCCATTAAAGACAAAATAAAATAAAATAAATTCTATGCATACAACAGGTTAAATGCATTCCGAACTACAGCATATACGGTTTCAAGTCCAAAGAAACCCTGGCCAGCCCTCTCAGCATTTTTTCAGATAAGGTGCGCCTACAAAATAATTTTGATAGAGTAACCCTGAGCAAGCAAACACTGAAGCTGCAAGAGAATGTGGAACTGTGCTGTTTTGAAAGGTTAGTAGGCAAGTAGCACCTTTTAGTTGCTTTTCCTATCCAAGCAAGCAAGCAACTGCACTTATTACATGTAATTTTCATATGCTTCAGAGCCAAACAGGCACACTCTTTATATTAAGTGTTCTTAGGTAGAGCATACTAAATAATTTAAGGAACTATGTACTTCTTATAATACTACATATTGCTACAATGTGATCTTGTTATAGTTAGTCTACAGTAACACTGAAAATTGAGGTTGCTAAAATACTGTATATACTATTTTTCTAATTTTCTAATTTTGACAAGTATATACTTCGACATGAAGGTCTACTTGCACTTACAGGACCAAAAAATAGCATTATTAATTACTTACTAAATGAAACTGTGATAAGCACACTTAATATTGAGTAGAACTGGCCCCTCTTGAGTACCCTCTGCCCTGCAGCGCCATTTCAGCAAATCCAAAAAGTTTGTCTGTGCAGCGGATGGGAAAAACAGCTCCATCCGTAATTGGCCAGGCAGAAACACTTTCCTGGTGGCAATTTGGGTCTTCATCAGGAGGGTGAAAATGCGAGCGAGAATGAAGGAGAGAGAGTAAGCGAGAGCTTAGCTAATAAAACAACCTTCATTAAATGATAATGAAGAGGAGTGAGTAGCGGGACACACTCTCTCTCTTCTCTTTCTCCAGTTGCCGTGTATTTTCTATCGCTCGCTCCCTTTTCCCCCCCTGTGTCGAGCTGCTCGTTCCGATTCAAAAGTACACGCCGTCGTCTCGAGAGGACCGTGAGGGCCCACTGAAACATTAATGTCCACCTCAGGAGAGAGGAAGAAAAAAAGAGGGATGGATTTGTCCACTGGCCAAGGCCAGCCAGGAGGGGTCAGCCGGCTTTACTCAAGCACAGCCCACTTCGGTTTGCTTTTGCATTGCGTTAAGAACGACTCGGCCCTGATGGATCCGTCCAGAGGGTGGACCCTTGTGATGCATTCACACAAGGACTCTGTGTGTTCGTTTGGTGGGTCAGCACTGCCCCAGTGGAGAGGGACAATAGGGCCGACCCTCTGGGAGAGTAGAGCGTGAATCACTTCACAGCTGACTGGGTACTTTCAAACAGGAACTAAAGGTCGGTGCTTCGGAGCCGTGACAGTGGGATCGGGCTTATCCTAATGCATGGTTCGGGTTGGAGGAAAAAAAGAAATGGAAAAATATAGAGAGAGAAAAAAGAGAGAGAGAGGTGGGGGGAGTCTCTGAGAGAGAGAGAAAGAGAGAGAGGGAGTGAGTGAGAGAGAGAGAGAGAGAGAGAGAGAGAGAGAGAAACCACCAAGAAAAATTATGCAAGCACACAAGATGGACATACACACACTAGCCATGTGAATGAACAGGACAATAAAGAACAGGAGAACATTCACAGTTACTTATAAAATGACAGGAAGAGACATACACACACATTTATCCATGCTCATACATACAAATAAACTCAGTTCAGCCACACACACACACACACACACATAGTCATAACTGCATATGAGCACATGAATGACAGGGCCCAACCAGACCAGAGCTCAAATGTCATCAATTTCACAGTCGCACAATGTGAATAAGGACACGGCGATGCATTCAGCGGGAGCGGCCACGCATTAGCCAGTGAAAATCAGCCTCCAAAAATCCGTATAACTTGACCTCAAACAGCCAACACTGGGGCCGCCGTACTGAGCCCCCCCCCCCACACACACACACACACTTTCACTTCTCTGATCAGAGTGGAGCGGGAGGGTGGCTTACGGCAGAGCCGCGACTTTTATGAACGCCCGACTCAATTTACAGCCTCCTAAAGCCTCCACTAAGTGCCATACGCTAAATCTTGAGCCGAGGAAGGCGAGACGCTCGGACATTAAGCACTCTCGTTATGGAGGGGGGGGGGGGGGGGTGATGGGAGGGAGGGGGGGGTGAGGAGAATGCTGATGTCACAGACAGCACGCACACCCTCCCTCCGCCCCCACCAACCCTTTTCAACCTTTATATCATGGTGCGAATAATGGCACAGTATCTTATAACAAGTGCCTCCTGGCTTTGAGAAGAAGGCCTTGCTCAGTGTGGCAAGGCTTTTGAGCAGAGCTGTTTGGCAGCCCGACACATCAGTTTCAATCACGCAAGCTTGTCTTCACATCCGTCTTATTGACAAAAAGCAGCAGGGG
>NW_027468859.1:20941604-20956604 GCF_046254945.1 Alosa pseudoharengus | reverse complement strand
ATTCAATCTGAATTCGAACAGTATGTGATTTGTCCTTTGGGAAATCTATCTTTGACATATAGGCTGCCACATATACAGTAAGTACATTTAACTGTATAGGCTGCCACATATACAGTAAGTACATTTAACTGTAGGGCACCAGCGAACATAAAGAGCATGTCACAAGTGGCAACATCAGGCCACCATCCCTCATCCTCTCCGGTACTGTTGGGCCAGACAGGAAGCGGATGCCTGGGCACCGCTGGAGTGATTGGAGCAGATTGGAGTGGAGCGGAGCGGTGCTGGAGCCAGGCCAACGGGAGGAGTGCTCACCGCGCCAGCTAATTAGTGCCAGTGCCCGTCACCACGGCGATACCGCGGAGGTGGGCGAGCGCCAAAAACCATCTGCTGAGGGAGGTGTGTGAGAGCTAACAAAACGATGAACAAGGACCAACTTCCCACCCCTCAATCTGTGGATGTGTGTGTGTATCAGAGAGAGAGAGAGAATGTGTATATGTGCAAGATAGATAGTGAGTGTGAGTGTGTATACAGTTGAAATCAAGTATGAATAATTTGGGGATTAACTGTACATGCATGTGTGTGAGTGAGAGAGAGTGTGTGTGTGAGAGAGAGAGAGAGAGAGAGAGAGAGAGAGAGAGAGAGAAACCAGCAGACAGTGTGTGCTTGTAAAGGTTTGTGTTAGACTGACTATAACTAAGTAACTAAGGAGGAGACAAGGACAGCAGATTGTTTGTGTGTGTGTGCGTGTGTGCGTGCGTGCGTGCGTGTGTCAAACAGAGACAGCTAAAGAAACCCATGCTCATATGGTACATGTGCATTAGCGCAGCATCAGTAGTGTTGCCTCTGTGTGATCTGAGCACAAACACATTGGTACAGCTCTGAACCAACCAGCTGGTACATACCCCAAAAATCTACTTTAACACAAACCCACCCAGCATGAGTTTGCCACAGTCATCTTCGCTGGCAGCACAGGGCATTAATTAAGTCCACAACACACAGTGAATAAACCCCTACCTAAAGGTCAAAGAAATGTTTATGCTACAGATATCCTATAGCTGGAAGCAGCCCTCAAGAAAGGACTTGGGGCTTTGGATGATGAAAGCGTTTGCTGACCTGCTTTTGTCTCTCTCTCTCTCTCTCTCTCTCTCTCTCTCTCTGTATCTCTCTCTCTCTCTCTCTCTGTCTTTTGTCGTTTAATACACTTCCTTTTTAAGCTCTTTTTTTAAAATGTACTGTTTTTGGCTGGCAGCAGCCTCATGCTTGTCACCAAGATAAATTGCCCCTGCGCTACTAAAGGCAGCCTTGGCCAAGGCTCTTTCCTTGGATGAAAAGTCCTTCATTATTCGCCGAGACGAGATGGAGATGGACTGATTATGGCGGCTGCATGCTTTGTTTCACAGCTCCCACCACAATTCTCCATCAGTTCTCAAAAAGGACTGGGACCTGAATACCAATACAGTACGTAAAACTTGTGTATAGGACCTCTGATACACACACACACACACACACACACACACACACACACACACACACACACACACACACACACACACACACACACACACATATATACAGTAACCACATACAGTACATGCAGTCGTGAAACAGCTGCATGTCAGTTAGTGGGAGCTAGCTAGCCAGTCAGCCAGCCAGCCAGCCAACCAGTCATTCAGCCACTCAGTATCTGTGGCGTGCATGTGCGATGAAACACACTAATTCGGTTTGAGTGCAGAGGTCCTCTGGTGCCGGGTGCTTGTCTCTGCTGCTGGAAAACACCCCCATCCCCCTCACCCTCGGCACGGCGTGGTATTTCCCAAAACAGCAAGGCCACCACCAAGTTGGTAATGAATTATTTTTGGCTAAACCATTTTGTAGTGAAGCACACTCTGTACTGCTGCCCATTTGGTGGCCTAGAGAAGAAGGAACAAGAGACAGAGTTCCCCTGAAGACCTTGCCTACATTTTGCCGTTGTGTTTGAACCTCGTCTGCAGTGGTACTGCAACTCCCAGCATGCAATGCCCAAGAGGCAAAGCCGTGCGTTTGGGGTGAGACGCAAGACAAATGTGCAATCCTCACAAACAGCAAAACATAAAAAATCTAAATATACCCACACTTGTGTCTTTGCTCAAGGTTACGTATCTCCTCACAGCGAAATCTCTCTGTCATAGAATAAAATAAGAAAAACAGTCGTGCAAAAAAAAAAAACATACAATATCAAAACCCCGACCAAATCACAAACCAGAAGAAAGCACAGAGGGGTGAAGCAAGGCAACATCATGTGTTATTCATAACACCACATCCAAATAAACAACGCCTATAAGGAGAGCGACCTATCGGGGAGTCGACACCAGGGAGCTAAGCATGCTGCTGGCCCGTGGCAGATATCAGATTTGATTGGAAAACGCCGGGCGACAGAGAACGGCTGAGTAAGACCTGACCAGCGGGGCCGGTGTAGGCACGCGGTCCTAATTGATCTCTCCGAGAGACAAAGCATCCACCGGGCAGGCGTAAAAAGACCCCTTTTCAGTCCAGGACTTTGTCAGATTGTCCACATGTCAACTTAATAACGTGGTAAACCCACTTTAAAGCCAATCAGTTGAGTGACTGCCAGAGGAATACCACCGCAGCTCAGCAGACCTGGAGAAGGGTGGTCACCATCACAAAGGTCATCCGCAATCTCCCCATGCATTTGTCTAACGTCATTTTTCCACATCGCTCATTAATGACATTCGTCAGGGGAATATCGCAGATGCAACTAATACTCGCAGGGAGTAAAATGGTTATTTTGCATTTGTGATGTACTTGGCATCCTTACAATAGGAAAATGGAAGACATTAGCCATCTCTTCCTGTCATCTTTCTTCCCCTCCTTTCATAATCACTGGTCTTTTCTGGGAGAGGCGCAGGCTATAATTTAGTCAGGGCAATCCTACATGAATAATATTACTGTCAGATGAGGTGCCGCAGTTCCTTTGTCTAAATTTATAGTGGGGCAGCACAAGAATAAATTCCCAGTGCTGATGACTGCTGGCAGTGGCCACTTTAACTCCAGTCAGATGAAATAACACTTCATTATGGTTTCCTGTGTGGGTGTATGTGTGTGTGTGTGTGTGTGTGTGTGTGTGTGTCTTTGCAAGTACAATTACAATATGTTTTGCTCTGACCTTCCATAACATTCTGCAACTTTAATACATGATTTTGCCTGCACTTTCATAATATAGGGCAAACATGAGAACACACACATACACACACACACACATAAACATACACACAATCACAATCACACACTAACAAAATCTACACAAGAGATAGACAACATGGTGGTGAGTATGTTTTAATCGACATTCAACACATGTATTCAGTGCAAATGTCTTTCACACTTTTTACCATACAAACACACACAGACACACACACAGACAGACACACACACACACACTGCTGTGTCGTGACCAGAGACTAGAATATATGTCAAAGTGAATAAAGTGAAGATTAAGTGCTCTGACATTAGTAAGTTGGACCCCTCAATATATTATTGGCCTCAAGACACTACTTGGTTCTTTATTATTTGATGAAGGCACATGTACAGGTGACAGGGGATTATCTGGGTTGGGATAAGAACAGTAGTCAAAGGCACTTTTGCACAGTGAAGTACATTATTATTATTAATTTATGCATATCATGTCATAAAGTGCCATACAGACATTTCACATCAAGATTATGGATCTGCCTGACAAAGTGCTGAGTGTTGCAGGGTGGAATAAGGTTAGTGAGAGGTGGGGATGAGGGTCAAGAGTTGGCTGGGTTGGAAATCAAAATGACCTAAGAAATTTGTGCTTGAATGTATTGAATCCTGTTTTTTCAATAAAAAAGTCAATATCATGTATGCCTCTAATATGGTGAAAGTTTGCTTTGTAATTGAGTCCTCTCTCTCTCTCTCTCTCTCTCTCTCTCTCTCTCTCTCTGTTATTTGTATAGCACGGGAAGAGCATGTGTATGCTTTTAAGGTGTGTTGTCCCACTTGGCCCATGTATCACGTAAGGAGTGTTAAAATGGAACACATCTGTCAAAACACTAGCAGGCAGAGAACCCAAACACAGCAGACAGAGCACTGCCAGCCTGAGTCTGGGTGTGTGACAAGGTAGACTCATAGTAGTGGCAGAGAGACTGCTGAGCATTTCAAAGACCCACCACTGGGCCCCCCTCACAAAGAAAAACATCTAAGTCACGGTAAAATACGCATGTGAGGCATAGGAGCTAATAAACTCTAAACTATTCAGCAGCGGGCAAAAGCGCCGGCTTTGGTGTGTTAGTGTGTTTATGACTCACGCCGTTACACATCAATCCATCACCAGCGAAGACCATCTCAAAAGGCGCATTTGTATTCTGTTTTAGTTCAAAGGCTTACCATAAACATTAAAATGATCAGCTCCCATTGTGATTTCAGTTCAGGGAAATACATGTAACTTGCAACACATTTTCCATGCAGTGACTTGTGTGCTGGCAGCTTAGGAATCCATGTCTACTGGTAATACACAAAAGAGAAAGCCACAGGTGTGGTCTGCACCTATCCTTGGCATTATCCACCCCCCGGGATGCTCTGATTTTAAGCAAACCGTCGATCTCTCTGTTGCCTCTGTTAACTAAATGGCTATGGTTACGATACGGGTTTCATGAAGGTGATATGCAATGAGCAATTACACCGACTTTAATGACTTTCACCAAACCCTCTGTAAAGTCTCTGTAGGTGGACCACATGAAGTGGATCTCCTCCTAAACCAACCAGAGCCCACCCCCACCCGCTGTGTTCCCCCTCCCCATGGGTCAGGGTGGAGCTGCATGGGAACTGCAGATCAAAGCTCCGCTTCATATGAGAGCCCACGCCCATTAACTGACGTCTCTCCTCCACCATTAGACAAACTACTCCTCCACTTCCACACTCCCCTCCTTCTGGAATGTGTGAACCCATGGAGAGAGAGAGAGAGAGAGAGAGAGAGATATTGCCATAGTTCATTGCTCATAATTGTACAATTATCAATATTCTGTTTTATTTGTGTGTTTCCCCTTTCTCCCCTCCCCATTTGATGTATTTGACCCAAAAGCTTTGGCAATACTGTACAACATTATAGTCATGCTAATAAAGCTCCTTTTGAATTTGAATTTGAGAGAAAGAGAGAGAGAGAGAGAGAGAGAGAGAGAGAGAGAGAGAATAATTATTATTTCCTTATGTCTTCGTGATCCGTCCAGTTGGCAAAGTTAGTGAGGCTGGGGTTACTTACTGTCGTGACCATAAAGTGAATAGGAACGGAATTGCACTGGGAGAGGGGAGGGACACAGTTGGCAAGAGGGAGGAAGTGAGCGAGTCACGGGAGGAAGTGGATGGATCACATGGTCCAGGTCAGCACGCCGTGGGCGCAGTAGGATGCAACACAACATTCCTTTCTCAGAAGTACCGCACACACACACGCCAACACCCCTATATACCCTAGGTGGCTCATAGAGGCTAATTAATCACACATACACACGCACAACTTAACCTCCGACAACCCCACTAGTCAGTCCAAGCCTGAGGCCTGCAGCGGCCATTAGAACCACATCCCCACCGATCCCCACCGATCCCCAGCGCACATCAAAAGGAGACGAGCAGACTCGCATTCACCCACAAGTGAAAGAGAAAGAGAAAGAGAGAGAGAGAGAGAGAGAGAGAGAGAGAGCTTTGTTGTGAAGGCTAATAGGAGAAAAAAACCCAAGACAAACACGGCTATTAATCAAAGTCCTTGTAGCTCCAAGGCAATATTCTAAACACATGCCGATGTGAATGATATGGATGATGGTATATGTGAGTGTGTGTGTGTGTGTGTGTGTGTGTGTGTGTGTGTGTGTGTGTGTGTGTGTGTGTGTGTGTGTCTGTGTGTGTGTGTGTGTGTGTGTGTGTGTGTGTGTGTGTGTGTGTGTGTGTGTGTGTGTGTGTGTGTGTGTGTGTGTGTGTGGTTCGTCTGAAGATATTCATGGGCTTACAGTTACATGTGCATTTGAAAAAGGCGCATTTTCACCTCAACCATTCATCAACACAGATGAATCTGCCAGAGAGAGAGAGAGAGAGAGAGAGAGAGAGAGGCAGTGATAGAGGGAGAGAGAGAAGGAGAGATATGGAGGAAAGAAGCAGGTGCAGCCTACCCCAGTGCTGTCTCTGGGGGCAAGTGAGGGGAAAAACAGGGGGGAAGGAGTGAGAGATGGAGAGAATGAGAGATACCTAGAGAGAGAGGAAGAGAAAGAAAAGAGATAGCTAGAGAGAGAGGGAAGGAGAGAGAGATATAGAGAGAGAGGGAAGGAGAAAGAGAGGAGCTCCAGAGAGAGAAGGAAGGAGAGAAAAGTAGCTAGAGAGAGAGGGAAGGAGAGAGAGAGAGAGCTAGAGAGAGGGGAAGGAGAGAGAGAGGGAGAGCTAGAGAGAGAGGGGATGAAGAGAGAGAGAGCTAGAGAGGGAGAGCTAGAGAGAGAGGGGATAGAGGGAGATGCGGGTGCTCTGGCTGGGGGAGAGGAAAGATGAATGACGGGGCCTAAATGAAATGCCACTCCGGGTAATGGGAGAGAGCCTGCACTGGGAAAGCAGGTCACTTGAATTGCAGGGGATGTTCTTGAGTGGCTTTGCCCTCAGGGCAGACAGAGAGAGAGAGAGAGAGAGAGAGAGAGAGAGAGAGAGAGAGAGAGAGAGAGAGGGAGCCCATGCTGCAACCACCCCACACCATCCCACCCACTCGATCCATCTATCTGTCTATACCTCCTTCTCTCTCTACCTGAGATGATAACATTGGCTTTAGTGCACAAACAAAAACCGCAACACACCCACACGCATACATACACACACAGTCACATACGCACAAATAACCAACCACACAACACACAATAACACATCTCATGTGCATTCCAGAGTAAATTTAAAGTGGTACTGTCTGTGCTTGAAAACATTAGCGCAAACACAGAAACACACTGTACATCCCCCAAAACAAGCCCCCTGAACTTAATGCATATGCATGCCTACAAACCTCTCACTTCAAAGTGCTTTACTGAAGCAGGTGCAACAAACACTGTGTTTTTCTGTGGGATGGGGCAGCTAATTAAAATAAATCATACTTCAAAACTGCCATCAAACGGATGTAAAAATCACACACCCAAGGAGTTCTTTTTAATCCTGTCTTTTTTATATAAATAAAATCAAATTATTAAAAAAAAAACTTTCGACTTGCACTTAGACCCACTACACAGGACAGCATGGGAAGCCAGTGTTGACTCATGGACATGTGGACATAGAGTCCATAATAACGCTGATGATGATGATGATGATGGCTATGCCCCCCGGCGACTGGACCATGCCTAGGCATTTTTAATTTGTGCACTGTGCAAATGAGGCCCATTGTTTCAGGCAGAAATGCAGTAGCTGCAGTAACAATCAGAATGTTGATTATAATTACAACAATAATGACTTCATCACTCTGCTTCTCTCATCCGCCTCTATCTCTCTCCCTCTCACCATCTCTCATCCCTCTCTCTTTCTCTCTTTTTTTCTGACTCTCTCTGTCCTAGATTATTCCAGTTTCACATTGGGCTGAACAATACAACCGCACAGGCTTCCAAATCACAAACGGATCATCCAGTACCCCATCATGCTACAAGAACACTTGTCTCTCTTCCTCTCTCTTTCTCTCTCTCTCTATCACTCACTCTTCTCTTCTCACACTTTATCTCTATTTCTCTTAATCTCTTGTCCATTCTCTATATAACTCCCTCTTGCGCTCGCTTTCTCCTCCCCATCGCTCTCCTTTCTCAGCCCCCCACCCCACCTCCTCCTCCTCCTCCTCCTCCTCCTCCACCTCCTCCTCCTCCTCCTCTTCCTCATCCTCCTCCTCCTCTTCCTCCTCCTCCTCCTCCTGCTGTCCCTTGTCTTCCACACCCCACCTCACAGCTATCGTGCCGAGTGGAAGCGAGCGGCATGCTTCATTTAATGACATTAATTAATTCTCTCTCCCTCTCACTCTCGTACTCTCTTTTGGCTGCAATGAGCCAAATCATTGTGAGCCCAAAATGTGTGCACTAATCTATAATGTCACTACAACAGATCCAGTGGCACCGCAGCTTGGGTTTCATTTCGGATCCATTAGGTCCTCACAAAGGCAAACAAGCTTCTACAGGCACAAGGTCATCACTGTCATTAGGCAGTGCGCGAAACGGCCCTCGCATCACGTTCTCCCTCGGGGCTGAGCTCAATTGAACACACACACACCCCCCACTGTTCGAATGACATCATTCAAATGTTAAACGTACAGTCTTTGATCGTGATCCATAACACACTATGTAAAGTGTATTATTCGACTACATTTTGCGTGAATGAGAAACAAATACAAGTGGCTCAGACAGAGTCATCCACTATTACATCTACATGTATTCAACAACGTACAAAGAACACGGAAGAGATGTGTTGTATTTTAAAGGCTGTTGAGCAACTTCACCATGATCGAGGACTTCATCTTTAAACTCTAACACTGAAACACTACATTAAGAGTAAAGGAGCGTTCACACCAAGAATGATAACTAGAACGGTAAAAAATATTGCCCTAGAATGATATTGTTGGGGATCTCATTCAGAGTGATTGTTTTTGAGAAGGATAAAAAAAAAACAAGCTGACAGCCAATCAGAATCCATTAAATGTTAGACATCACATTCATCAACACATGGAGAGACTTTCCATATCACTGATTAGAGTGGACACTCATATCATAGCTACATTGTAGCAAGAGAAGTAACAGAGATGTTGTAATAACAGCAATAACACTTTAATCAGCAACCTTTCACCAAAATCGAGGACCTTTAACACCTTCAACTGAAACACTACATTTAAAATTAATAACACAATAATAGTCACAGCAATAGCAAGAGATGTGTAACAGTAACATCCCAATAATCAGCAACCTTTCACCAAGGTCGAGGACTTTTAATCTGTAAGAACTGAAACCCTACATTAACGATAACAGCACGGCTAACAGTAAGGCGCACAATCTCTGCACTTCCGCTGTCCGCCTGTCCTGTGTCTGCACGGCTTGGCTTGTGACGGAGTGATTGACGCGTTGCCCTGTCTGACACCGCAGTGCAGAGGTGGCGGCGCTGGACAGCCATTAACGTGAGGGGTCACGGAGCAGCGAATCATTTGGCGTTCGTCACATTTATGACAGGGAGCAACGTGACAGACAGCCAGGACAGACAGCCAGGCGAGACGAGACCAGATGAGGAGGGGAAGGGGGGGGGGGGTTGTACTGAGGAGGGTGCTGACCTGCCTAACCTCTGCCACTCAGAGATGTGACATGAACGTGTACACACACGCACACACACACACACACACAAGCACAAGGACACACAAAAGTGTCTCTTTCTTGCAGTTACACACACCCTCCCTTTTTTCTCATTCCCTCAATTTCAGGTGTGCACACACACACACACACACAGAGAGGATATCGCTTGCACACAAATTCATATAATAACTATTTACAAAATCTTTCAGGTAGAACTAAACCAAGCTGGTCACTCTCTCATTTTCACTTTTTCCCCTCTTTCACTCTCTCTCTCTCTCTCTCTCTCTCTCTTTATAAACTGAGCATGGTCAAAAACTGCAGCAGCCTCATTTCAACCACCGGTGCTTTGCATGGTCTCAGCTCTCTGAGCCCATAATCCCTCTCTGCTGCTGCCACTGCTGCTGTTGGCCTCCTTACCCCCCCTCTCTTCCTCTCGTTTCCTCCTGCTCTCTCCCTCTCTGTACCCAACATATCTCTCTCTCTCCAGCCACCACCTCTTAAGTAAGGGATAATGTATAGAACGCCGGTCATTATTGGGAAAATAAGTCCCAACAGGGCGAACCGGACCCCGACGTGCAGCGACCTTGTTCCGCACTGAAGGGATTTATTTTCCCGATAATGACCGGCGTTCTATACATTATCCCGCTTATTACACAGCTACTTGCCAAAACGAAACAATAAACTCCCCACGATGTGACTCTTTAGCCTACATAGCCTAGGCTATAGGCTATTTGTTACCGTTTCGTCGTGGCTTTTGGTGAGAAACAAATAGTTCGCAACAGCACACGCTGAACTTGAATCAAACATTCTTTAGAACACAGCTGATCAACCGTCTGCTTTCACTTTTGAATGAAGTTCCAGTCCTTGCGCAGTAATATGAAAGACATAAATTAGAAGCACAAAGCCCATTTTCCTTGACAGCGGTCTGTTATACTTAGCAACGGTCTGTTATTGAGAATTAGCAGACCACTGAACGTTGGGAAGGCCCATTCAATTGAATGGAGCATTCTGAAGCACTCTGAAGAGCCGTGTAATCAGCTCAAATCGCTTCAATCAGGCCAGGACCGTCTGCCTGCACTTATGCACCAGCTGATGATGGGTCACACATACACAAACACACACACACACACACACACACACACACATACAGATACAAACACATACAGAGAGACATAGCCTGAAGCACCCCCTCACAAAGACAGACACGGTCTACTGGTGAAATCCTCAAAAGAGCATCTGTAAACCTACCTGGAAATCAACACAGACATATGCTGTAAAAGAGAAAATAGCTGTAAAATACTTTCTGAACAGAGCCCTTACAGTGGATATATAGAGATACATATGTATGTACATACATGAATGTGTATGCGTGTGTGTGTGCATGATACCTCTGGCCCCAATCATGCTCATAAAGGCACCTTGGAGTGTGTGCGTGTGTGTGTGTGTGTGTGTGTGTGTGTGTGTGTGCACATAGAGTACATGTGAGTGTATGACCACATGTCTCCACATAACCCTGATCATGATTTGTCAGGAACCTTGACACGTGTGTGTGTGTGTGTGTGTGTGTGTGTGTGTGTGTGTGTGTGTGTGTATATGGCCCTACGGCAGACCTGCAGCGGCCGCTGTGACGGAGGCTAAATGGACACATGGTGCACAGCAGCAGCACGCGCTCGACGCGGTACGGTGTGGCGCAGGGCGGGGGGGGGGCGACGTAACAAAAGCCCAGGTCACCTTCATCCCCCGCGCCCGGCGAAGCGCGACACGACTGTTCCGAGAGAGAGAGAGAGAGAGAGAGAGAGAGAGAGAGAGAGAGAGAGAGAGAATGAGCGAGAGAAAGGGAGATGACTCAATTACAAAACAGACTGTGGAAATGCAAGGCCTGCAAACTGCACTGCGCAATGCCTTACTGACACGTCATAAACCATTCACGCTCATCTATAAATTCCCCATTTCTTTAAAGAGAGACAGAGAGAGAGAATAAGGGAGAGAGACAGAGAGAGAGAGAGAGAGAGAGAGAGGGAGGGAGAGAGAAAGGCAACAATAGTTGTGGTGCCTCTTGCTGTCTGGCACACAATCGGGCACTATTAATGAGCCTTAGAAACGCAGAGCTGGAACCACATTGCTTGCCAGCACAATAGGTAAAGAGAAAATACATATTTTTCTCCTTCTTTCTGTCTGCCTCAACAGCAGCTACACACACACACACACACACACACACACACACACACACACACACACACGTGACGTGCCATATGACAAAATGGGTAATGAAACATACAGAGCAAACATGGTGTGTTTTCACCTGCTTGGTTCCCGGGGTTCTCTCCATTCCGATGTTCACAATGGCCATTTCCACAACGCTGCAGGCGTACAGCAACACCAGCTCAAGCATCTACACTTGAATGGCCCACATGGGAGTGTTCATTATGGGGCTACACTGGGTTAAACTGGAACATTGTGTCCCGCGGCAAAACAGAGATGGAAAGGAACCAGAGGTCAGCACCATTCCAATGATTCACGGCTGCCACCGTTTTTCAGGTGACAAGGTGACCCCCACGGGTTGCAACCTTTATTATTGCCCAAGTGGCCGGAGCTGTGACGTGGCTGATCAACTACGAGTGACCTCTCCATTGCAGGCCTCTGCTAATGCCACTAAGAACCAGCAGAGTAGATCCGCACCTTTCCCACCTCTGTCTTCTCACTTTCTCTCTCTCCAACTCTCTTCATCCCAGAGCTGCCTATAGCTTTTGGTATACAGCCATGCCCCCATTCTGCCTGGCAATCCACACCAATTACTTAAGGCTCTCTTTCTCTCTCTCTCTCTCTCTCTCTCTCTCTCTCTCTCTCCTTCCTCTCTCTCTCTCCTTCCTCTCTCTCTCTCTCTCTCTCTCTCTCTCCTTCCTCTCTCTCTCTCGCCCCACAGGTCGAGGCCCTAGACGATGGCGATCATTTATCAGCCAGCTCCGTAGCTCTGCCACCAGTCTGCGGCAGTCCTGGCACCTCCACGGTTTCCCGCCTGCCCCAGCCAGCCGGAGACCCAGCCAGACACGACACGACACACAGCGGACGCCGCTGCCCTGGTCGTGACAAATATCCCCTTCCACACAGCTAAACGGATGGATGGTGGTGTTGGCTTTTTTTTTATTTTCCAAAGCTATTAAAAGTGCCTTGAATGCTTCTCCCCCACACACCCTTTTTATTGTGAGGAAGAAGTATTGTATATGATTTCCGCAAATCATGAACACCCCCCTGTGGTTTTGATTTTGCTTCCTCTTTCAGTGCTGCTTCGTGTGTATGCCTTTGTACCCTGTTTTAATGGAGCATCCCTTTAATGCTGACAATAAACAAGAGACATTGCACTTCCTGCTAGTTCTGCCCATGAATCTAAATATTTGCAGTATGAGACACTAAAACAGCAACCTTATACAAGCTTATACAAACATGTCCACATGCATAAGGGTACATGTCTACATGACTGCGTTGGATAATCTATGTCATATTCCCATAATCCTTTGCTAAACCTTCCTAGTGCTGCTGCTAGTGCTCTGGACGCACCCCCACCCCTCTGTGACTTCCCACCTCACGCTTGACCAATGAGAGGGCACAGCAAGATAGACATGCCCAGACAGCTCTGCCATATGTAGGGCACTTCCTTGGCAACTCCCCCTTGTGCCCTCCACACATGTGAGAGAGAGAGAGTGAGAGAAATAGAGAGAGAGAGTGAGAGAAATAGAGAGAAAGAGAGATATGCACTCATTAGAACATTCCGTTCTCTTTGCATCTTCCTGTAATTTTAAAACAATTCAGTTAATTTCAATTGCAAGTCTATGTGTTCTACCATATCAGACCAAACATGTAATACTAATGCAAATTAGCACTGAAAACACATGAATGCAGTGAAAATCCTTACAATCGTTTTCTTTCCTCACCCTGAACACAATCAGCAAAGTTTATGAGGTTATGCTAAGTGCCTGTAAAAGAGCTAACACTCCAGCAATTTCCTTTTCACCGGCAAGCAAAACAAAAAAAAAAAAAACATCCAGCCATAAACGCCAGGGTAATTATGATGGATGATGCATAAAAAATCAATGCAATCATTACAAGAACAGAAGTAGCAATTCTTCAACAGGGAGATCTAAAGCAAAGTGTGTGTAGTAGAGTCTGGAAGTGGCTGTGCTGCCACCCCCTGCCACACACACACACACACACACACACACACACACACACACACACACGCACACGCCTAAAAAAAAGGAAAAACATATTCAAAGTGATGAATCACAAGTAGCTGGCAAGCAGTCCCATCCCGTCCCCCCCAAAGCCCTTATCATAAATTCAGCAGCTGCACATTATCAGGGTAATATATGGAGTGGGACAGTTGGACCGGCGACTCGCGCTCCAAAAGCTTTCCACAAGTCCTCCGACTCCAGCGTGCCCCGTTCATTCATATTCAGCAGCAGCTTTGCCACGAGGTCACAAGATGTGAAGACTGCAGGGTGGAATGTGTGTGTGTGTGTGTGTGTGTGTGTGTGTGTGTGTGTGTGTGTGAGGTGGGGTGCTTTCGGTGGTGGGCCAAAGTGTGAGAACATGGGGGGATTGTGGGGGGCTCTTTAAATAAACACGAGGCGTGGATAAGGTCCTCTGGCTGGTGCCTGGACCAGATGACCTAGGAAGACCCCACACACTTCCCTAAGACCACTGATTTGGAATGCAGGCACTGCCCAAGACGACTGGCTTAAGAGGAGGCCACCAGGGGCCTGGAGGCAGTGTGTGTGTGTGTGTGTGTGTGTGTGGGGGGGGGGGTGTTATGGAGGGGGAAGGTAAAGGGAACAGGGAGTACCAGGGGGGGGCAAAGTGTGCTTTTTTTGATTGGATTATTTCCAGCAGTCCTTGACCATGTCATCACAATCTCGACAGAAGTGGAAGGCTATCTGGACATTTTTTTGACATAAGTTTCTCTTGATTGGAGTGGTGATGGTGGATTAGAATGGTTGTGATTCTGATTAGAATGGTGATAATGGTTTAAGGACGATGATTATGAGGAAGATTATTCAGGAGAAGGAAAGAAATTATTGATGCTGATTGGCAACTGATCATTATGATGATCCTAAGGCATTGGATTACTTAGATTCCACTGTTTTCAATACAACCCTGCACACCACCATCAACCCTTTTCCCCACCACTGTGTAGATTACCATTCAGTTCTATTTTTGTCAGCACCGCTAAAAATAAAATATTTATTTTTCATCAAATGCTCGTCAGTTTAAAATGTCAGCAATGGTGTGCATGTGCGTGACACAGTGTCGGCGCACTCATGTTTCCCCAGGTGTGTGGTGCGTGTAAGTGTACTGATGACAACAGGGCATCACGATTATCAGTACGACAATGATAAAGATTTCTTTTGAGGACACTGCTGATAATTCCGAGGGGATACTGCCGTTGCTGCTGCTGATGATGATGATGATGGTGCTACTGATGATGATGAAGGCTTCCGCTACCTGAGTAGGCAGAGAGTGCGGGAAGAGCAGTAGTGGTGCTTCATTACGCTAACCACTCCACCGCGCAGAGCGTTTCCTCCACCTCAGCCGTCCGCAACCAGGGAGTGATTCACATGCAAATGTCTCCCAGGGAAAAAGGCAGTGAATCACGGCTGCAGCTACA
>NW_027468859.1:20911604-20936604 GCF_046254945.1 Alosa pseudoharengus | reverse complement strand
CCTGGGAGTGGGGAGAGTGACAGCTGAGTTGGAGTGTAACTCTGAGCTTAACTCAAGAAGTGTTAAATCTGAACTCTGCAGGCTGAACACACAGTGGTCAGAGGAGTGGCTAAATCAGAGGGTGTCAGGGAGTACTGGGTCAGCCCTCCCTGTGATGTCAAACTGATGGAGTCCAGGCGAGCAGACTGGCGCAGAGAGTCTGAGTGCTGAGGAGATGGTAATGGGGTTAGGAGGTTGGCCGAGAGAGAGAGAGACACCATCAGCGCAAACGCATGACACTTTAGCCAGTCAATGGGAACTGGTGGAGAGAGAGACAGAGGGAGGGAGGGAGAGAGAGAGGGGGGTGGAAAAGGAGGGATTGTGGGAGGGAGAGAAGGAAAGAATGAAAGAGAAAATGAGAATGATGGAGCAGAAGAGAGTCAGGTGGAGAGGGAGGGAGAGCGGGCGAGGAGAGGAAATCAATAACCAGCATGATCCCTGCACTGTACAAGAGCCCAGGGAACGAGCGGCAACACACCTGGGAAAATATGAGAAACATGGGGACAGCACGAGAGAGAGAGAGAGAGAGAGAGAGAGAGAGAGAGAGAGAGAGAGAGAAGAGTGGCTGTCCTCTGATGTTTGTTTACATTGGACTGTGTGGCCTAAGTGCTGCGCGCCTGTTCGCCGACATGATAAAACACACACACACACATACACACAGTGCAAACCCAGGCCAATAGACACAGCTGGGGCTCCGAGCAGCATCTCCAACAATCCTTCTGTAAGGGCCTCGCTAATTATAGCCATGCCGCGCCACGGCACATCAAAATGCTAGCTCGTGCTAGCCAAAACCAGACTCATACCCCCACACAGCACAACATCATTCAGATACAACAGCATTACTATGCATGGGCAGGGGATGTACTGTAAGCTACAGATAATATACTTCCTCTTTATACTCCGCTACTCTACTATATAAAATATTATACCGTGCATTATATAACACAAATGTGCATTTTTTACCATTTTATGACATATTTATTAGCAACCCAGAATACAAGTATTATTGCTTTCTAATGTAGCGCCTCAAGCAGCTAAGAAAAACTGCCAGAAACGGGGAGAATTTGAAAATAGTGTTTTAAATATTACAGTGTGACTCCATACATTTTTAAAGGTTGTAAACAATATGTTGTGATTTCGTAAGGCAGGGCACTAAGCCAACGGTGATGCAGACTGCTGCTTAAACCGGCATCCGTCATCATCACAGCACAACAGCCCCTCAGCCCCAAACACAGAGATGTGCAGCTATGCACTGGCCCTTACGCAACAGCTGACGCACGCATAAACACACGCCACGGAGAAGGAGGGAGGGAGGGAGAGAAAGAGAGAGAGAGAGAGAGGGAGGAGGGGAGGGGGAGTGTGGTTCACTCTAATGAACTCTGAGGTCAAAAGCCAACGGAATGGGGGGAAAAAAAGAAAAGAAAAGAAAAAAGGGATGAACATATGGAAGAACAAGCGACAGCCTTCTCATGAGAGCAGCGGGCCGCTAAGATGCACCAGACGAGAGAGAGGGGGACACAAGGGGCGGAGATCTCTGATGGACTCAGGGCTCCATTAAATTCTGCATCTGGTGGGGGGAGGGGGGTGGAGATGGAGATGACAGATGAGGGGGGGGGGGGGGGGGGTGCGAGAAAAGAGATGAGGGGAAAAGAGGAGAGGAGAGGGGGAAATGTTCAGTGGTTTTCTCATAAAAGGGTCTTTTCTCCCTGAGCAGGCAGACAGTGAGGCTGACCTCAAATGATGATGTGGTCCTGCCGGGGGGTAGGGGTGTGGGTACGGGTGGGGCTCACTTGTATGTATAGAGTGCTCTGCCAGACAGTGAAGAACATCAGACAGGAAGCAAGAGAGAGAGAGAGAGAGAGAGAGAGAGAGAGAGAGAGAGAGATGGTGTAGCATTTTTGATAGTGGAGACAGCTTGAAGGAATGATAGTTAGGTTATGTGTGTGTGTGATGTGTGTGTGTGTGCGTGCGTGCGTGCGTGCGTGCGTGCGTAACGAGCAGGGGTCTTGGATGGCAGTAGATGATACAGCTAGAGATTCTGCAGCATGGCTGAACTCACCCTGACCCGGACCCTGAATCCTAATCATCCCCACAGCAACAGTGATCTTTCCTGTCATCTCCATCAACGCTCTCCTCTCCTCACTCTCCATTCCTTCCTCACCCTCACCACTTCTCTATCCCTCCATCCCTTCGTCATCCCTCCATCCCCCCTCCTCCTCTCATACTATCTCTCCCTATCTCAAACAGTCCCATATTCTCTAACACACTCTGGTATCAATACATCCCACTCTCCTCCTCCTGCATGGCTGCAGCTCTACATACACAATCTGGGGCATCAGAATCTGTCATTTATAGACCCTTTCAAGAGAGTTCCATTATCAGCATCATAGTTGGCCCTACAAGGCTTCCGTTTTAACATTCCATATGTTATCTTAATGCAGAGGAAGTAGATTGGGAACCAAATAGAATGTTCAAGCATTGTTTTTATTGTTGAAAGGGTCTATATGGAATAGTCCTTAAGGCAGCCGTGGCCCACTGGTTAGCACTCCAGACCTGTAACCGGAGGGTTGCCAGTTCGAGCCCCGACCAGTGGGAACGGCTGAAGTGCCCTTGAGCAAGGCACCTAACCCCTCACTGCTCCCCTTGTTGCAGGCAGCTCACTGCGCCGGGATTAGTGTGTGCTTCACCTCACTGTGTGTTCACTGTGTGCTGAGTGTGTTTCACTAATTCACGGATTGGGATAAATACAGAGACCAAATTTCCCTCACGGGATCAAAAGAGTATATATACTTATACTTTTACTTAAGTGCTACACATTCTGGGCACAAGTGTGAAAGCAGAATGCATCCTTCTGCCTAAAGAGCAGAAGAATGTCTCCATGTCTCCTCTCTGCCTAAAGAGCAGAAGAATGTCTCCATGTCTCCTCTCTGCCTAAAGAGCAGAAGAATGTCTCCATGTCTCCTCTCTGCCTAAAGAGCAGAAGAATGTCTCCATGTCTCCTCTCTGATCCTATTGCACTGCCTCTGTCTTTCTTTCTCTAGTCTCATATCCTCCCTTTCTCTCTCTCCCTCTATCTCTCTCTCTCTGACCCTCCCTCCCACTTTCGCTGTCTCTCTCCGTCTGTCGGAGGGATTCGGCGCGGTCGGCCGTGACCTGATGGCCGACAGGAGCCAGCTGCGTTGTCGAGCGCCGTGGTGCAGTCAGAGGCTGAGACCTCAGGGGTCACTGGGGCCCCTTTGCTGCAGGACCTCTCTCTCTCTCTCTCTCTCTCTCTCTCTCTCTCTCTCTCTCTCTCTCTCTCTCTCTCTCTCTCTCTCTCTCTCTCTCTCTCTCTCTCTCTCTCTCTCTCTCTCTCTCTCTAAGGCTGTTCTCTGCCCCAGATAAAGCCAGGGGATTGGGTTGAGAGGCAGAAACATGAATAACCCATGTCCAATCATCTTTCAGGGATATGAGGGAGGGAGGGAAGAAAGAGAGACGGAGGGAGGGGGAAATGAGAGGAGAAAAGGAGAGAAAAAAAAAAACCCTACAAAGCCTGTCGGACATGAGGCATTTCATAACCATGGCGCAGCTACATTGACCTTTCCCCCTGCGGTGTGCGAGTGAGTGTGTGCGTGTGTGCGTGTGTGTTTGTCTGTGTGTGTATGTCTGTGTCTGAGTGTGAGTATGTCTGTGTGTGTATATGTTTGTTGTGAGTGTGGGTTTGTGCGTGCCTTTGAGTGTGTCTGTGTATGTCTGTCTGTGTCTGCATATGTGTGTGTCTGTATGTCTGTGTGTGTGTGTGTGCGTGGTGTGTGTGTGTGTGTGTGTGTGTGCAGTGGTGAGAAGGGATCACCCAGAGATAAGATAAGCACATTGGCCCTGTCAGATTCCCCAGGGTGGAGGGGGTGCACCAAGCAGCAGAGGGGGTAGCAGAAGGAGGGCGGGAGGGGGCAGGGTGGCATGAGGATTGGCATGAGGCATGAGCAGGGACACGGGCATCGGGTGCCAAGGTGCTTCTTATGCCCATTAGAGACGTGTGGCTGGCCTGGGCAGTGGTGACGCAGAGCACAGCCGCCCGGAGCACCATCACTACCCACCCTCCCTCTCTCCTTCACCCTGTCTCTTACCTTCTCTCCCTCTCTTTTTCTCCATCTCTCTTTCTCTCTCACTGTTCCATCCTCTCTCTCCATCTCTCCATCCTTCCTTCTCCACCTTCCTCTTTGCTGCCCCCACGTTCACACCGACCCAAGACTCCACTGCATGCCTGCCTGCCCTCAGGACTTCCCACGTCTGACGTCTCTCTCTCTCACTCTCTCTCTCTCTCTCTTTCTCTTTTTCACTCGCTCTTTCTGTTTTTCTCTCCCTCTCTTTTGCCCTGGCAGCATCATGGCATGACGTCTTACACTCTCGCATCCACCTTCAAAAAACGCACACGAGACACACACACACACACACACACACACACACACCAGTGCTTCTGTGGAGTCATATAGTCAATTACAGGAGAGTGTCTGCGGGGGTAAAAAAAAAGACTGCATGGATAGAGCAGGATTGTGAGTCTAGAGGAATGAGTTGTTTTAATAGTGCGCTCCACTTCTCTCTCAAGGCCAACTCACTCTGGTTCCCCCACTGCTGACTGAATAATTCAGCGCTCCCGCAAACTTCATGTTTTTTCTCTCTTTCTCTCAGTGATGTAAAATAAAGCATCAGAAAGACGGAAAAAGAGGGAGAGAGAGAGAGAGAGAGAGAGAAGACCTTCATGCCATATATTCATCCATACAGTCACATGGAAGAAAATTACGGAAAATTAGTGGAAACTTTTTGAAACTGACGCAAATAAGTACAGCGTGCGTCATCTCCTCTCTTAAGCACATGTCATAACATATTGGCCAAAGCTGAAACAGCATCCGTACCACTTATGGCCAATATCACTTGTACACAGTATCACAACTTACACAAAAGGATATCTATAAGAGCATCTGAGGGGTTAATGTGTGAAACTCCACCCTCAATAAAACCTGGTTCTTTTGTGGCTAAACGTTCAGCAGGACCATCTTCACATTAACCCGAATGCATATTCACATACACTCAGTCAATCATTTTTACACTCACAAAAACCTTAGACATGAGCACCAAAAACAAATCAATAAAGAACGAGAGGAAGTGAAGAAAGCATGCTGCTGTACCTCTGTTTCTACCTACAGACAGGAAGAGGTGGGGATCCACAGGTGACAAACAGAAAGGGTAGACAGAGAGAGAGAGGTCCACCATTGGTGCATACAAGAGACAAGAGAGGGAAAGACAGAAAGATACAGGGGGTTAGACAGGTATATTGGTAAAGGCAGAAAGACTAAGACTGACAGAGAGAGAGAGACAGGGAGAGAGAGAAAGACAGGGCAACTAACAATGTTGTGGTGTCAGTCACACAAGGCGATAACAAGACACAAAACACACACACACATACACAGAGGCGCACTGTGAAGTTCATGCAGCGACACGGCACCTCAGACTGGGGCGCACGGTCCAGGTCCCCTCACCTGACAGGGCCGAGGCGAGCCCAGACACACCGAGGTCCCCTTGGTGGACGGCTAACGAGCTCCTATTACTTGGGTGACTCGGCGCGGCGAGAGTCACGCTCGGAGTTTTCCACGCGCCACTGTTGGACGTCGGACGGGCTCCGAGATGTATTATTTAATGAGGTGCCGGGCTTCGGCAGCTCAAGCATGAAAGTGATCTAAGTAATACGCCGCACGAGTGGAGAGAGAGGCGCTAACAACACGCTCCTTCGTTTGAGAGGAACGGGAAGTAAAGATAGAGAAAAAGAGTGAGAGAAAAAGAAGGGGTGGCACGCTCTATCTTTCACTCTATTGCTCTCTGTCTGTCTATTGTGTTTTGCAGAGGTCACCCTGGAATGGTTTCAACCACGCTTGTAAACAGGAAATGATGCGGTGAGAGGGGAGCACAGGAGCACGCAGCATGCTGTGTTAGGTTTGGCAATAACACTTTTTTTGACAACAACAAAAACAGATAAACATGCAGCAGGATCATACACACACACACGCGCGCGCACACACACAACCAACACAGTAGATCAATGGACAAGCTCGAGAATACAAATCAAAAAACGTGAGAAGAAAGCATACCTTGCTGGGCCTTCACCATGTGTGCGAAGCCTTGAAGAAAGGAGGGATGAAGAAAAAGAGTAGGAGAGAGAGAGAGAAAGACAAGCATAAAGGAATTCAGCACAGCAAACACCAGCACCAATACAACTGTAGTATTGCAAGCTCTCATGCTTTGCCACAAGAAAGGCAAGAACATGGCAGCCACACTCTGGTCAAAGCTTTCCAAAATGTCCAGAACAGCTTTCAGCTAAAGATAAGTCCAGCAATTAAAAGAGGAATTCCCTGTTCTTCTACTATAAACATTCTACAAAAGCTGTAACTTACTGTACTTTAGCTGTAACATTAACATACAGTTTACACTATCAATACATACAGTAGGCAAATGTATATATTACATTATATAGTATACAATACATACATAGTATATAATTTTGATACAAATATTGTCTCAATAGCTGCTGATATATGCCGTTCTGGTTAAAACAGATAGGTTTGTCTACACTTGTCCCTCGTGCTGCTACTTTATTCCTGTGTCCTATTTACAACTCAGAACTCACCTGGGCTTCGATTTGCCACAGCTACGGAGATAGCAAAAAAAGAAAGGAGAGATTTGCAGCATTAGAGACACTCTGCTTTAGTTTGCATGGGAGCTATCATGCAAACAGTAACTCACTATCAAGTGGTCTGTCATGCAAGGGACAAAAGATTGCCCCTGTGCATGCCTGTTCAAAAATAGAAATAAAATTAAAATGAAAAAATACAAAACCTGTGGAGAGAAGGGGAAAATCAACATACATCTGTCCCATCATTTCAGGGAATCAGATTGACATTGGTATCAAACAACACCAGTACATTATGAATATTACTGCAGGCATTCTGGAATATTCCGTGCCAGGTATGCCACAGTGCGCCCCACATACCCAATAAAAAGGGCATAAATCCCAGCAGGCCGCAGGGTCAGCTCCTCACCATGGAGGCACAGGATTTATGAGGTTGTGAGGTTTGTGGATCTCTGGACCCTACCAAAACCTACCAGAATTATTCTCGCTGCTGACCCACAGAGATACTGTATATGTAGACGCACACTCATACACAGGACACAGAGCTCACACATACTGTATACAATATGTGTAAGCACACTCACATACAGTTCATACACCAAGAATCACACAGGAATACACACACACACACACACACACTGACTCATTAAATGCACACTGAAGACTCCCAGGGGAAACCATGTCACCATATGTCGGGGGGGGGGGGGGATTCCACAAAGTCCCTCTTATGGCCTCAAGATGGGACTGGACTGCAACAACCCAGTAGGCTAGAAGTAAGCTAGAAGTAGGCTAACAGCTGAATGGGTTTTAATAGCTTCTTAGATGCAACAGCAAAATGAAAAAGCTGAAAAATGTTATCCTTCTGTTGTATGCCGATGGCATTGGGTTAAATGACTGCAGACTGCATATCCAAAGGGTTTTGCATCTGCTGGCATGTGAAATGAGTTAAGCTTCTCTGAGCAGACATCATCAGAGATCTTAAAAAGAACCCGCTATCCTGGATGGACACCGATTTCTTTAATCAGCGTCGGGCAGCAACAAGTAGCCGTGGAAAATCAAAAAAAGGATCTTAATAATCCATGCAGATGGCATAAGATGTTCAAAGTGCTTCTTAATGAGCGATATCAGATATTAATTTGACGATTAATTAGCTTCCGGGGTCTGATTGCTGTCTCAGCAGCGGCCAGGGCACACTGTGCATCTAGCAGGCCTACTTGTGCCAAAATGGATATGAAATAAGACAGAACTTGCTGCTAACTTCATTTGTCTCCCAGCACCCCCGACCATGTCTCAAAACCAGTGAAAAAAAGCACTGGATATTGTCAAGACAAGTGAGAGAGAGGAGATGATGGAGTCCAGATGTGGTTGGGCACAGAATCAGGCCACGGAAAAATCTCCCCCGGCTGTGGCTCACAACAGCTAACTGAACAAACAATATGGCGATTGTCTTTGAGTAGACACGAGCCCCTGGTTGAGATGAACAAGGGTCATGACAACCTGTAACGACACGGCTGTTCACCAGGGATACTATGTTGTGAACTTCCTTACTCACATCCAGAAGCAAAGCTGTAAGTCCGCTTGGGGGAAGGATAGCGAAGTGCTGTGTTCTCACACGCAGATAAAGCTTGTGTTTCACGTGACAGGTAGATGAAGCAGCTCTATCTCCCCCATGACATGTTGCCCTGGTCTAATCCTCTCGTCTATTTTCCAGCATAGGACTAAATTCCAAACATCATTTTCAGCTCGGGGCTGATACACAAATGCCCACTTCGCCTGTAACCGTCCAGTCATTTTTTCTTCCTTTTTTTTCATCGACCTACTTTCATAGTAAGATTATTGTAACTCGTTTTTTTTTTTTGGTGTATATTTATTAATCCCACAGCTAAGCTTCTGGGCACCATTTTGACATTTGTTTAACAGCTAGCTCGCCCCGTACGTTAATTACCTGCATTTTCAACCATAATTACTCAGTGATCTTTCAGAATGTTCATTGAACTGTGGACTTACCACCAGAATGGCTTCAGAGTAGGCTAGTGCTCACCACCAAGGTCTAAAATCAATAAACCACACTAATTATGGAGACAGGGAGTCATTTTCACTGGATGGTTGTAAATATTTACAAATATTTTGATATTAATCCAAAAAAACAACTCCAGGTTGATTACTTGTCATGAATATGGAAGCACACTCAAATACTGTACGTCAAAGCAGTCAGACAATTACAGAAATCGGCCAAAAATAGATTGAAGTGTGTCTCACATCCTTCATACTATTAATAATAACTATATGCTGTTCATTTTAAATCTCTTTTCCTTAGCATCTAAACAAACAGCATGCATACTTCAATAACAAGCCTGTCTGATGGGCTTTGACAGCAATTGGTGATTGATTGCAGGCTTTCATCATGGCTCCACTGATACTTCCTGATCTCCACACACAGTAGAGCAGGGCAGATTGAACATGTGTTACGTGAGTGAGCGCTTATTGTTTTTAATCTGCCTTGCGCCACGGGTTTAAGGAAGCTTTGTGACCTGGGACCATGCTCCAGTTCAACCCCACAACACTAGCTGCTGCTCTCTCCTGCAGCAGATCCACCACGCACAACACTTGTTCCACCACTGGCTAGCTGTTAAAGGAGAATTCCGGTGTGATATTGACCTAAAGTGTGTTGAAGCATGATACCGAGTGTGAACGTATGTCTCATAGCTCATCTCGGCTTGTCCCCTGCACTTAGAAATGAACAAGTATGATAAGGGATCAGATTCCAAAAATAATTCCGTGGAAATGCATGAAATCCGGTTGCTTCCAGTAGCAGCAACTGGAATCCATGCATTTCCACTGAATTATTTTTGGAATCTGGTCCCTTATCATACCTGTTCATTCGTACTCGTCGTTCGACTTATCGTGACTAAATTCAAGATGGCGGTGAACGGTAAACTTCATGAAGGTACTGTCTGTATAAATCTTCTTGTAAATAAACTACCAGTGCTTTTTCAAAGTTCTCAATGTCTCGTTTTAAATGTCAAGGCCCTCGGAAGTCTACCAATGAGGAGCTACTTTGAGCATCGTAAATGCTAAAACAGTGATTTATTTGCATGGCTAGGCCAATGCCCGAGGCACCCCATCGAAAAACTGTTGGTAGCATCGGCTAACTAGCGCCAGATTTCTAAGTGCAGGGAACAAGCCAAGATGAGCTATAAGACATACATTCACACCAGGGGCGATTCTAGATCTAGAGCTTTGCTGGGGCACAGGCCCCCAACTCCCAATAGCCTACATTTAAAAAAAAAAAATGTGCGCGCAATATGAAATAAATGGCTAGCCTACGGGTAGGCTACAACCTTCAAAATCATTATTGTCACTGTCATACTGTAGGACCAGCACTCTCTCCCTCAATTGTTGTAGCAGCCACTATCCAGCAACATTCAAACACATAGGCATAAGTAGGCCTATACTCACTGCATGAGTATAGGCCTAGGCTTTCCTACTAACACAAGGGAAGCTTATTTTTAGTCAAAATTGAGATATACTTCCCTCCCAGGCAAGGGTCCTATAGTCATCCTGGCAATACTGCAGTTCTTTGTAGCTTAAATAGCCTACTAAAGCCTTCATACTGACTTTTGGTGATAATTTCCAAATGTAGCCTATAATAATCTACACAGAATCAGAGTAGCCTTTTTGCAAATTTGCAAATGCAGCAAACGTATTTAAGTTTGCCATTAAACCATAGATCAAATCACAGCACTGGCTACCAACATAAATGTTAATGTTACCGTTAATGTGGGCAATTATCATACCTCCCTTGTCCTCCTCATCTCTCCTCACTGTTCCTCTGCCTCTGTTCAGGAAGAATTGTCTGATGTCCATCTCTGAATAGTTTATCAGAAGGCTATGTTTAGTTTTACAGTAGGACAGCTTCACAAACAGTATAGGCTACTTTTACAGGACTCTCTCTACAGTATACGTAAATCATTATTAATTCTCCGCATGTGTGCATGCAGCCTACGCATGGTTTGAGTGTGTGTGTGAGGGAGAGAGCACAAGCTGGTAAACTGTTGCTAAATTTAATGTAGGCTACAATGACGCTAAGCATTGAAAAACAGATGCTAATTATGTGGGCAACATTCTCTAACAGCGATCAACTTGTCATTTTTTCTGTCAAACAAGTTGTGAATTTGTTGTAACATTAAAACAGGGGACGACTTACTCTGCGCTCAAAGTGATGTGATGAGCTCCAGCGGTTTCCACTGTACAACGAAACACTCTGAAGAATCATGTGAACGATTTTCATTGGTTGTTGCGTTCAATCTTACCCAGCTACAGAGGTGCTATTTTCTGATTGGCTATTATGGCCCCTTTCTTTTTTTCCTTTTTTATTTTTATTGGCTGGTAAGTGACAGGCTCGAGTCATGACTAAAGCAGGCACGGAGATGCGCTCATCAATGCCGTTTCCAGCGAGAGCAGCGCTAGAATTTTACTGGGGCACTGGAGCGAAGCACTGAAGCTAAATGCTAAAAGCTAACATTGGAGCAGAAGCTAAAAGCTAACACCAAAGCACCAAAGCTAACTCTGTGAACTGTGGAGGGAGAGAGGCCGTCTGCACCATCTGTATGCTCCTAGGGCCTTCGAAGGCTTGTTGCTTCAGATGGCCAGGCTGTCTCCATCACAAGCCCTCACAGGTCCGACAGATTGCTCACATCACTCCCTTATGAACACACCCATTTAACTATGTATATGTGTTTTTTTTTTAATTATATCTTTCTCATTTTTGCTGTTCCTTTTTTCCCTCTGAGTGCCAATTAGCATTGTGTTGAAAAAAATAACTTTTTATAATGAGCCAGCAGCAGCATACGGCAAGAGGCGGGAAACATACGCTGTTGCGTCTGCCACACTGGCTGTCCGTACTACAGACGTTCAGGACTTGTGGAGGAGAGGGGGATGGCTGTCAGTCTGAATTTAGAGCTGTTATTTGTCCCCCTGGTTTCATGGGCAAATTGGCCATTTCTCTTCTCATTATCCCCACTAATTACAGTATGCTCGTTCTCCTCCGCAGCCGCAATCAACAATCAGCTGCAGTCACTCAGTCAGTTAATCCACTGGAGCAGCCCAGGTCTTAACCAGCAACGGGAATGACGGAGAGGGAGAGTGCCTCCCTTACTACCACTGCCTACAGCCCAAGTGTAACAATGACTTTTAAGCTACTTTCTGTGAGTGCTTACTCCCTTGTGGTTGTGTCCTTCAACTAAGAGCTTAACCCTACAGTCACACAGGCGACACAGGAGGGAAACAACTACAGGTACTTGTCCCTGAATGGGCGTTACTAGCTTGTAAACAAGGCTGTGCTTCAAGGGTAGTTGCTTGCTAGCATGCTAACCTGAAGTAGATGACTGGCTGATAAATTGCATATTACCTCATATTTTTTGGTTACAAAAACAGAGCTGTTTTCAGCTGTAATAGTGCCTACTTGTCACTAACTTCTTCAAAAAAATAAGGGCACTAATCCTTATTTCTTACTACTTTTATGCAGAAATACAGCCGTCTATGAGTTAGCTCTTGGATTTTGGATATTTTTTTCGAAATGAGTATCAAGCAATGCACTTCATGCTGTCTTCACTCATTTTGGCAGTTGCCATGTCACGTCACTGAGGATTTGCATAAAATGGACCTCTCATCTATTTTGGCTCCGCCTAGCTGGCGGCATAACGTTTACTTGTCTCTTGTCTCACTGTAAAATGTCAACTCTGATAGAAAAGGATTAGAGCCACACCTTTAATTGGCATTGCATGACCCTGGCATGTGGGTAGTGTGGTCCATATATATACTTCCATCATGCCAGGGCATCTTTTGCTTGTCTGTGCCTCCAACTGAGACGACACACAGTGCCGGTAGTCGGCTTCGGATGTGAGTCACGAGGCACTCCATCCGGCTGGGTCATTTAGGCACACAGTCGCACTGAGGAGATGCTAGCCACTGGTCCCTGTCAACCCAGCATATCTCCTCATCACCGACCCAAGGAGTGAGTAGGCATGACAGAGAGACAGGGGCATGGAACATGCAGGAGCAGCTCAGGATGGGGAAAGACAGCTCCATGCCATTGGCCCCTTGGCTTTTCCCCTTTCTATCATGCAGCCCTGCATTTTAAAAATAACCACAAAATACAACAATGCTACAAATGCAAACCAAATACCAAATACGCTTGGTACTTTCAGTCCAAATTCACTCTGAAAAGAACACAATACCCTGGGCAGTTGCCCCCAGAAAGTCCTGAAAAATATAATTTGGGAGTGTTCAGTGTGCAGTTTTTTTTTAAATCATTGAGTCATACCACACATACACAGTGAGTCAGCAGAGGAAATAATTTAAAGTAGGTCTCGACACACCATCAACCCACCCAGCTAGAGAGGAAATACTCAGTGTTTCACTGTGAGGTCTACATTTTAATCAGATGTTTATAGGAGAAGCCATCTTGGCAGAGAAGCAGAGAGGTAAAACCTTAATTATTTGAATTCACCGTGTACCTTCTGGATTCTTTACCGTGTGCAGGTGCTGAATTCTTTTTTGTAGAGAAAAACAAAACTGGCAGTTGTAACTTTATGTGTATATACTGTAGGATTGTCTTCTCACAGCTATGAAATTGTAAGATATAATTCCAGACAAGCACGAATGGCTTACCATCTGTGCATTTAAATACACTCAGTGTATAAAGGATCTTCATCCTTTTAGCTCCAAAAAAAACCTACTGTCAGAAATGAGAGGGTGTCTTTTTTATCTTTTATCACTTTTGTCCGAGAAAGTGACACATCCGAGTCCCAAGGCGGCCACCTTTGTTGGCAGGCAGATCAGAGTAGACATCCACTGTGATCTGACACTGTGAGGTTACACACTGGGCATGTTACCAGCATGCGTCCCCACAAGACTGAGCAGTGCAGACGGACCTGTCACAGACTCACAGGCACTGCCTGTTCAATCCACATGACCACTGAGCAAAGGCAAAGCTATGTGTGGTTAACATCAGACACATTCAAACAACATGTTATCTATATGTTACAATAACAGCATACCTCAGAGTATTTAACTACATATTAATGGCCTTTAATGAAGGCTTTTAATGAAAAATGTTGTAATGAAAAAATAAAATGGAATATAATGGAATATCATTGAAATTACAATCTGAGTCTGAGTGATGATGATTACAATGAGAAACAACAACACCAAAGTAAACAGATAAGAAACCCAGAGGCCACTTACGTTCATTGCAGTATCGACCTGCATATCCGGTTCTGGAGCAGTCGCAGTAGGGTTCTCCGTCGGCCATGGTGCAGCTGCCTCCGTTCTCACATGGGTTCTCTGTGCACAGGCCTTCCATCTCCAGCCGCACCTTGGCGCTGCCCAGACGCATGGGCACCTGGTTCCCATAGCTCAGGTCCGTAATAATCCCCTTGAACGGCGTCATCTCCTTGACGGCAGGCACGGTCAGCGCAGCAGGCCTGATGTCCTGCGGCACGCCGCCCACGTACAGGTCGCTGACGATCTTCATGAACTGCCGCTCGGGCCGCACCTCGTCGGCCTTGCTCTCGCCGTCCAGTGCCAGGAGCGTGCGCAGGTTGTGGCGGCTGAGCGTGGCGAAGTGCCAGCGGCTGTCGTTGACCAGCTTGTCGGCGGTGATGGTGGTCTCGGCGCAGTCCACGCTGAAGCGCAGCTGTAGCCGCCCGTCGGCCACGTTCAGCAGCAGGAAGTCGCAGTAGCCGCCGTCGTCGAAGTAGAGCACGAGGCCCTCGGACGCCCGCGTCTTGAACTGGAAGCTCAGGTCGCTGCGCGTACTCGCGTCCCAGCGCAGGTAGCGCGCCCACTGGCCCTCGGAGCCGGGGAACTCCAGCGCAGAGCCCAGGTCCAGCTCCAGGCCCACGAGAGCGCAGAGCAGCAGGACCGCGCCGTGAGGAAAGCAGAGTGGATTCATTGTACTTGTCAGAAAACTTGTCAGAAACTATGAACTCCCGACGTGCGAAGGAACACTTTACATAAAAAAGGGGTTTGACTGTTAAGGTAAAGTGCGTTCAGTGTATTCCCCTCATCTGTGATTGGCTATTGGAAGATGAATCCTTCAAATCAATTCCAGCGTGGAAAAACAGAAGCTTGTAAAGACGTTAAGACCATTCACATGGCTAGATTTCCTCCCAATAAAATCCAGACTCTAAGAGCAGGGATTGAGTTGTATTCCCTCTAGGGTGAATGGGATTGAGAAGAGCACGGCTTTGTCTCGGGGTGATCGCTTGACGTTAGAGTGGCTTGTCAGATGACATTCCTTTGAGGCGACTCACTGGGTTAAAATGCACAGCCTCCATGTTGGATTTAGATCTGAAGTACTGCCCCATTGCATTCACCTTAGCCTCCAGAGGATGCAACTGCAACAAGGACAAAAGGGTGAAACTTTATTAGATATACAGAAATATGTGCCGTCAATAACCATGCAAATGAAGCACAAATGAATAAATATAGACTGAGTGCTAAATGAACAATATTTTAAGCCTTGGGAAGTCCACTCTGAGAATTGCTGATCTATGTTGAAACACTATTAAAGCACACATTGATATTATTAGCACAACTCCTGTCGAGGGACTACTTACTACCACCACTGTTTGTAAATGCTAAACCAAAACACTTTTGCATTTAATGGTCTAACATGCAAATAAGACGGATATTTGTGGGCATTGTGGGCATCAATGATCTAACCATTCCATCGAACCACTTCTAACCAGCTACATTTTGCTACATTATCCCATGTACATTATCCCATTTTATAGTTCTCTGGAGATGTCGGACTTGGATACACAAAAATTTAATTCTATAGCAAATGTATAAATCTATACCATTATAACTTCAATAAACTGAGCATTATGAAATCATGAGCTTGGAAGCTATTTAGCATTCAATCTCATATTTATTTTATGCCAGTGTGTTCCTTTCAATGTTTGCCTATCACTATAAGGCTGCCTTTATGATTCAGATGGAAACCTTATACCACGTTTGCATACTCCTCCACCCACACGCCTGCCTATGCGTTTGGTTTGCCAGTGAGTTCTCCCAGACAATGGCACAGCCAATAGGGCCAGTTCCAACACGGTGGAACACAATAGCCCCCTGAACCACCTGCCCTGAATACTTAATACCACCTGGGCAGGGGAGCTGTTGTATTGGGTTCAGGTAACTGATACCCTGCCACTAATGCATCGAGTGCATTTCTGACAACAACAAGCCTGCCCATGTTTTTATTTTATTTTGCTCTCTCTCTCAATCTCTCTCTCTCTCTCTCTCTCTCTCTCTCTCTCAATTTCTCTCTCTGTTACTCTCATTTTGTCTCTCTGTGGTTAAAGGGGCCCTTTCAGAAAAAAAAAAACATCAGAAGGTGAATGGAGCTGAAAGGAGCCAGCAATGACCCCAGCTGGTGACCGTGCTGTGCGGCTGGCCGCGGTACGAGGCAGGCAGGCAGGCCACGCTCTCCCCCTGACATGAGTTCCTGCTGGGCCTCCACCCCTGAATCCAATAAAACCAGCGTCCTGAAACACGATACTATCTCCAGCTCCAAATGACAACCGGCATCAGTCCACTGGCAATCAACAGAGGGGTTAGGTGGGGTGGGGTGGTGGGTAGGATTTATTACATGCATAAGACGGCCGCATCGGGTGACAAATAATAAGGAGCCAATCAACTGGACTGGAACGGACACACTGCCACTGGTCCTCCTGTCAAGCATTAGCTGGACAAGAAAAGGATCAAACCACTCAACATTTCCAACTAATAAAATCCTCCTTATGAGGTCTGGAGGAGATATTTTAAATGATACACTCAAAAGCAAAGAAAGGCCCCAAGACCAGTGAGTTATTTTAACTGATCTTTTGGTCCTTAGATGTTCAACTTCTCCCCATTAAGCTTTGATGAAGGTCAGCGTTTCACTTCTTACATGAGTATGTGAGTATTTTGAGTTCTGTTTTTTTTTGCATTGATCTCCAATACCTCAAGGAGTGTGAGGAAAGGCCACAGTTGTTATGTTGTCAAAAACAACAACCTGAAAATGGTTTACTGATGGATAGGAATGCTTGAGTGAATGCAATACAGAGTGAACACAGACGAAAATAAAACTGGAGGGGCCATTATTCACACCAAGGTGTGCGCCTTGTGAGCAGCCTTGTTGTTAGCCCAAGGAATAACAGCAGAGAGAGGTCCAGAGCAGGGTATAGCTGCTGCAGCAGCTGTATGTGGAGACTGGAGCCTCTACATCATGTCTGTCACACCAGCTGTGGGTCTGGCCATGTTTGCAGAACACTGCCCTAAGCCTGATGGGCTTAACACACAGTGCAGCACAGCACAGCACACAGAGCTAACACAACTGGTCATCTTCCAAAGGCACAGGGAGAGTTGAATTTGGAGAATTAAAAAATGGGGTCAGTTGTGGCTAGATTGGTGAAGAAAACGTAAGCCTAATTTTATTTGTTAGTGATGCTATTGTTGATTGTTATTATTTTGGTAATGAGTAGTGGGGGTCTTTTTAAGAACATGGCATATCTCGAAAAAGGCAAAAAAAAGATATGCTCCTTCACAAAATGTAGGCCATTTGAAATTCAAACAGAGGGAAATTTAAATAGGTTGGTCTAAATTATTCCACTGGTATTATTATGGTTAATTTATTGAAAGCGGCTTTTATCATGTGCAGATATCACCCTCTCCAGAGCACATCCTGAGCCCTGCTGGCTCCTTCACCAGTGTTCGGGCTCAGTCAAATTCCACCGGGAGCGGATTTTTTTCCCTCATCGAAGAGGACAGTTGAATTTGACATCAAATCATGCCACGCATTGCTTGACATGCATTTGATCAGAGAATTACAACGAGGCTGAGGCTGTCTGTTTTACTCCTAAATGTTGACTTCTAAGCCATAAGCCCACAGCATATTAAAATATAAAGACCGACATTTTCAGAGCCAAAACAAAGATTTGAGGTCAAGTCAAATATAGACATTTTATGAAAACCTGGCACATTTGATTTAATGTAGTTATATGTAAATATACATTTTAAAACTACAACACTGACGTGTGTTCACAGACAGTTTAGCTTTACCCATGTGCAGCTCAGTGGAATCACAGATTCAGGACGCAAATCCTCAGTACTCATACATTTATATATTCGACGTTAGTATTTAAATAAACGAAATAATTAACACTCAAAATTACTAGGTTAATGGCCAGTTCGTTGTATTAATTTTTAACGAGACCTCCCTCTCACGCACGCACGCACGCTGGCTGAGGAGAGAAGTCCTGTACGCTACGCTTCCTCGGAATGTCCTCTACAATGATGTATTACTGTGAGATTCCAGATGCCGAAGCGAAAGTCCCCATTTCTGGCAGCTTTTGAAAGAGTTCTTCACTCCCCCGGTAAAATGTATGCATTTATTGTCATGAAACACCACATTAAAACTTCTTTACGTATCTCTGTTAACATTAAATATTTAGCAACATCGGAAACAAGAAACAAGGCTTGCCATGTTTGGCAAGATGGACGGAGTATCATAAAGCCTGCTTTAAGCTCTAAGGATTAAAACAACCTTTTTTGCCTTGCAAACCCAAAATATGAGCATCTTTCTGTAAACACACAGAAGTGTGGTGCCAACCGTGACTACCTTGCCACACACTTGACCAAACTGCATTCATCGAAATAACAGTAGCAATCACACACATAATTGAAATTATCTTTAAACACAAAAATTTAAAGAAAACATGCCTACCAATTTTACGACATGGAAGATACAATCATGTTAATCCGACCTCTAAAATCCATACGACGAAAGCGAGAGAGATTGTTTGTAGATCCACCAGATGCAAGTTGGCGAGTGATGCTGGGGTGATGCGAAGGTTAGAGCCAGCGAGGCGGGCTGTTCAGCGGCGCTTCTGCAAGCCTGCGTGCGTTCCCGAACATCTCATCTTAGAGCGCACTTCGCTCCGCGCGACTGATGGCCTATCACCAGATTCTCACTCACGAGCTCCGCCGTTCCGCCCACTACTTAGTCCCAAACACGCCATTTAAAGGCATAGCGAGAGTAGACAAATTGGACTCCTACGGGCACTTCATCTTAATGTCATTGCCTCAAATCTTCCTTTATATCCCCCAAATAAACTGTCCCGAATCTCTTTTATGTACCACTAACGACAATATCAAAATGTTTCATGTTCGTGTGGTTTTAACCGTTTTCAATGGTTTCCCTATTATATATCAATGACTGTTATCTCTGGCTATATAATAACTGGTTGCAAATACAACAACCAAATGAAAGGGGTAATCGTGGTCATGTCACAATACAATGGTCATTACAGAGTAGGCTTACTCCATAGTTTTATTGTGTAGCTGTATTACGCCATCTACACTTACTTTGGTTTAGGGGATGCTAAATCTACTCAGTGATGAGCCTCCTCAATCCACGTGGTCGAGTCCAGTGTAGGCTACTACGCGGCTCTTCCGCTCTCCCTGGTCCTGAATCCTCCAATCGACGTGCGTGAGAACAAGCCCAGAGCCAGCTGATTGATGAGTGATTGCAATAGGGAAGCGTGAAGCTATCGTGAAACTGTCCTCTTGGCACAGTTAACACACATTCCCCTTGTCATTCCCCTTGCCTTCAATTTCCTTTGTTCCTTTAACAAAACCCACAATTTTTCCCGAAATCAGCATTTTTGCTTGACTTTCTTGGCCAACGTTGAAATAACATAACATTAGCTTTGTATCTTTAGCACTGCAGTAACCATGGGCTCTCTGCATTTTGACGTCTAAATCTGGCCCTGCCAGTCATGTGCTAGATCAAAGCTAATCTTGTGCAGTGACATATGAGCTAGTTCTCACAGGCTAATTAAATGGGAGAAGATCATGAAAGATCACTTCAGCTGCCTAATGAGAGAACACACAAGTCCTTAAAGACAGATAAATAAAGTAATAAGGAAGCATCTTGCAAACACAGACACACACATACTCACACTCACACACACACTTTCTCTCACACACACACACACACACACTCACACACACAGGCATAACACAAAAACTGCTCCATGAAACAAACGTAGAAACAAAAAGAGCAGTGAAATGGTAAAAAGCATGCTACTAGTAGACCATTCCCTCTCAGTCCTCTCCTCTCCTTGTCTGTGGCCCACTCTCACTAACCGCTGTGTCAGCTCACACCAAGAGAGAAGGGAAGGGACTCAGGAGCTCTGGTCTGCCTCTTCCTCTTGCAGGGTACATACATTATCCCCGCAGCTGCAGAGCCCAGGTGCAGTGAAAAGGCCCGTGATGGAAATTAATATGATACCGGAGGTGAGGTATCAATTACACGCCACACGATGTGTGCGTCCGCAATGGGCTTTCTCTCTGCTCTACTCTCCTCCTTTTCAGCACTGGGGTGTGTGTGTGTGTGTGTGTGTGTGTGTGTGTGGGGTGTGTGTGTGTGTTAGTTATACAGAGAAATAGAGAGGGAGGAGGGGGGAGGTAGAACTGTGAGCATTACCTCATCCAGTTTTCCCACACCTCCCATTGTTCATCTTCCTGCAGCTGTGCCAGAGCTCTGGCTTTGGATGAGAATCAGGTTCTCCAGAGTGCACACAGAAAGAGAGTGCACTCTTTGTATGTGTGTGTGTGTGTGTGTGTGTGTGTGTGTGTGTGTGTGTGTGTGTGTGTGTGTGTGTGTGGGTTTGCACACACGAGTATGGATGTTGGTAAAAGTAAATGAGAGCGATAGAGAGAGAGAGTATGAGTGAAACAAACAGAAAGCAGCGTCTCTATTGAACAATGCCCTCCACACGCCACGATGCTGCTGCATGCCAGTGTACCACCTGCTGCTGCCAATCCATAATCCATGAGCTCCCAGTCCCCCTCACACCACACCGCACTCGCACTCACACAAAAGAACAGTGGCAAGCTACACACACACACACACACACACACACACACACACACACACACACATACACACACACAGGTACATATATTCAGAACAGTTCATTACACAAACATAGAGAACATAAATAAACATATACACATCAAAACACACTCACACACACAGTGGTACGCTATAACCCCCCCCCCCCCCCTCACACACACACACACACACACATAGAGGTATGCATCAACACACATAATACACTTAATACCTACAGCCACAGGTATTACAAACTCCCATAATTAGATGAGTCAAGCAGAGACATAGAAACAGCTGCACACACACACACACTCAATCAAACCCACAATATATCCACATACACAAACCTACACACACACACGCACACACACACACTCTCACACCCACACTCTCATACACAAACACAGCAGCATCAGTAACTGATTTTATTTGTAGTTAACGTACAGACGGCACAGCTGTGTGTGGTACCCCATCAGCGCCGAGGCTGTTTGGAGCGGGTCGGCCCTGATTACACTCCCAAGGACATCCATTAGAAACCAATTTGGCCCTGGCCTGCTCCTGCAAACAGTCCCCAAAACGTTGCCTACTAATGGGGTCGGAATCCGTTTCGCATGGAGCTGGAGCCAGCAGTGGGCCTTCAGCACTGACCTCTCCCAATAAACGTGTGTCTGTGACCGAGGCTCCATGATGGTCAGAGAGAGAGTGCAAACATCAAAAATAGTTTATTATAATTTATTCATTTAGTCACTCGTTCATTTATTTAATCTTTCACTCACTCACTCACTGACACAATCATTCAGTCCGCCATTCATTAATTTCTTTCTTCTTTCGTTCTTTCTCGTTATTTCTTTCTTTCTTTCTTTCGGGCTCCCTGTCTGTCTTTCACAATATTATTTATTGATTTGTGAGAGGTGGCATGTGTGGTGCTTGGTAATGTGTGTGACAATGAAGTGTCTGTGCCCTCCACAGGTTTAATGAGAGACACAGAAAGAGGAAGAGAGAGAGAGAGAGAGAGAGAGAGAATGGGGGAAAAACAAATAGAAAAGAAATAGATAGAGGGGTGAAAAGAGATATAATGAGAGAGAGAACATAGTGACACACATACACACACACACACACACACACACATGCACACACACACACACACACACACACACACACACGCACACACACACAAACACATGCACGCACACACACACACATGCACACACACACACACACACACACACATGCACACACACAAACACACACACATGCACACACACACACACACACTGCACTTTTTCAATGTTTTACAAAAGCTATACTTCTAGTACCGGTAGTACCTACTTCAAGATAAAGTGTGTGTTTATGTATATATGTATGTATGTGTATGTAAGTATGTAGGTAGGTATGTATGTATATGAGTACTGCAGGTAGGTAGGTAGGTATATTTATGTATATTGCTTGCACAGACATATGCCACACACACACACACACACACACACACACACACACACACACACACACA
The DNA here is from genome assembly GCF_046254945.1 of Alosa pseudoharengus. Classification (NCBI taxonomy): domain Eukaryota; kingdom Metazoa; phylum Chordata; class Actinopteri; order Clupeiformes; family Clupeidae; genus Alosa; species Alosa pseudoharengus. The sequence goes on along the minus strand of NW_027468859.1, from coordinate 20,914,446 downwards.
CACGCACAGTTACAGTCTCGTAGACGCTAGGTACACAAGAAAGGTTTTACGTAACTATGGGCTACGCTAGTGTAGGGGCTATCAAACCATCCTAGCATCCGGAGTCCCTAACTTTATGCATGTAATTTTACGTGGAGGTATGAATGTAAGATGCTAAGGGTGTGTGTGTGTGTATATATCCCAGGAGATAGAAGGCTTACCTCTGGATCAGCGCAAGCCTGGCACCAGTGCTGGTCAGTACAAGCATAAGATTGTACGTTCAGGAAGGTGGATGGTAAGATCCTTCAGTTCCCCTTGGGTTCCGGAGGCCACGTCCGCTGGGCACGACGCTGGTTTGGAACTCGTGCTACTGGAAGCGGGCAGCCGCAACAAGAGAGCGAGAGTTCCCTCTCCACATAACTTATAATGACATGCCCTACACACACACACACACACACACACACACACACACACACACACACACACACACACACACACACACACACTCCTCCAGGAGCAAGAAAGCATCTGCAAGCATTGTTACACTCCACAATGATGCAGTACTTTCACTGGATTGCAACAGGTTTTATGGTCCACAGACATCTCCCATCAATCTACAATAAAATGCATACAGTACATTCAGCATTTCGAAAACCTTTGTGCAGATGTTCCAATCATTAAAGTAAAAGCAATTTTAGTTTCATGCATCTTCCTATGATATTATTAAGTACTATATACATCTTTCCACTGAAATATAATAAAGGTTCTTTTCATATTGAAAACTACAGTTAATAAGTGTGCCCTTGCAATGGATCTATAACCACATGGTCTCATGAGAAGTGCTTATGTCAATAATGGTTGCATTTCAGATGCATGTACAGGCCTCTAGTACAGTGGCCCATAAGGGACATGTTGTGTTTGTCTCTTGCTTTGAAATGGCTCTGGCTGCAGACTGAGGACTTGGCCATTGTCTGTCTGTATACCTGCCAGGTCTGTTTGTGTGATATCTAAGTGCTGCAGACTTTGGCCAGATGGCCAAAGCAGGAGTCAGTGCGTGTTCACCCATCACACACACACACACACACACACACACACACACACACACACACACACACACACACTATACGCGCAGGTGGTAAACAGAAATAATTCATGGTGACCAGGTGTTTCCCTTTTACTCTAATCCCCAAGCTCCCCATCTCTCCCCTTCTCTCTCTCTGTCCCTCTCCCTCTCTCTCTTTCTCTCTCTCTCTCTCTCTCTCACATACACACACACACACACACACACACACGGTCATGCTGGGAGGGGCACACCACTATTAGCCTCCTGCTTGGCAACCCCAGCACCTTGGCAACATCCCACCCTTGGCAGCAATATCTCTCTCTCACACACTCCCTCCCTCTCTCTCTGTCTGTCCTTCTCTCACCCCCCCCTCTCTTACTCCCTCTCTCTCTCTCTCTCATCCTCGTTTTGGCCAGAGACCCAGGGTTCCAGCAGGCCTGGCCTTATCTGCTCTCTACCACCCTCTTCCCTGTCCTCTCTGACAGGCTGGGAGCTGGCACATCGCTGGGCAGTGGGCACACTGAAGGTGTCACCGAGTGCCCGAAACGTTCCCGACATCACCGGGAGCAGACCAGCATGTCCCTCACTGCCCATCCTGACAGCCTGCTCTCACCTGGTGTGGCGGCCTTTCATACACATGCACACACACACACACACACACACACACACACACACACACACACACACACGCATGCACACAAACACACACACATGCACACACACACGCACACACACACACACTCACACACGCACGCACACACTCACGCACGCACACACACACACGCACACATGCACACACACTCACGCACACACACGCACACTCACACACACACACACACGCACACACATGGCAAAAGTACACACTTTACATACGCAAGTATAAGTAACAAACTACAGGCTCTGAAATGCAAAGTATGAGAGCAAAAATCTTCTTAGCCTTTTTTGACTATTATGCTAGTTGTTTCTGTTAACAGAAGCGGACACAAACACATAAATACACAAATACAGTTACGGAAACACACACACACACACACACACACACAGATACGAACACATACACAAACACATAAATACACACATGCACACACAAATACAGTTACGGAAACACACACACACACACACACACACACACACACACACACAGATACGAACACATACACAAACACATAAATACACATGCACACACAAATACAGTTACGGAAACACACACACACACACACACACACAGATACGAACACATACACAAACACATAAATACACACATGCACACACAAATACAGTTACGGAAACACACACACACACACACACACACACACACACACACACAGATACGAACACATACACAAACACATAAATACAGACATGCACACACAAATACAGTTACGGAAACACACACACACACACACACACACACACACACACTCACACACACACACACACACACTCACACACATACACACACAAGGGACACAACCTCCGGCCCAGTGTCCTCAGAGAGTTTGGGGAGCTTCTAATAAGGGTGTGTGTGTGTGTGTGTGTGTGCATGTCCCTGCTGAAGACCAAGCGTGGTCAGTGGCCCTGGCTTACGACACAGCAGAGCAACCGCGCACAGGGACACTGAGCTTTCATTTCATCTACATCTTTAGAGAAAGGAATCACCACCCTGAGGGAGTTTTGACTCTTGCCAAGGGGGCTGGCAGGAGGCTCTGCGGAGACACCTTTAACACTTTGCCCATACACACACACACACACACACACACACACACACACATACACACATACACACACACACACACGCAC
>NW_027468859.1:20871604-20906604 GCF_046254945.1 Alosa pseudoharengus | reverse complement strand
CTTTACATATATTGGCTGCAGAAGTAACACGGATCAGCTTGGCTCTTTTGCTTTATGTGTCTCTCTCTCTGTGTCACGATTCAAACAGCCCATCAGATCATCTCTCTCAGCGTGGGCACAACTGCTTGATCTGGAGTCCAGTCATTCTACAGGACTTTAGTGAAGAGAGAGAGAGAGAGAGAGAAAGAGAGAAATAGAGAACATCTCCCAGGACATCTCCTAGCTGCACTCATCCATGGCATGTATCCTCTTCCCAAGCCACTGCAGTCAGAGTGCTTTATCTCCCACTAGCATTGCCTCCTCCCCCACTCTCTCTTCCTCACACGCACTCACACACACACACACACACACACACACACACACACGCACGCACGCACACACACACACACACATGCATGTATAGTACACATGCACTGCACGCACACATAACCTACCCCTCTATAGAATATCCTTCTCTACAGACACTACCTCCGTCTCTCACTCTCATACACACATTCTCTCTCTATCCACCTTTCTCATGTACCCTCTCTCTTCTCCCTCCTTCTCTCTCTCTCTCCACCTTTCTCATGTACCCTCTCTCTTCTCCCTCCTTCTCTCTCTCTATCCACCTTTGTCATGTACCCTCTCTCTTCTCCCTCCTTCTCTCTCTCTCTCCACCTTTCTCATGTACCCTCTCTTTTCTCCCTCTCTCTCTCTCCACCTTTCTCATGTACCCTCTCGTGTCCTTCTCTCTCTCTCCACCTTTCTCATGTACCCTCTCTTTTCTCCCTCTCTCTCTCTTCTCCCTCTCTCTCTCTCCACCTTTCTCATGTACCCTCTCTCATCTCCCTCCTTCTCTCTCTCTCTCCACCTTTCTCATGTACCCTCTCTTTTCTCCCTCTCTCTCTCTCTTCTCCCTCTCTCTCTCTCCACCTTTCTCATGTACCCTCTCTCATCTCCCTCCTTCTCTCTCTCTCTCTCTCTCTCTCCACCTTTCTCATGTACCCTCTCTTTTCTCCCTCTCTCTCTCTCTTCTCCCTCTCTCTCTCCACCTTTCTCATGTACCCTCTCTTTTCTCCCTCTCTCTCTCTCTTCTCCCTCTCTCTCTCCACCTTTCTCATGTACCCTCTCTTTTCTCCCTCTCTCTCTCTCTTCTCCCTCTCTCTCTCCACCTTTCTCATGTACCCTCTCTCATCTCTCTCTCTCTCTCTCTTCTCCCTCTCTCTCTCTCCACCTTTCTCATGTACCCTCTCTTTTCTCCCTCTCTCTCTCTCTTCTCCCTCTCTCTCTCTCCCCCTTTCTCATGTACCCTCTCTTTTCTCCCTCTCTCTCTCTCTTCTCCCTCTCTCTCTCTCCACCTTTCTCATGTACCCTCTCTTTTCTCCCTCTCTCTCTCTCTTCTCCCTCTCTCCACCTTTCTCATGTACCCTCTCTTTTCTCCCTCTCTCTCTCTCTCTCTTCTCCCTCTCTCTCTCTCCACCTTTCTCATGTACCCTCTCTCATCTCCTTCCCTCTCTCTCTCTCTCTCTCTCTCCACCATGCTCTCTCTCTCTCTCTCTCTCTCCCTCCCTCAGCTCTTCCCCTCTCCTCTCCTAATTGATTTGGCTGCTTAATCCCCGTCGGATTGAGCATGGGGAGAGAGTGGTGATTGAAGCGTTCCCCCGCGAGACCCATGTGGAGAGGGAGGGGGAGTGTGTGTGTGTGTGTGGTGTGTGTGTGTGTGTGTGTGTGTGTGTGGTGGGCGGTGGGGGGTGCTGGGGCGAAATGGAGAGGCACAGGGGTCATTTAAATAGCTGAGCTGTATCAGTCAGGTCACTGTTGACTCCGGGGACTGGAGTGCACTGCCCCCACCCCCCAATGCACTCGACAAGCCACTCAGAGTGTTTGGACAGCTGATCGCTGAAGCCGTCTACATACACACACACTTACTTGCACAGCCACAGGGGTGAAGGGAGGAAAAGACTGGCTAGAAGAGTGAGAGGGAGAAGGAAGGAGTGATAGAAAAGCAAGGATAGAGAGGCAATAAAAGAAGAAGAAAGAGTAAGACAGAGAGAGGGAGGGGGAGAGATAGAAGGGACTGCAACTGCTCCTAGATCTGCTGCAGCAGCACTGCCAGTCCTGGGCCCTTGCAGTAAATCCAACAAAGACCAAAGTTTTGATCTTCCAAAAAAAAGCCCAGGTGTCAGGAACACAGATACAGGTTCAGCCTAGGTAGCACTGCCCTAGAGCACACAATGCAGTACATTTACCTTGGTCTAGTAATTACTGCATCAGGAAGTTTTAGCATGGCAGTGTTTGCACTAAAAGAGCAAAGAACATTCTGCTATAAAGAGAAAATTTCACAAAACAAACATCCCAATTACAATCTGGTGCAAAATATTTGACAGGTTAATCCTGCCTATAGCACTATTAGGTTTGGGGTCCACTCAGTTTGCATGACTACACAAAGTGGGACAATCTCTCACTTTGGCCTATAGGACACTGACTGGATCTGCTCTTAGTTATTTTAATTCAATAATCAAGGCATACATCCCCAACCGCCCATTGCGGTCTTCTGATGAGCGTCTGTTATGTCGACCAGTCATAAACACTAGGTCTGATTCAAGACTCTTTTCCTCAGTGGTTCCATGCTGGTGGTATGAGTTGCCCAATGCTCTCCGTTCCTGTGGTAGTTTTGGGTCGTTTAAGAGGGGTCTAAAGACATTCCTGTTCAACATGCACTTAGTTCTTTAAGCGCTTCTTATGCGTTATGGTTTGTATAATATTGTTTTATTTCCATTAGGCTGTTGATTAATTTGACATTATTGTTTATTATTGATATTCTCCTTAATGTAGTCTTTCCATGTCATAGTTTTTTATATTATTAATTGAATGGATACTATTGTTTATTATTGCTTTTCCCCTCATTTTCATTGCTTATTTTATTAGGCTATTTATTGAATTGACATTGTTGTTTATTATTGCTATTCTCCTTATTATAGTTTGACCAACATTCTAATCTGTTCCCTGTTATATTTTAAATATTATGTTGTTTTTTTGTATTTGTGTGTCGCTTTGGACAAAGGCGTCTGCAAAGTCCCATAACCATAACCATAACCATAACAAGCATCCAACTGCAGCCCTACTGTACATGCAGAATTCTGACAATCAATTCTAAAAGTTCAATCAAAAACACACAACAATGCATGTAGGGCCGAGTTTGGCCGTTTTCCATTGGCCTTACCTATTCAAAAAATATCTTATAAATTCTGGATGCACCTGAACAGCAGTCCCAAGAACTCCCTCCACTTTGAGGCACAGAAAACCCAGGAGCTGAACCCTGAAAAGAGTCCTCTGAGCCAGCTAGTACTGATGTTAACTAACTCAATAACAACAATTGATAAACAAGCTCAGTCTATCTCTGCTTCCCAAACATTAATTAGAGTCAACAAAATAATGAATCAAGCAAAAGAAGATTATTTATAGCAGTGGTCTCCAACGCGGTGCCCGCGGGCTAACGGCTATGAGGCGCCCCCAGCGCACCTTCTAAAAATAGCCAACAGGTCGCCTGCAGATCATGCTCTAAAAACACGCTCTATTGTGAAGTTTTCAATCGATATTTAAGTCTAGACCAGAACCATTTTAAGAATGTATGTAGCCATACATCTGTAACATTAAATTGATATTGGTGATATCTTACAAATTGTAGCTGCGTTAAATTTTAGCCTTTGGCTCCAAATCCGTTTCCCATTCAGTCTTTAAACAACAACAGAAGCGGAGCGCATACACGCTGCTCGCACGCATAGACAGTAAAGGGGGAAAAACTAGCTCGTCTGGTGTAGCCAATGAAAGCATATCTTTGCAAAAGTTCTGTGGCCATTCCATGTTCGTCAAATACGGTTCTTGCATGATTGTTCAAGAACTGAAAAACAATTGCTTTAGCTCACAGGACTTTTCTCCTCCGTAGGCTACTGCCGTATAATAGCGCTGAAAATGTTGTGGCCAGGGGCGTCGCTAGACCTTATTCACTGGGGCACGTGCCTTAGTAAAAGTCTCCAGTGCCCCAGATCAATTCTAGCGCTACTCTCGCTGGAAATGGCATTCATTAGCGCATCTCCGTGCCTGCCTTAGTCATGACTCGAGCCTGTCACTTACCAGCCAATAAAAAAAACAAGGGGAAAAAGAAAGGGGCCATAATAGCCAATCAGGAAATAGCACCTCTGTAGCTGGGTAAGAATGAACGCAACAACCAATGAGAATCGTTCACATGATTCTTCCGAGTATTTCGTCCGCTGGAGCTCGTCATATCACTTTGAGCACAAAGTAAGTCGTCCCCTGTTTTAATGTTACTACAAATTCACAACTTGTTTGACAGAACAAATGACAAGTTGATCGCTGTTAGAGAATGTTGCCCACATAATTAGCATCTGTTTTTCAATGCTTAGCGTCGTAGCCTTTAGCAACAGTTTACCAGCTTGTGCTCTCTCCCTCACACAGACTCACACCATGCGTAGGCTGCATGCACACATGCGGACAATTAATAATGATTTATACGTATACTGGAGAGAGTCCTGTAAAAGTAGCCTATACTCTTTGCAGGGCCGGCCCGAGGCATAAGCGAACTAAGCGGCTGCTTGGGGCCTCCTGGCCACCAGGGGGCCCCCAATCGAGTTTCTTTTTTTTTTTTACATAATAAATAACGTAAACAAGTGACATCAATGAATGAATAAATGAAACAATTATCATTCAAATCAAGAAAATTATGATTTCATGATCAATATGCCTGCCTAATGCTACTGTGTCTGCCAGCCTTTGAGTCACGCGCATAAAGTAGACACCTCGGGTGCATATACAATTCGTGCAGACACTGCATCAAGTTCAACAATCGGAAGAGACGGTAATGTTCAGACAAGTCACAAAAAAGGACGTATCCCTCTGGTGCCGAAAACAGAACGAAGAAAATGACAGAGGAGGAGAAAAATGAGCAAGATACAGGTATGTTTTGCATGATTATTTACAGTATGTTTTGTGCTTGAGGTAGCTAGCTAGCTGTCATGATCTAATATAAGCCATCACCAGAGCTAAATCTCTGCCATCAACAGAGAAATATCTCCCATTAATATATATTTATCTAGATCAGTGTTTTTCAACCACTGTGCCGGGGCACACTAGTGTGCCGTGAGAGATCATCAGGTGTGCCGCAGAAAATTACCCAAATGTCACTCACTGGTCCAAAAAAGCAACTGTTCAAAGAATTTATAACCACATGCTCTCATTGATTGTATGATTGCACTATTTGTGGTATGCAGGCATTGTACAACGGGGGCCCCATATCCAGTATTCACAGAATCATCACATATCCAGTTCATAACAACAATTAAATTAGATATAGTCACCTACAAATAAAAAAGAGGGTGCTTGTTTTATTGAGCAGGTCTTGCATAGAAGCCATAATAAGGCCATATCTGTGTATTATTTGAAATTTTAGGCTATGGTATGTTTATTTTTTCTTCACACAGGATGTTAGTGTGCCGTGGGACATTTTAAGTGTCAAAAGTGTGCCGTGGCACAAAAAAGGTTGAAAAACACTGATCTAGATGTATTTCAGATGTCAAGGATATTGGGATTGTTTTGGATGTTCAATCAAGCATGTACCCTAGCTCTAGGTGGGCTTATTATGTCGTAAATTAAAGTTAGCTAGCTGACTGAAGTGGACATTAGCACTACAGTAGCTACATGAAATCGTAGCTGAAGGCAAATTTACCACAGAGGGATTGTTTCTGATTTCGCACCTGAAAGTGTTGATAGTTTATTACTGCTCTATAATATGTGACATAGTGGTAAGTCTGATAGCAACAACAGACTAAGCCCAGGCTCCCAGTCCCAACCCAACCCACTGACTAGCGCGACTCTGGGCATCGGTAACATTCCAGCTTCATAGGCAAAGATGGAACAGTACGTGCGCTCTGCTCTAAGATCTTGGGTGAGAGATGGTAGTGTTTGAGAAAATATACCATGTTGGGTGGGGAGACTTCTGTGATGAAAATAAATTTACATTTGATTAAGATAGTGGCAAGCGATGTAGCGGTGCTACCCTAATATTTAGGCTGCAGTAGATCACCATGTTAAGCGTTCACCATACTGCAATTAAGTATACTCTTTTGATTATGCCTCATTTGCCAATAGAATATGAATTGTTACATGTGGAATTGCTTGTTATTTGAGTGTAAGTAATGATAGCAAAATAAACTCATTCTGCTCGATCAACTATGCACTACATACAGAGACACTGTTGAAGTCCTTTGGAGCACATCTCTACCTCTACCTAACTCTAACTACCAGAAGGTGAGGTTTTCTTGATGGCAAATGGTTACATAGCCTGTTAATATGACACGACACATTTAACATCGTTTTTTTATTTATTTATTTATGTATTTATTTAATCATTGCAGGTTCGTCCACTGCAGAGTTGCAGATGCCTAAAAACCAGGAACGAAGTAGGAATAATTATCTATTTTTTGGGACATTTTATTTTTGATTATTAATGTTTGTCTATTTTGTTTTTATTTTGTAGTTGAAAATTGCTCATTTAATGCACATTTGCTGATTTGTTCAGCAAATCTGTTGAAAAACAAGTCATTAAACTGATGTACTTGTTTACAACAAATACAAATGCTGTTGTATTTTGTTATTTGTCAATTCAACTTCAGTAAACCACCCTTAGTGCTTCACTTTGAATATGAATGTTTCAAATAAATCTGTGATTTTAGTACCCTCTAAGATTAAAAGGTGACAGGGTTGGTGTAAATAACAACTATATTAATACATTGGTTTACCAAGCACATGGGGCCAGAAGTCTAGATTGGAGCCCCAAAACATTTTTGGCATGTGAGCAAGGATGGATTACTAAATGAGCCTACCGAGCCCAAGAGGTCAAGGGACCCTGAACCCCAAGTAGTTGTGTGAATTCACTACCAATAAGTCAAAAAGCAAAAGGCTATGAATCTGAACAAATTTAGGTACTGCCCTTCTCCAGCTGACCATCCCAAAAATGCACCAGAATACAGGAAATCACATCTAACCCCCCCCACACACACACACACACACACACACACGTTTGTACCCACATTTGCACAAAGAGGGTAGGGGGAGAGGGTCCTTATGCATCTGTGTCCAGGGGGACAGTAGTTCATAATCAGTCGCTGTATTAATACATAACCTCACTGTATTCATTTATAATATGACATTATAGTGTGAAGTTGTCAATTATCGCCAAGCACAGGTGACTGCGTTGTGGGAGGGGACCCCCAAATCAAATTCTGCTTAGGGCCCCCAAAAGGCTTGGGCCGGCACTGACTCTTTGTGAAGCTGTCTTACTGTAAAACTAAACATAGCCTTCTGATAAACTATTCAGAGATGGACATCAGACAATTCTTCCTGAACAGAGGCAGAGGGAAAGGAACAGTGAGGAGAGATGAGGAGGACGAGGGAGGTATGATAATTGCCCACATTAACGGTAACATTTATGCTGGTAATAGCCAGTGCTGTGATTTGATCAATGGTTTAATGGCAAACTTAAATAAGTTTGCTGCATTTGTAAATGTAGCCTATAATAATCTACACAGAATCAGAGTACACAGAATCAGACTCTGATTCTGTGTAGATTATTAGGCTACATTTGCAAATGATCACCAAAAGTCAGTATGAAGGCTTTAGTAGGCTATTTAAGATACAACAAACTGCAGTATTGCCAGGATGACTACAGGACCCTTGCCTGGGAGGGAAGTATATCTCAATTTTGACTAAAAATAAGCTTCTCTTGTGTATGAAAGCCTAATAAATTCATGCAGTGAGTATATAGGCCTACTTATGCCTATGTGTTTGGATGTTGCTGGATAGTGGCTGCTACAACAATTGAGGTAGAGAATGCTGGAGGAGGAGAAGGAGGAGGAGGAGGAGAAGAGAGGGGAGAAAGAGCACAGGCTGGGCAGTCCAGTACAAGGCAGGAGGAGAAGAGAGACAGGCAAGAAATGAATGAGGACATGATGGGGGCTAGACGTAAAGCAATTAATTCATATTGCGCGCACATTTAAATGTTTTTTTTTATATATATTGGGAGTTGGGGGCCTGTGCCCCAGCAAAGCTCTAGGTATAGAATCGCCCCTGGTTGTGGCATGCATGACTGAGCAGGACTGTGCATTACCTTTTTTGTCAGATCATGGAGAGATTTCAGGTGTGCAATAACTTTAAAAGGAGTTTTCGTATGTTAGGGTGGTGTGGGCGATTACTATTGAAATGTTAAAACTGAATTCAGAACTTAAACTCCACTGAAATCAGAACTTAAACAACCCCTGAATTCATAATGGTGGGTGGGTATAAATTGGGTACACATTTTAACCCAAATTATTAATTGCACAAAACGATTGTGTTTTTTTTTTTTTTTTTTTAAATAGATTAGATTCCCCATGCAAACTTTGAAATGAACAAACTGAACAAAAATGTTGGTAGTGTTGCATAGGTACAAATCTCATAGGCCTATTATTTAGGAGGACTACCCTCGCAAAAAAGGGGTGACGGTATGTTTGTTTCAAATGAGTAGCCCTCCATATGATTTCGGGTCTTCAGGTAGCCCTCATTCCCAAAAAGGTTGGAGACCCCTGATCATTGGACAAACCAAATTACCAACCAAAGTAGAATGAATCCCTATCTGATCCTAAAAAGAGAATATGAATTGGCTGAATATCTCTTCTCAGGCGTTTCCTGACCAAGTACAGGCTCAGTGACCACAAGTAGTAGAAACAGGCAGACACAAAAAAACCTGGTTGCCAAGAGAACAAAGAATATGTGGTCACTGTCAGGCAGAGAAGGTTGTGACAGAGGAGCACTTTCTTCTTCACTGCGAAAGACAATTTAAGACAGACCTTTTTCACTAACATCAAAAAAGTCATATCAAATTTTGTAGACATTGGAGACAATGATGTAATGGCCATACTTCTTAATGAAGGGCCCTCTGCTCTTGCACACACACACACACACACACAAAGAGATGCACACAGGCACACACACACACACACACACACACACATTCTCACACACATACATACATACACTCACCGCTTCTTTATTCTTTTGTGATTCCACTGTGTTATCTATAACACTAGCTTTGACAACACTGTACCCAAACAGTCATGCTAATAAAGCTCCTTTAAATTCAAATTTAGAGGAGAGATGGGTAGAGAGAATGACAGGGAGAGGTACAGTTAGAGCACAGATGAGACTCAGATGATTTGCCTGCACAAGAGGCCAACGGGAGACAGCATTGCAACGCCCCACATACCACAGGACCTTCCAGGAAGCGCTGCTGCTGCTGCTGCTTGCAAAAACAAACAGCATCAGCATCATATTTGTGCAGCTCTCCCCACAGTGCCCAAAATCTCACCCAATAAGGAGCAAAAAGCGCTAATCATTTGAATTTAGCTCTTTTTTCAGTTCCTTTCCTTGTGTGTTGTTCTTGCACATGGCAGCCAGAGAGAGGGAGAGAGAGAGGGAGAGAGGGAGAGAGAGAGAGAGAGAGAGAGAGAGAGAGGGAGAGAGGGAGAGAGAGAGAGAGAGAGAGAGTCTCCGCCACTCGTTTCATCCCGAGCTGTGGTGTTGGCTCATCCTCTCCTCTCCTATCTCTCCCCTACTCCCCAGCTGGCATCTAAGGGCCAACTTTTCTCTGGCAGTGCAGGGGGAAAAAGAGAGGCCGCCGCCAGCAATATAAGTGAGCGCCGGCCTCCTGACATTATGAGGGTAAGTACAAAGGAGGCAGTGATTCGGGCTAAGCTCTGGACTAATATGGGAATGCGAGCATGAAAGACATTTCTAATCTGCTAATGCAAAAATCACATTAACTTCTTTAATTTATTTTTTTCCACACTGGAGCTGGGATGAGATGGGAACCACTGTGAGGACTTTCTCGCTCTCCCTTTTTTTCCAAATGAGTGGTGAGGAAGAGGAAGAGGAAGCTTTTGTCCCCCCGCCCCCCCCCCCCCGAGTGTTGTTGGCTTCTGCTGACAGGTTTTTTGAGTGAGTTTGTAATATGCTGTCGCGGCACCCGATAACCCCCACCCCAACAATAAAGTGCAGCTTGATCAAGCCGGAATGTTTAGTTTACAGGCCCAACGAGCTAAATGTATATTTGATCTGCACTCTCGCAGGGGAATTGGATTGCAGCCTGTACAAATAAATTAAATTCCATCCAAAACACTCTACTGTGTGTGTGTGTGTGTGTGTGTGTGTGTGTGTGTGTGTGTGTGTGTGTGTGTCTGTCTGTTTGTGTGTTTCTGTGGGTTTTCTTACCTACATTTGTATGTGACTGTGTGTATAGGTGTTAATGTATGTATGTATCTCTGTATGTGTAAATTACAATTTTGCTATTTGTGTTCTCAAATGTGTTATGTTGTGAGTGTGTGGCATCATGTGGAATTTATATAACTGAGCACATACCCTCACAACCTTATGAATCCACAGCCTCCATGGTGAGGAGAAATGAATGCCTTTTTACTGTGTCTGTGGGACACAGTGGGACATACTTGGCATAGAAAAGACCACCATAAAAATGTTTTAGCTCTGTGTGTGTGTGTGTGTTTGTGTGTGTGTGTGTGTGTGTGTGTGTGTGTGTGTGTGTGTGTGTCTGTGTGTGTGTGTGCGTGTGTGTGTGCGTGCTCATATGTGTGTGTTTGCGTGAAAGAGAGGGCCACATCCCATTTTTAACAAGGTACAGATCAATAAAGGATAAACACTGAGAAACTGAGAGAGGTGAGGTGGGGAATGGAATAAAGGGAACATGTGGTCCTTTCTCAGGAAGATAACACCAGAGAATGGGGAAGAGGGGATAGAGAGACAGAGAGAGAGAGGAGGATATATTAAAAGAGTGACTGTGAAAAGAGGTGGGAAATATGATTGAGGTGGAACAAAATTGGAGTGACAGACAGAGAGTGAGGTGAAGGAAGAAGCCAGAAATCCAAAAAGACAAGTGAGGAAGGAGAGAAAGATAGAGACAGACACAGTGTAGTTATGAGACAGTGTGAGAGAGCAGGAGACAGTGGGAGAGAGCAGGAGACAGTGGGAGAGAGGGAAACGGTGTGTGAGCACAAGAAAGAGAGATGGACCAAGAGAGTGATGAGGAGAGAGAGAATGTGAATTGAATGGAGAGAGAGAGAGATACTAAGAAAGGGAGAGAGAAGCTAACTGAGCGTAAGAAGAAAAGAGAGACCAACTGTGAGAAAAAGAGAGAACAAGACAGACTGAGAAAGACACACAGAGAAGGGAGAGAGAGAGAGAGAGAGAGTTCCATCTCTCCTGGCTCCTCCAGATCTCTGATTACCACTCTACACACACTCTCAGCCGTCTGTCTCCCCTGGGCCAGAGCACGAGGTCATTAGGACTGCTTTAGCTGCACTAACGGCTGCATCAGGAGCATACACACACACACACACACACACACACAGACACACACACACACATACACACACACACACACACACACACACATACATACATACATGCACAAATGTATACAAATATACTCCCATACACACATGTAAATGTATACAAATATACTCACATACACACATGTAAATGCACAAATGCATACAAATATACTCACATACACACATGTAAATGTATACAAACATACTCACATACACACATGTAAATGTCGGCAAGATGTCAGCAAAGCACAGCTTGAACCATTAGTGCTGCACTCATAACACCAGACCTCCAGAGATTCCACAGTGCACAGGGAAAAAGACAACCAGCAGCTGGCAGCTGTTATCCTTCACTAACATTACCTCTGCGTAATCCTACTGTTGTCCTTCACTAACATTACCTCTGCGTAATCCTACTGTTATTCTTCACTAACATTACCTCTGCGTAATCCTACTGTTGTCCTTCACTAACATTACCTCTGCGTAATCCTACTGTTGTCCTTCACTAACATTACCTCTGCATAACCTCTGTTAACAACGTTATTTTTTCACTAACGGGGTAATCTACATTTCCTGTCGTTACAACGCCGTTAACGTTACTGGACGTTAAATGCGGTGCGTTACTATGCATTGATTGAATAAACTGTAGGCCTAATCCGAACGCACCCGTGCTCACAGCTAGTGAGGAGGTGGGTTAATAACGGCGTAAGCGATTATGATTGGCTAAGGCAGAGTCATGTTTCATGATAGCCAATCAGAGCCTGTGTTTTTACACACTTGCCAGCGCACGTGCCACACACACACACGCAACAGCTTAAATAGAGATTCGACGAAACAGACGAACGTGCATGTAATGTGTACATTATGTCCAGGAGCGAAGACTTTGTCGACATCCGTTGTAAGCAACTCTAATTTAATGAAGCATCTCACACACGCATCTAAAGCTAGTGGCCAAAAACACCGATACCTCCACCACAGATGATAGCTCGCCATCCACTAGCATAAGAAGGACTCGGAGCAAAGTCCTCCAAGCAGCAAAAGCTAGATCTTTCTGCCTCACAACAAAAACATATGACACAGGCTGAAGTCAACCGTAGGTCTGTCGATGTGCAATATCTTGAATTTCCCCTTGGGGATCAATAAAGTATCTACCGTAAAACTTCAAAATAATCACCGAGTCCCTAGAGACGCCTGTCTCTTTTAAACGCCTGGCGTGGCTACAGGTTTGGGTTAAAGGCCGGTCTCCAGTAGAGGCCTGGTCTGTTTTTTAGTTTCGGGTTGTATTTAATCTTCTAAAACCCATCAGATCGTCTGTTTAAAGATTCGCAATGACACGAAACCGTTACAGAAAGGAGGTTACAGCAGTGTGAATTAGATGTTGCACGTCGTTACAAGCCGTCGCAAAGCATTCACGTGTCTGGTCACAGTTGCAAGGTTTTAGAATGTTGCATCAAGTTGCTGCTCACCTCGTTGCGAATCTTGGGTGGGATTTGGGCTTAAGTATGGCGCAGACTGCGCACGTTATGATTAGATGGCATTAAAAGACGGTGGGGAGAAGCTAGAGTTCCAAATTGTATAACTTTTTTTCCAATATGAACTATGCCTATATGTCCGACTTCGTCATCGTTCAATTCATCCCTTGTGTTTAAAATTTGCGGATAGGCCGATGATAAGCTTGTTTTTATGCTGGCAACAAAACCAGAACGGTTCGCGAACGTTATTTTTTATTCTAAATGCCATGGCGATAAAGAGAAAGAAGTCAGAAAAGGAGTTTACCTTAGACTAGGCTATATCAGAGCCTGTCTACGGACATTCTCTGGCTATATAACCTACTGAAATAGGTTAATGATGTAAAGTCAAGTGCGCTTCTATGGGACTGGTGTGTGCGCGCACAGTTTTTATTGATGAGTCGGAGTGGCAAGTGCTGCGCATAATTGCAGTGGAATGTGGCTGCCCAGGGCATTATAAAACTTCTCACTCTTAGACCTACTCATACACGGCGGTGAAATGGCGTATTTAGCTGTCTAAATTCTAATCATATGCTGGGGAAGAAATCGTCGGACATCCATGATTATTTTGTTATTCAGCACCCCTGGTCAAAAATATATTCCCGCGCGCCTGGAAGTAGGCTATGATATACAAAACGGGAGAAACAATATGGTTCATGCTCTCTCATGCTGTTTCATTCATGCTGAAAAGGAGGGAGAATGAATCATTAAGCACATTCCACTTTTGCATAAATAATTCCTGAACGGTTTAGGTCAGGGCTGATAATGCAACTGTATTTGACAAAGGACCGATATAGGCTATTTGCTAGTGACAAAATATGAGCTTTCAGTGTGATACGATCTCTTTGTAGATTACGTTTAATTACAGCGTGTTTCATCTGTTCTGGCTATCCCAGCTATTTGGATCTTAAAGTATCTCACTCAATGAACAACATCTCAACACTAAATGAATGATGATCCGTAATTGTCAACAGATAGCCTAGTCATATAGGTAGACATTCAGTGTGTTTGAAGTAATGAATTCGATAATATTTTCCATCTTTGCAGAGGAAAAGTTTTCTGTAAAGGGAATTAAAGGCCTGTCTCATATAGACGCCTGTCTCTAATACTAGCCGGTGCAGTTTGGCGATTTGGGAAAATAAAAGCCCGGGCTATTATTTTGAGTTTTACGGTATCTATCTATCTATCTATCTATCTATCTATCTATCTAATAAATTAAGTTATGTAGCCTACAAACACCTGTCTGTTCTACTCATTTCAACTGGCTGCTCAAAACTGCTCAAAAAATCCAAATTCTTTGACATATAGCAACTTTTTTTTGTAACAGTAACGCAAATAGTTACTTTCCCTGGTAACGAGTTACTCTTATCATAGAGTAATTCAGTTACTAAGTCAGTTACTTTTTGGATAAAGTAGTGAGTAACTATAACTAATTACATTTTTAAAGTAATGTTCCCAACTCTGCCTCTGCATCATCCTGCTGTTGTCCTTCACTAACATTACCTCTGCGTAATCCTACTGTTATTCTTCACTTACATTACCTCTGCGTAATCCTACTGTAGCTGTCTACTGGGACAACTGTCCTACTGTATGACATCACAACCCACCATGATGTTGATGTATGGGCATTAGCAGCAGAGCTGAGAGAGACTAACGTAAATAAAATGAATCAATACAAATTCAATTATTCATGTATATAAAGACATGATGCATATTATGTAGTGCAACATATGTTAGTGTCTATTGACTAGGCATAGGCTTCTTATATGTCTGTGTACTCTCTGGCCACTGGCTTGTCCTGATGCCTTTTGTGGCAGCAATTATGGTATCACTAGCACAGGGACTTACTGTAACATGTCTGCCGCAGTCGTCCCAACATGGAGTCAGCCAATATCTGGGTCTAATCTCGCTAATGGCAGAGAGGCTTTGTCGTCGCCATGGAGACAGATGAGGGTCATTAAGCCTGATTGAGGCCGGCCTGGTGTGGCCACCACTGCTGCTGCCATCATAAAGCCCAACTGTTCTTCACCCTGATGGACGAAGGACGGTTTCACCGGTGAGGACAGTCAACCGGGGGAACAAAATGTGCCATCCACTGCCCCAGATCAAAGGGATATTGATAGCCCACCGCCCTGCTGTTCTTCTAGGAATTATACAGCTTATTAGCTCGTACATCCCCAATATAAGTATCAACATGCACAGCAGGAGGGGAGAGAGTAAGTCAAAGGGGCAGTCTACACATCCATTAGTGCAACCAAAATAGAATATAAAATTAGAAAACAGCGGCCAGAATAAATAAACAGGCAAAAGTTGCACACGGCCAAAGGATTATGTTCTCATAAAGTATTCATAGATCAATTACGCATCAAGCGCTGGTCACCTTCATTGCCACGGAGATGGGAAAACAGTGTTTTTATCAGCCTGGCCTCTGATGGAATTTGGAAATAATTGACTGAAAAGAGGTGTCTTCAGAACTCCAGAAGGAGCCTCGGCTATTAAATTCAAGATGCTTCCTTCCTCCTCAAAGCGTCCGTTGACCCACCCTTCCTCATTTAAGACATTTAATTCCATAATTGCTCCTCCGCAAATGTAATTTTCAGGAGATCTTGTGCTTCAGGAGGGCCGTGCAAACGCGGATAATAGATGGCCAAAATGACCAGTTAAATAGGAGAGGACTGCGAAAGCCCTCTCAGCTGGTCAAAATGTGCTGGGGCAAACGAGAATAGATCCAGCAGCGCAGTCACGCTTTTAAGGACAATAAGGGCACCAACAAAAACAACATACACTCTGAAGTGTTATAAAGTAGTCTAGCCTACTGGCAGGAAGTGTGCAGGGAAAGACAATCAGTCCTGGATGTGTCTCTGCTACTGTTGTACTGGCCAGGCGGACAGTAATTTGGACAGTAAAAAGACAGGCCAAGTACAAACCTCTACATAAGACTAGGAGAACTAGAAGCTTTCCAAAACCGTTGTCTCTGCAGGATTCTCAACATCTTCTGGCCAAACACCATCACCAATGCAGAGCTCTATCGTACAGGTCATCTACACAACCTATCACAGTAGCAATTAAATGGAGACGATTGCAAATGTGCTGAGACAAGAAAATGGCACCATAACCAAGACTGCACTCCACTGGTCTCCAGGGGGACAAGGCAGAAGAGGATGGCCAAAGCAGACCTGGCGCCGGACTGTTGACAGGGAAATGAAGAATGGAGAGCTAAGCAGGGGAAGGCTGCAGAAGATAGCAGAAGAACAGCAGTAGTGGCAAGAACTGGTGTTGGCCCTGTTTGCAAAGGCACATGAAGAGGATGAAGAGAATGGATGCTCTATCAGCCCATGGATGTGGTGGCCGACTGTGATTTGTCCCTGTATACCCAATGGCCTGTACACCAGTGCTTACCTCTGAGAAAGCACCCTTGACTCCCTCACAGAAACATAAAGAGTGGATATAAAACTGTATAACTGATGCAGTTATATGGTGAACCATATGAAACTTTTTATAAAAAAAAATAGAAATGAATTGGCTTAAGGCTGATAAGAATGCACCATCTTGACCAACATTGACCATGCAAGGCCCACACAGTTGGAAGCAGTTTGTTCTTGGGATAGGAGATACAGGCCTGAGGCACCGCTAAAATGAAAGTGGATTCCCCTCCCATTCAATTTGAACATAGGGGCAGGGTAGCACCTCCCTCAGCTCCCAGCTCTCTCACCTCATGCACCAAGTAAGAGCCAGAAGCCACCGCCAGCGCCAAAGGTGAAACGACTACAGTTGCAGTAATGGATTTGTGGGCTGTGAGCCTGTGACAATACCTAGGTCTAATGCACCTTCGGAAATAGTCCCCCCCCCCCCCACACACACACACACACACACACACACGGACACACACACACACGCAAGCACGCACACACACACAAACACACACATGGACACACACACACGCACGCACACACATATACACACACACACACACACACACACACACACACACACACACACACACACAACCCTCACAGAGGCATTCAGTAATGCAGGATCCAGGGATTTCAGGAATACAAAAGAGCTGCAAAGTCAGTGGCCTGCGCTGGTCAACGTATTGAGAGCAGGGTGGGACACGGGCAAAAGGAAAAGCCACTGAAAGGTGATAGCAGCTGAAGCAGCAGCGGCAATCAATTGCAGTCCCGCACCTCAGGGCAGGAGCAGGGGCAGGAAGGCGATTCGGCCAGGCGTTTATGGTGTGTACTAGTGTGCTGTGCGACCGGATATGGGCTCGTGCGGCGTAATGTAAGCACATCGCTGACCGCTGCCTGGGATGGAAAAGTGGACTCGTTGGATGTGTCGATAAACACTTTACGTAAAATGATGCACTCCAACAAGTCCAGATCATTGTGCGCTGTGCAGTGGACTCCGTGAAGACCTATAGTGATGACCCAATGTGCTTGGACTCAAGGCCTTCATAAACTCACCCACTACAACATTCACTACAATCTAAATGTTTTTTTTTTTTTCCCAGACAACTGGTGATGTTGTTTACCAATTCTTGATCTAAGTATTTGTGATGTTTTTTGAAGTTACAATTATTTCTGATTCATTTTAGCAATGGTATTTTATTACTTTCTTTCTGATGCCCCTTTGATGTAACACAGAGAATCTGAAGTGTACATGCTCAGAGTGCTTGTATCCCCAAATGAGATACACTGATCAAGTGGATGCATACAGTACAAGAGAAGAACTCGGGTGGTGAGAGAGAGAGAGAGAGAGAGAGAGAGAAAGTGAGAGTGAGGGGGCTGACAGAATCGCCTGGGTATTAGTTCTGTGTGGTTGTACTCTGTCTGGGAAATTGCATAATACCGATGATCATGCAAATGAAGATTGCACATTGTTGAATAATGTTGCTATCTCAAATAACAAATAATAATGCATGAGCTGGAAAGGTGAATACTCAGAGGTGATTACTGCCCCCCCCCCTCCCCAAAAAAGTCTTTCACTGAACTAGATATGATCAGGATATGTGTAAATCAGAATGAATCATGTTAACAATTCTATTTCGTCCATGTGTGTGAAAAGATGTTCCAGCCTGTGAGGTCCAGCCTGTGATTTCGTTCCTGAAAAATATTTTGTAAAAATTCAGGGAACGGCTCCTCATGCTCCTCCAGCTGTCCGTTCAGACATGTTTACCTCTAAAAAAACTCACGTGTTCGTGCATAATCCCGACTGGGAATAACTGTCACAACTGTTTGCAGTGATGATAATGTTTTCGGATGCCTGACTGCTTGCTTCAGTTCTCAGATGCCTTTGAAATGAATGTTGCTTAGAACTGTTACCGCTGCCTGTCAGAGTCCTGCTCGCGCTGTCGGGATTTATTTTTTTTGCGATCCTGACCAGTCAGTCGCCTATATGTTATCCCTTACTTAATGAAACCCTGATGTGAAACACTACCCCCCTTATCTATGGCCAAGTTCAGTGGTCACACTCTGATGTGTTCCAAAAAGGACTAGGTCACAGCTGGTGGGGTGAAGGAGAGAGAGACGGAGAGAGAGAGAGGGAGAGACAGAGAGAGAGAAAAGAGAGACAGAGAGAGAGAGAGAGAGAGAAAAGAGAGAGAGAGAGAGAGAGAGAGAGAGAGAGAAAGATTGCAGCCTGCCGGGTGGCTGAGTGCGCTGTAGCACTGACCTGGCCTCCAATAAGCCTCTTTGGGAGATGACGGTGCGATCAGATTAAGGGTGGGGTTTTTGGTGGGTTACACTCTCTCTAGCTGCCCACTGGCCACTCTGTCTGGCCAGTCGATTAATCCACTGCTACCCCCACCCCACCTCCACACACACAGACACACATGCTAACCCACCCAAGCAGAGGGCCGAGCCATCCAGGGGTGAAATGGGGGAGTTACTCCCGCCTCGCTTGCTTCATGGGCAGGGAGGGATGGTGAAGAGTTCCCCTTGGGGGATGGTCTGGAGTGGGGGGTGATCCATCAGGGAGAGACGTGACCGGCTCTCCCTCTGCACTGCACAAAGGGAAAGCACTCACGCTAGCAGGCTCTTTGCCCTGTCAATGGTCAATTGGTTTGAATACAGGGCCAAGCCCAATGGCGGTGGAATGAATTAATTGTGTTTATTTCGTTAATCAATCCTCCAAAGTTCTCTTGTTCTCCCTTTCTCTCTCTTCTCTCTCTCTCTCTCTCTCTCTCTTCTCTCTCTTCTCTCTCTCTCTCTCTCTCTCTCTCTTTCAAATACTGTACACACACAATCACACACACACACTCATAAATATAAACTTCCATGCTCAAATGTATAAACAGTGTTAGGCTATGTGTCTATATATATACCAATATCTGGTAAAAAGTTCACACAATGTACTTCACTTCACCACAATTCGGGCAAAAGTGATCTTAGACCAGTACTGCACACACACACACACACACACACACACACACACGCACACACACACACACACACTCTGACTTATAATCCCCATTGCTTGGCAGAATGCAAAGTAATCATCCGAGGGTAGAACACTTCACTTTGTCTAGATCTCGCTCAGGTCATAGCCTCTTCTACACTCCTGTTCTGAGCTCATTTTTGGTGCGCCTGTTGATGCTGCATCATATACTGTATCTCTGAGCCTGTAACACACACACACACACACACACACACACACACATACACACACACACACACACACACACACACACACACACACACATATGCTAGCACCATTATGCAGATATGCAGGCGCAGATGAAGAAAGATACATTTCACACTACTCTTGCTCCATAAAGGCAATATGTAAAATATCTACTTCTAATCAATCAAGAACATGTTTGATAACAAGTTGCAAATGATAATGTCATTGCTAGTCCTGGGTCTATTGGTTGTGGAAGACAGAAAGAGACTGAGGAGAAAAAGGGCTAAACTGTGTTATTAGACCCAGACATCCAGTGGCAAAACGCTAACTAGCAGGTTTGGATCTCCTTACAGGAATATCTGATGATCACATTTGACTTAGCAACAATAGGCAAGCTAAACAGCCCAGTTAGAGCAACCTTTTTCTCTGATGGCTCTGACACCGATTCAACATAAACTAGTTGGCAGAAGTGTGTCTGTGTGTTGATGGACTGATGGGAGCTACAGATGCTCATTGAAAGGCCAGTTGTCATCAGATGTCTGACCGGTCTGCTTGGTCTGTGGTTCCCATAAGAGTCACTGTGCAGACTTAGCCTTTCATCCATCTCGGGAGCCTGAGTAATCCACATGCCCCCTGTGACATCTCCCCCACCCCTCCATTAGCCAGTCTTAACCGTCGAGACGTGCCCAGCGCTGCCTGCCTCCCTCTCATGAGCAGTTTAACGGGGGTCTATGAGGGACAGTCCTGAACTGGAGCTTGAGTGCTGGTATCAATCTTTCATCTGGCATTCTCCAGAGCCAGTGTGTGAATAATACATTATTCACACTCAGGATATGAAGTGGAGCCCATAACGAGGAATGGATGGACCGCGCCCTTCCAACTGGCTGTCGATGTTGCACAAACATATCACACACACACACACACACACACGCACACGTCATACTTGAATGATTCACAGATAATTGCTACATACACATACACACACATAAATGTATGCTCATTTTTTCTGTGTGTGTGTGTGTATTTGTTCCTTTGTTTCTTAGTGCATTTACTGTACATATGCGCGTGTGTGGGCTGGGTGGGTGTGTGGATGTCTATTCCGAGTGCATCAGACTCAAATCGCTGTGCTGCTCTAAAAAGAGTTCTCCTATACCATCCCATCATGTGACAGTCTAAATGGTTCCCTCTCTCTATATTCCCCTTTAACTCCCTCGGCTGTCACTCATATGCAAACTCAGAGTTGTTCTGACATACTTCCATCTGGCTCTTGGACCAGAGTCCACCCACGCTAAACACGCAGTCTCTGGCACCCACCAAGAACCTCCGACTTGCTGTAGGCTGGTGCTATAAATGTGAAAGAACTCTGAATCAGCGTCGGCTTCAACTTCACATCTTTTTCTCGGATGATGTGAGAGCAAAGGCGCTGCTTCCGTCTGGCCAATAAAGGAATGGAGGAATAACCCTCACACACCCACACCCACCCCCTACATCTCCACAATGGTCTGGATGTGGTTGAGAGGGTGGTGGTGGCTAGATGGGGTGATGGTGGTCTAGCGGTCAAGGCTTCCAAATGGACAAGATGAGGGTAGTTCGGGAGGCTGCCACCACTGCATCCAGTGTGTGCAAGTCACTTAACCCTTGCTCCAGGTGGACTGTCCAGCACCAAGCTGTAGGTTATTTGCTGGAAGTCACCCTAAATAAAAGAGTCAGCTATACGATCCATAACAATTAAAAAATAATACGAATAAAAAAACAAATCTTCAATGTGAATGATAGCAAAGATAAACTGTGATCATGCCATCATTAAAGAGAGAGACTATGAAGACTGGCTCAGGTGGCAGTCCTTGTATCTTTGGTCTTGACTTGCAGTGTTAAAATGGCCTGCAGTGAATATACATGCACATTGACAGATGAACAGATGTAGCACACAAAAACACACACACACATGCATACTGTACATACAAACAGGGTCACAGACACATGCCTACGCACATTGAGAAACATGTACAAACACACATGCAAGATCACAGTTACAGCATTTGCTTCAGGTAAAACTAGTATCTAAGATATTGTTTTTGACAATCTGTAAGAGACAGGCTTACAACAATGCACATAACAGCTGTACTGTGTATGGAGCACAGAACTTTATTTGTGACACAATCTGTGCCCACATCTCTGGGTTTTGTCTTCTAGTCCAGCCCCATGGCTCACAGCAGTCTTAGAGCGTGTGTTTGAGCTGCTCTCACGAGCTCCCTGGGGTTGGCTCTGTCTCCTTCTGCATCTTTTGCTTTAAAATGGACCCATCTCTCCAGCCAGGGAGATCCAGGCCCTGTTTTCTAATGCACAGCACAGCTTTCTAAAAAAACCCACAAAGCCCAAAAACCCACCGATGAAGTTGAGTGTGTTCAATATTGCATGGCTTGCCCTTTTCTCCCATTGAATCGGGAGTGTATCACCCACTTGAGGCTTTTGAAGTGCGAGATGTATTAAATAAAATGGCCTGGAGTTCACTCCGATGGTTTTAGTTAAAAGAGAGAGAGACTTGGAATTGATGCCTTACAGCTTGAAACAACCCAGATCAATAGTAAATAAACTTGAGGATGAAACATTTTCGAGGGGGCAAATATTTGCTGCTGAGGGAAAAGCCTACAATGCAGGATCAAAACAGATATGATGTATGGTGGCAGACAAACAGATGTGAGGTTCAAAAAAAGCTCTTTTTCAAAGTGTGTGATTTTGCTGAGCTGTAGGTTTACCATTCGTTCACCGATAGCTTTGCAGAGACAACAGAACAGTGTAAGCTAATATTGTCAGGTGCTTTGTAGTAGACTGAGAACAGAAAAATATAGACTTCCAATTTGAAAGGAAGGTAAAAGTAGGTAAAGGTAGGTAAAGGTAGGTAAATGTCATTGTGAGGTGTGTGGAGGAATAAAAGATTACAGACGACCCATGAATCTACATCAGGTTTAAGGCAGCATGACAATCTATCTCAGCTCTGCTGATACCTGAATACACTTTAATTACCATTTATGCAGCAGCAATGAGATGGACACAATACACTAGAGATTTGATAACGGAAATACAACACCTATTTTTGTACAATATGTTTTAATATATTCTTAAAAGAATAGTCTTGACAATGTGTGGAGAAAAGAACTTTGGTGAATTGGTGTTAACTGACGGCTGACAGACAGAGCAAAGCAAAGACAGGACAGGATGTGTCTGAAGTCCATATGGATGGAGCGGGGGGGGGGGGTAAACGATGACTCAGAGGGAAGTGGATGCTCCGCAGGTGGATGAGACGAGAGCGAGTTAGGGGCGCCGCCACGACGTTACGCCGGTGCTCTCGCTCGGGTGCGAGTGCGAACTGATGGGCGAAATGCTCCAGTCAGTGTTGGGTTCTTCTCGGGTTGTGCCTGCCTGACGTGCTCACCAGGCTCCAGACGGCAGCTGCTCTGCCTGGGCCGTGATGCGTGACGCGTGATGCGTGGAGGTGGAGGTGACGACTCACAGGCTGTGCACCTCTCTGGCTCTGTTAGTGCATTAGGCTGGTACATGCTGTTATTGCACACACAAGCTACTGTATGTTATGCATGCTCTCTTGCAGATGGTGTGTGTGTGTGTGTCTGGGAGAGAGAGAGAGGAGAGAAGAGAGAGACAGTGTGTGTGTGTGTGTATGTGTGTGTGTGTGTGTGTGTGTGTGTGTGAGAGAGAGTGTGTGTGTGTTTGTGTGTGTGTGTGTGTGTGTGTGAGAGAGAGAGAGTGTGTGTGTGTGTGTGTGTGTGAGAGAGAGTGTGTGTGTGTGTGTGTGTGTGTGTGTGTGTGTGTGTGTGTGTGTGAAAGTGTGTGTGTGTGTGTGTATATGAGTGTGTGTGTGTCTGCATGTCTGTGTGCGTAAGTGTGTGTAGGTGGTGGGTGTCTCGCACCATGCTGACTATGATGGATGTGACTCAGACTGTGTGAGACCAGGCAGTCTCTCCTTGGAAGACATTCTGTGTACACTGAACTCAACATGAACACATATGGTAGGCTCTGCCACAGACAGTAATAGGGTTTGATGTTATTTGTTTAAATGACCCAAATGCTCTCCCAGATAATACATTTAAAACTGAGCTGAACTTGATTCTTTAGGCTACATTTGTGCTAAACATGGAGGAATTCACACACACACACACACGCATGCACGCACGCACCCACGCACGCACGCACACACACAAATAATTAGTGCATTAACTATTTCATTAACATAAAATACAAATATTTTTTTCTCACCTGGCAACCAGGCAATACACATCTCTAATTGTCCTGAGCTCATTTGATGACTCTCTCTCTTTCTCAGATAAGATGATTAACTGCATTCTCACCCCTTCTACCACTTACATGAATTAGAAAACATTCCTTCTTCCAGCTAATTATCTCACTTTTACC
This sequence comes from Alosa pseudoharengus, assembly GCF_046254945.1. Taxonomy (NCBI): domain Eukaryota; kingdom Metazoa; phylum Chordata; class Actinopteri; order Clupeiformes; family Clupeidae; genus Alosa; species Alosa pseudoharengus. Next base: position 20,882,615 of record NW_027468859.1, on the reverse strand, counting down.
ATAGATTTTTACACAATCTCTTACAGTAGTACACAGTGGTCACTGACTTTGCAGTGCTACCTTCACTTGCTCCAACTTCTCCACCCTCCCCGTCTCTCAGCCTGTACATTGATTTCTGCTCTGGTCTAGAGAGCAACGCCACCTTCCAGCCTGCCCTCAATACCCCCAAGCAGTCTCTAGCCAGTGACTAGGCAGTCAGCCAAAGGAAATCCATCATAGAGAAGTTTTGGTGGGAGTGTGATGACAACATTACCCCAGAATACTTCAAACAGAGAACCCGTAGATGGAGAACTGCTGAAGCCTTGGTGTTCTCTTACCAGCGTTAAGCCGTAGGGATTTGGCTTTGCCTGCTTTTTTTCTTCTGTTGAAACCATGGACTTATGGGTAAGGTAGAGTGCATCAGGCCTTCACAGTACACCTCCCTACTAAGTACCAATGCAAAAGCTTCATCTTCCCATCCTTCATCATACAGAATGTTCCAATATGGCATATTTGAAAGTAACAATTGGTTAGCATCTGCTCCCATGAATTCTGCTTATTGAATGTGAACATTATGAGCTTTGCACTTACATTTCCTGGCCACCAACCTGAGAGGAGCTCACTGAGGAGAAACCAAAAGGGCTGAAACAGCGAGACGTCGCCCCCTCAGCACCCCATCTGTGAGCAAGAGAAGAAGTCCTACTGCAGGTGCTGATTACTTCACAAGCGTTTGCACGGGTCAGATAGGGTCTTTTCTACAACGCTGTCCAAGGTGCTGAAACCATTCTTCTGCTTCTCTCTCTCTCTCTCTCTCTATCATCCCCTCTTTCACATCTTTTACATAATTTGTTCACAGGGGTTCAATGAAAGGGGCAGGCCTAGTGGGAGTGTGGGGTGGAGGGAGAAAACAAAAATGTGGAAACAAAATGCGACTACAGGGCTACTGAGCCTGACTGTTGCATTGTATTCAGCCTTTTGAAGTAATTTTTTTTTGATAGCTATTTGTTGTGTTGTTTGTGAACAACTGAACTTGTGCACATTACATATTACAGAATATATCACACGGAACATAGTATATCATATGTAATTTGTGTGGAAATGTGTGTGTGTGTGTGTGAGACATGCAGTAAGATCTAACATTATCTCCATCTTGTCTTTACCCCCTAGTGATTTTCTCTATCCTGTGAGCCAGTGGTGCAGGTGATGTCCTGAATCTCCCAGATGGGGCACTCTGTCACATTGTATTCAAATAGCACATCTCTGTGTCCCAATCCCCCCACCCAGGCCCTCGTCCTCACACACACACACACACACACACACACACACACACACACAGACAGAGAGAGAGAGAGAGAGCCTGTGTGTCTTTTTCTTTCCATCCACAGAGTGAAAGAGACACGTATAGAGCAGTGTCCTAAAAATAGACATACCTTTCGACGACATTACTGGTCGCTGATCTTCTCCTTCACAAACTTTTGATGGCATCTCTCTCTCTCTCTCTCTCTTTGTCTCTTTCTAAGACATTTCAGAAGACGTTGTGTCTCTCCCTACAACCCCCCCTCATTCTGTCTCTCCATCTCTCCCTCTCTCTCCCTGTGTCTCCGTCTCTCTGAGTCTCAAAAGACTAACCATCTCCTCATACCCCCCACCCCCTCTTTCCCTCTCTAACCATCTCTCCCTTTCATTCACTCTCTCTTTCTCTCTCTCTCTCTCTCTCTGTCTGAGTGTGTGAGCGCAGCACCTTCTGGAGTGACTGGAGGGAGACGGCTGTAGACGAGTCCCAAAGGAGATTCAGTCCTCATCGCAGGAGCAGAGGAGGCCAGGGATGGAGAGAGCGAAGAAGAAGAAGAAGAAGAATGAAGAGGAGGAGGGAAAAAGAAAGGAGAGTGGGAGATGCAGAGGGGAAGTGGTGAACTTCCACCTCCAAGGAACCATCAGAGAGGGAAAAAAGAAAGGGAAAAAAAAAGACACGACAGGGAGAGAAAAGAGAATCATGTTTCGTAAGCACTAAAGCTGGTATTCTCTGCCACAGATCTGACTCCATGTCGTCCGCCGACCCCACTCCAGTCAGACAGCTCCCCGTCGTCAGCATAAAGTGGATTAGCTTTCTCTCTCCCCCTCGGCCTGTGAAAATGCCCGTTTGCCACTTTGCCCATTGAGATGTATTATGCTCTTTAGAGAGAGCAAGAAAAAAATGGAGCAAAAGTGTGTGAATAAAGCGAGTGTGAGTGTGAGTTGACCAGGATAGTTTGGTACATAATTTATCATCTGTACTTCATGCTCACTTAAGTTTCCCCCTTGCCCTCTCACGAAAGCGGGGCGCTGTGAATGTCTGCCGTCGTCGCCCCCCTGACGAACATCCTGGAAATGTACAATGCATAATTCATCAGCCCATTCCCGACTCATTTGAACACACGCTCCCGTGAGCTCACACACAAACTGTGCTTTAAAAAAAAAAAAAAACACGAGACTGCCGGTCGTGCCACAAAAAAAAAAATACTGCCACATTTTGGCGAGCGTAAATGAGTCGCTGTTTAGTGCTACACGCTGATGCTGGGTTGGCACTGAGAGGGAAGGGGTCAGCAGGAGGGATGCCCCCATGCACACACACATACACACACACGCGCGCGCGCGCGCGCGGGCACCCTGAGGGGCACTGGCCTTGGCAAACAGTAGGAGGGTCAAGCAGGGGGGACAGCAGATGTCCCCTTGCAGTGGCACAGTCAGAGCCCATGGGCAGAGTGACCGAGAGAGAGAGAGAGAGAGAGAGAGAGAGAGAGAGAGAGAGGGAGAGTGTGTGTGTCTGTGTGTGTGTGTGTGTGTGTGTGTGTGTGTGTGTGTGTGTGTGTGTGTGTGTGTGTGTGTGTGTGTGTGTGTGTTAATAGCAGTAGAGAGAGACTGTGTGTGAGGGTGTAGCAAACAGGCAGGAAGTTAAAGAAAAACATAAAAGATAAAAAGAGATTCAAATGTATGCAGTCAGTCTGTGCATATGTGTGTGTGTGTGTGTGTGTGTGTGTGTGTGTGTGTGTGTGTGTGTGTGATGGATACAAGGAGAGACACAATAATAGTAAGAGTAGGGAATAAGTGAAACAGAACATACATTGCGTGTGTGTTCATGTTTGTGTCTATGAGTGTGTGTGTGTTTGTGTGGGTGTTTGTGAGTAAGAGTGTTTCTGAGTGTGTACATGCATGAAGTGTATATAAGAGGGTGTGTGTGCATTTGTATGTCTGCATGGCTTTTGCTGTGTATGTGCGTGCAAGTATTACTGCACGGGTAAGACACGACACAATGAGAAACTGCAGGAAAGGGGGGGGGACTGTGTGACTGTGTGTGTGTGTGTGTTGAGAGGAGGAGGAGGAGGGAAGGGCAGTGGAGTGGGGTTGAGGGGCCGGCCAGTCACGCCAGGTGCCAGGAGGCTGCTGACTGGACAGAGGAGGGTGGCAGCGGGGTGCTGACAGATGGAGGTGATGGTGGAGGAAGCAGTGGTGTGTGTGTGTGTGTGTGTGTGTGTGTGTGTGTATGTGTGTGTGTGTGTGTGTGTGTGTGTGTGTGTGTGTGTGGAAGGATGTACTTCAGAGAAGGAGGGATTCATTGTAATGTGTGTGTGTGTGTGTGTGTGTGTGTGTGTGTGTGTGTGTGTGTGTGTATGGGGGTGCTTCTGGAGGGGTTGGTGAATGGGTGACTCTGAGAGGTGGGTAGCCTGGCTAGCGCCACCACTTCTCAATGACACGTGGTCTGGGAACCAAACGTTAATTTTCTCGTATTTGAAAAAAATGCCCAGATCCGTTTAATGGGTGCCACGGATGTCTATCAAATGCGTCTGTGCATAGCTCATCATCGTCTTGCTTTCCCCCTTGTTCTGTGATTGGTCCCCTATCTCAGGCGAAAATTTGCTCCATGGTCTCCAGGCTGCCTTAGCAGCGTGAATCAAATCGCGCGCAAGGCAGCATGGGAACACCCAGGCTAAGAGGTGGGGGAGAGGGCGAAAGGAATGATGGCTTGCTTGTGTTCAGCAGCCCACAGAAACTGCTCCTCTTTCCTGTAAACCTAAATGCTCCATAAACAAGGTCTGATGAAGACTTCCTTCATCAGAGTGTACATTCTAAGAGAGCATTTAAATAATTCAATTTAGTACAAACTAATATTAGGGGGAGGAAATTATGCCATATTAATGTTATTGTGTGTCAAAAAATGTCTTGCTTGTTTGTTATGTTAAGCCTGAAGGTATGTGAATCGTGTTCACTGTAGGACATTTTCAGTTTCTTAGCTTCAGTAGCCTTTCCGTGTAAAGCTGTCCAAGTCTACTATAGCACACCCACATGATTTCAAAACCAGCACCACATCCACAACTCTTCTATAGCACACGCACATGATTTCAAAACCAACACCACATCCACAACTCTTCTATAGCACACCCACATGATTTCAAAACCAACACCACATCCACAACTCTTCTATAGCACATCCACAGGATTTCAAAACCAACACCACATCCACAACTCTTCTATAGCACATCCACATTATTTCAAAACCAACACCACATCCACAACTCTTCTATAACGTTAGCACATCTACATGATTTCAAAACCAACGCCACATCCACAAGTCCACCATGTCCTTTCCATCCTCCTCCATATTTGTTTTCCATCCCTCTGCCCACTTTCCTTTATTCATTGGCTCGTCCATCCACTCCACCCTCATAAGAGAGCACTGCCATCGGGCTGCATGGATAACTGATGCTGCCAATGCAATGAGAGAGAGAAAGAGAGAGAGGGAGAGAGAGCGAGAGAGAGAGTGTGTGCTGTGACAGAGAGAGTGTGGGTGTGTGACGTGCATACTGTATGTGGCTGTATGATAGACAAGGAGAGAGAGGGGAAGTTAGAGTGTTTTGTGTGTAAATGAGAGAGTAAGTGTGTGTATGTGTGTGTGTGTGTGTGTGTGCATGTGTGTGTGAATGAGAGAAAGGTAGTGAGTGTGTGTGTGTGTGTTTGTGTGAGTGAATGAGAGAAAGGTAGTGAGTGTGTGTGTGTGTGTGTGTTTGTGTGTGTGTCTGTGTGTGTGTGTGTGTGTGTGTGTGTTTTAATGTACATATGGAGGCGACTCTACATCACAACAGAACCAACAAGAAGCTGAACAGTCGAGCATGCAGCTATGAAATCCTCCAGCACTTTCCATCACAACAGCCCAGTCATTGGGTTAACCTGTGTCCATGGAAAACTCGCCTGCCTTCAGAGCACGGATCACAGTTTCACATTCTGCTGGTTGGACTCTAACGGTGGGTTTCCACACACCGAAATTTCGCGTCGCTCTCATTGAGGTTGAATGGAGACGAAATTCGCCCTGGTTGGGCGAAATGAGAGCGAATCGCCGAGGCAGGCGAAACAAAGTTGGCGAAAGTTTAACTTTATTTAAATGAGGACCATTCGAGAACCAATCAGGTCCGCGTGTTTGTGTTTGGAGGCGGGAGTTACAAAAAAGTCTGACCAAGATGGCGGAGACTACCTGAGCTGTAACACGAAAATTTGTATGTGATTAAAATGTTTCTACACGAACATTGCCACTTCCATCAACACGAATTGCGGTTTATATGCCACACGATTATTTAATAATAGTAAGCTGAAGAGAGCAGAGAAAAGAACAGTTAAGATGAAACACTGAATTTGTGAAACACTGAATCTCAGTTATGTGCCTTTTTGCTTGATTTTTGCTTAATTGAATTTCCAATGACTTCATCATAGAAGGAAACAGAAATGTAGTGAATGTTAACATTGATTTGGGCCACATCTGCTAAATTAATTGCAATTAATGAAGTTCTAGTGTCTTATTTGGTGGCCATCTTTAAAAATGGCTGCCATATTACATTTTCAAGTTGCAAATGAGGTGGATTTGATTATATTGCTCTTTAGCACAAACACACAAAATTACATACTTGTATCATCATTTTCTTGCTCATTTCTGGGCTAAATTCAGTCTTTTGGCGGCCATATTGTAAAATGGCTTCCATTTCAAGTGGCGAGTCAGGTAGATTTGATTGTATAGTTTTTTTAGCACATTCATGCCAAAATTCATGCTTGTATAATAACTTGCTTGATCAATTCTGTGCAACAAATCCATTTCTATGGTATTTTTGGTGGCCATCTTGGAAAATGGCCGTCATTTAAACTGGACAATCAGTTGTATTGTGTTGGTCTTAAGCACATACCTGCCAAATTTCATGGCTGTATCATAATTTCCTTTGTCAATTCTGTACAACAAATCAATTTTTAGAGTTTTTCATGGTGGCCATTTTGGAAAATGGCCGCCATTAAAAATGGCAAATCAGGCCGATTTTATTGGTCTTGAGCACATACATGCCTAATTTCATGCTTGTATCATAATATCTTTGGTCAATTCTGAGCAATAAATCAATTTCTGGGGTCTTTTTTGGCGGCCATTTCAAGTGGCCAATCAGGTAGATTTGATTTTATTGGTCTTGAGCACATACCTGCCGAATTCCACGCTTGTATCATCATTTGCACGATTTTTCCTGTGGCCGCTCTACTAAGACCACCATCCACCGCTGAGGCTTACAGTGATGGCAGGGATGGACACTGGGTACTGTCCTCTTCCTGGGTGTGTGTGTGTGTGTGTGTGTGTGTTCAAAGATCTAGAGATTCATTCAAATGCAAAAGAATACCACAGCGTTTCCCATCAAAGAGAATCTTATCTTGGGGTAGTATTTGTTCAATTGATTCCAGCTGAGAGGTTGTAGATGCGTTTAATGTTGAATAAATAAAAAGGCAGCGGTGAGAAATATTGAGTGAGTTGCCCCCTCAAACTGTAAGCGTAAGAGGAAAATAATTAATTAAATAGAACAAATGTGAAATCAAAGTAAACCCTGGGGCACTGGGCTGATAAAGGAAAAATCAAGTGTTGATTAGACTCAAGGGTAAAAATGCTAAGTCACTCTGTCTTTCCTTTCCTCCCTCCCTCCCTCCCTCCATCTCTCTCCATCTCTCTCTCTCACACACACACATACACTCACGAATATCAACACTTATCTAAAGACAAACACTGAGAGACATAGAAAGCAGGCAAATGTATAAACCCTTACTAATACATATGTATTTACAGCAATGACCTTTAGTGTGTATGTGTGTGTGTGTGTGTGTCTGTGACAAAGAAAGAAAGAGAGAGAGAGAGAGAGTATGCTATGTTTATAAGTGTACATACAGTAGCCATTACAGAAAAAAAGAGTATGGAATAAGAGAACGGAAACCCTGAAATATTCATGCCCCATCCTTATCTAATATCTTGCAGCTAAAAGGCTTTGATACAATTAGCAGACACTCTGTCCACATTGATTTCTCTAGCAAAGCAGAGGAACGCCTCTAAAAACTCCAGTCATCAGCAACACGGAAATGAGCTTCCCTGTCTGCTGGACCCTGAGAGACGATAGCGAGCAGTGATAACACTAAGCCATCCGAACCAGCGTAGCGTCCATCATCGGTCACCACCAATGCAATTCCACCTCATTAATAGGCTTTAACTCGTCCGTCTCTGGTGACGTATCAAGTATGCGACATGGTGGTCTGACCCATTTTTCCTTAGTTTGTTTGGGTGATGCACTTCTTGGAGATTTTTTTTTTTTTTATTCGGACGAGTGTCAGAGGGGCGCTTGGGTTTGACATTTGCCGCTTCACCTGTGCAAGGCGGCAGTGCAGCAGGGGTGTGTGTGAGTGACTGCTGGGTATCCGTGCGCAGCGCTCTTCGCCAGTTCTCCACCTTCACTCCTTCTCTCACTCACACCCTTTGATGTTTAGCCTCAAAGAGAGACTTCAAAGCCTCTCCCCCCTCTACAAGGGATCATGTGTCTGTTTATGTGGGGAAAATATCAATGCAGCTTCTCTGCGGTTCAATATCTGCTAATTAAATTACTGCAGCTGGGACAATATGCTTTCTGCTGTGGGAGAAACACTATCTCTTTATTATCTGAGCCAGGAAGTCTTGCCCTTTGCTTATTATGTAGCCTACTGTAGCAATGCTACTGGGGAATATTGCATGTTGAGTTGTGCATACAGTCGGGTATTTGTGTGTGTATGTGTGTGTGTGTGTGTGTGTGTGCACGCAAGACTGTTTGAGTGACTTCATTCAATATTATCTGGCCAGGGAGTAGTATGATGGTGGTGTCAATGGATGTCAACAGAAAACTGCTGACTGCATATGACCATCAGACATCAACACCCACACTTTCTCTGCTTTGGACACAAAGCTGTATGCACTGTTTCAGAAAGCACATCTTCTAAGCATGGCTAAACATATGTCTGAAGTGTACTGAAGACTTTTTATTAAGAAAACATATTAGATGCCTGCCCCCTATGTCTCCCTCCCTCCCTTCTCTCTTCTTCTGAAACCATTCTTCTGCTTCTCTCTCTCTCTATCTCTCTCTCCGTCTCTCTCTCTCTCACACACACACACATACAGGCAAACACTAACACAAACACCAAGTGCACACACACACACGTCACTCTTGCAGAAAATTGAAGTCCTGTTTTGGGCCGTTGCTACTTTCCCTGACTCTCTATGAAGTTGGTGCCAAGTTTTTTGATTGGGAAATTATTTTGTCAGCTGTTTTCATGGAGCGCATGTCCAATTGGAATAAACGAACCAGAACAAAAACGGAGCATTTGACATCATAAGTCATGTGCTTGGCCAATCAGAACCAGCAAAAAAAAATGTCAAAATGACTTGTACATCTGTATGCCTAGCCAAAAGTTACAGAAGAGAGAGTTTACTGTACTGTATAGTGTCAAGTGATGGCATGTCCTTTCTTTTGAAGTCAATTAATGACATAATGAGAAACGTTTAGAATTGTCTTACATAGTGTCTGACATGTTCAACTCTTCGATAGCATATATAGTACCATTTTTTTACTGTATCGGCTATACATATACTTCCCTGTTTTGGAAAATGATGTTGTTGCCATTGTGCATCCTAAAGTTCTCTGGCATTTCAAATATGTATTCTGTTTTCAGCTAGGGAATAAGGAGTGAAGTGCTGCCTCTGTCTTGGCGGGTGGCTAAAAATACACTCAGTTGAGGAGTCATTATTATTTTCTTTAAAACAAAGCTATTCACCTGTCAGAACTAATTTGCACTGACTCCAGGCGCGGGTGATTGATGGGAGTTCATGTTCGAGCACATCTCCCGCTGCACCTGGTTCCACAGCCGTAGCACGACCTGTCACTGGCTGTCACTCAAAATGCTGCTAACCGCAGAAACCCAAAATAGAAACGAGCCGCGTGGAAGCTAACTGGCTGGCTGGCACAGAGGTTTTGGGGTGGGTGGGGGGTGGGGGTGGGTGGGGCAGGTCAGGTCTTCGGGATCACACCCCCTCCCTCAAACAACGGGCCCTGTCAAAGGGAACTCATTAACTTCCCTCTGTGTGTCCCGTCTCAATTAAGCCCCAGTGCCCGGCAACACAGCAGCTTCCCCTTAATGGTTCCCGCCGCGCGCCCTCAGAAGGCTTCCCCCAGATCGAGAGGTTTGGGGCGGCGGAGGGCTGCGCTTCATCTTCACACGCTGCGCAGGGTTAGCTGAGGGGGCAGGGCAGGAGCTCAAGGGTGGAAGGCCAAGCTGGGGCCTGCGGTACACGTAAGAGGCATCCGGGGGTCACCCGCTCCCTCCCTGCCTCTTACGTCTCATTCAGATAAAACATGAGAGCATTGAAGGCTTTGTGTCTCTCTACAAAGTTGCTATTTTAAAACACTACTCCCCCCAACCCATCCCCCTTGTTGCTATTCTGTCCGGGTTGAAAGGTCAGAGGAATACCACTTTGCGAGAGATGGAGAGAGAGAGAAAGAAAGTGACAGAGAGAGAGAGAGAGAGAGAGAGAGACTGACTGACTGAGAATTCAATTTCAGATAACAACACAGGGAGGGCTAACCAAGGGATGATCACGTTTTCTTACCGTCCGCCATACAGTATGCCCACCAGTCTCTCCTGCTGGAAGCATTGCAGAGGTATTAAAGGATTTTTTTCCTTGAATTGAGTGGTTGAGGGAGAGCACAAATCGGAGGGTTGAGCCACCCTTTAGACTGAGGGGAAAACACTTTGTTCTCACCCAGCACCAGCGCCGCATGTTTGCACTGACTGAGAGGGAAATACTAAAGCACACTGTGTTTCCAGCTATACAAATGCTGTAATTTAAAATGTTACTAAAGTGGCTGTTTGTGTATTTTGTGTACTGTATGTCAAGGAATACTTCAGCCAAGCAGACATACTGCATTGGTTTCAGTAGACTAGTGATAAGGAACAAACTGCACACTCACATTCAGTCTCTCTTTCTATCTGTCTTTCTTTTATTGCTCACTATTACTAACACAAACACATAGTAAGGTCACTCATCACAAAGGTATCACCACCATTAACTCCTAACCCCATCATGATACTCAAGTACAGGACAGGCCCATAGAAATCAATAGGCGGGTGACATTCTCTGCACTCCAACACTGAGACATATGAGACAACCTCAAATGAATTTATGTGAATCAGATTCAGGACACTAATATGTTATCTGCGGAGGTATTTACTGTAGTACTCAGTAGCACTCGACCCAAGTGAGTGCATTTGTACCCACTTATCTGTGTCACTGGGCCTTCCTTCATTTCACTGATGGGCTACAAGCAAAAATGAACTAAAGCTAATGTATTCACTTGGCAAAATCATTTCCCAGGTGGCTGCATTGTGGGATATTGATGTGGGGAGAGAGTGCGGGGGCGGGCGGACTGGTAGATGGAGAATGTGATGAGGGCCCGGCGTGTCAGCAGAGGCCAAACGAGGTGAAGTGTGGGGCTGCACAGCTTCATCATCACTGGAGCATGTACGCAGTTATGCTGATGGGATCACAGCTGATCGCAGGCATATTCAGGCCATTCGCATGTGTGTGTGTGTAGAGCGATGGAGCATTTGGGTATGTGTGATGTGTATATATGTTTAAACATGTGCATATTTGTGTGTGTGTTTGAGTAATTAAGTAACTCTAAGAGCGAGA
>NW_027468859.1:20539104-20869104 GCF_046254945.1 Alosa pseudoharengus | reverse complement strand
CCATTCAGATCGGACTGCATGGGTGGAGTGCAGTGGTAATGAAGCTAATCTCTCCCTGCTCTGTCCCTGGCAAACGAAAGGTGTTCCAACTTGATTAGCCTCCGAGTTAACAGGCACGGCACTGAGACTATTGTCTTCAGAGGAGCGCTGTCACAAACCTGTTGTGTTTCACAGCAAATGCCCGATTCACATTAATAATGACATGTACTGTCACATGAGAGACCATCAACGAGGAACCGGCACAAAGAAGAAGGGATCAGAGAAAGATGGAGAGCGACTGAGATAGAAGGTGTGAGAGAGAGAGAGGGGAAGGAAGAAAGGAAATGGGTTGGCTCAAAAATAACGTTTGAAAGTATTCCAGTTTTGTCAGCCTCCTCAAGCAACTGTCTGGTTGCTGTTAATACTAAATTCAGGCCGTCTTCCCGAATCTGACACCATTGTGTGAATAAAAAAGTAACCCTGCCGTGAATGTGACTGTCTATCTAGGTCAGGACCAGAAAAGCAAAACAGACCCTAGAAATAAAAAATAAGTCAAAACTGAAAATGATTAGTGTGGAGTGCACTCCAAGGCTTCGGGCATCTAAGGGAAGCTTGAGGGTAAGATCCATATTTCAACCCTTAGTAGATACAGTACATACTAGACTGGAAAAATCCAAACTCATTCACGATAAGTTTCGGTTTTGTCTTCCCCTCTCGTCACTGATTGGCCTGACATTTGTCTTGTCTGAGGGAAACGGTTATGAACTATGGTGTTCCAGACTAGATCTCCCTGAAAGAAGATCTAGGTGGATGGGGTCAGGCTAGATACAGTACATAGACCATATCCATCAATATCTTCATCTGCGCTGGCTTAGGTCCATGACTGCTGGGATTTAGAGTGGCCTTATTAAAGTCAGACGCTGGTGCCTGGCACTGTATTAAAGCAACACCAAAGAACTTTCCCTCTGTCGCACGCACGGTATTTGTTTATCCAGCACCGGCTTTGCAAATAACAATGTCCACAGACAAGGTAGAATATGTTGCATGATTTATGAAAGTACGATGTATTGCGACATCAAACGCAAGTCAAATTTGTAGTTTCTTATGTCTCATTCCATCGAACTACAGATCCGCTACCCGATCTGGCAAACACATAGTGCGGTTATAGCCGATAGAGGATTGCAGAATGCAGCGAATGCAGAAGTGTCGTTCACCCTGTTAGAAGTTGATGAACCACTGAAACGATTTTGGAAACATTATTTTAAGGTACAAAAAACTCTTTGGTGTTGCTTTAACTGACCCAGAAAAATAGACCTTTTGCCCTCTCCAGCAGCCCCAGAGGAGGAGGCCTGGAGCTGGAACAGACCCTTAGTCTGACGCCCATCCTCAACCTCCATCTTCACCTTGCTCCCTCAAAAAGACCCCCACAACCCTTCGACCCCCCCCCCCCCCCCCCTTCTCCAAAACTCTCCTCATTATATGATTGCTGAGTGACTTTCCAAGCACTTTGGGAGGGCACAGAATAGACTGGTGGCAATGCTGCACACACCCCCCCCCCCCCCCCCCCGTTAGTGTGACACTATCAGTGCTTCTCTGCCTCTCCAACAAGCCTGAGCCGCTTGTTTGCACGACACAATTAAAAAATCCTTCCTCCTCGCAGACGGGTGATCAAAAGCCTTTCGTGTCACTCGGAGTGGAGTAGACAAGAGGAGAGGAGAGGAGAGGGGGAAAGAGGAAGTGGAGGGTGAGGGGTAGACACAGCAGCAGCCGACTTGCAGGAACCAAGACAAACAAACACAGAGCAACAGAGGATACGAGCGATTATCCTCCAGTTATCCTCTGATGATGTCTTTCTTAAAAGTGTCTGCTTTGCATAAACAAGACAAAAAAAAAATCCAACCACTCTCACCGAGCGAAATCACAGCAAAGCACTCATCAAGCCCTTCTAGGCATCTGCAGCTGTTTTAAGAGCTCCCTCACAAGCCATTCACAAACTGTAATCAGCACAATTGTCATAAACTCACTGCATACCCACTGAAAGCACTAGAAAATCATAAAACAATCTAAAGCAACCCTTTAAAGGCACCCCGAAAAAAAAGCTGAAAAGTATTTTACACAGCAGCTTGAGTGTGCTGAGATAATTAGCGAATGTATTCAACTCGTACTCATAATCACATAAACGCAGCCATTCCACCAGCCTGCTTAACGATTCGACAACATGTGAACTTGCTAAACTTGAGCTTTAAGTGTGCTGTTAGATGCCATCGGCAAGTTATTGAGTTTTAGGACAGGAGTGGTGGTAGATTTGTATTCATTCATTTGTTTATTTATTTATTTATTTATTTATTTATTAGTGGATGTAAGAGCTTCAGGGTGTCTTAAAAAGAGAGAGTGCGAAGAAAGGAGAAACAGCAGAGAAAGAAAGAGAGAGAGAGAGATAGAGAGAGAGAGAGAGACCCCAGAGACTTTGAGAGTACATGCGCATACTGATGTCTGCCGTTCTGCCTGAGTGGAACCTAAGACACTCTGAGCGCATCTCTCAGTCTCAGTTCACTGTAGCGCTCCTCTCCGCTCACGTTGGCCCTGGGTCCAGAATACCATATTAGGTCTTTCTCATACATCACCGTCATACACCAAGTGACTTTTTCGGTGGAAACAGATGCCGGGACGGAAATAGCGCCGAGTGGGTGTGTGCGCTGGTGGGAATTCGCTAAAGCCTCTTTGCCCATCTGACTGAGGCCCCGACACGGGTGCTGTGCTGTTCCGCTACAGCCAAGTGTTGCCACTGGTCCAGGAGTGGGTGGTCAGAAATACAGAGAGATACAAAGAGAGAGAGAATGAGAGAGAGAGAGGATGCCCTGAACTCAGCCACCACTCCCCCAGTTGCCTCTCACACCTTGCTGTGCTGAGTTCTACAAGATTTAATTAGCAAATGACAGCTTGTTTCTCAGGGACATCCATGTCTGAAGGCACTTTCCCAGCCCACACAAGCTTCAGTGATTACAAGCACCATAACATGCTCGTTTATGGGTGAGCACTGTTTGCTCACAAGACGTTAAGAAGGGGGGGGTGGGGGGTGATAGACGATGACTAAGAAAAGATTCCTTGAAGTGTGTTTTAAGTGACCTTACCACAGCCAGTCTCGGGCACTAAGTGAAGAAATACAGCTAGCCTATTACATTGTCATTGTAAGCATATAACACATGGCAGGACCTTAATTAGTTATTATGCTGTCTTCAAAGACCAAGTCAAATCTATAAACTCTAACCTATGTTTAGCCACATATATTTCTCACAAAATTTGACTGTTCTGCTCTCTCTATGTGTAGAACTTCTTCAGTGTTAGCAGGCAGCCAAACTCCTTTTCAAGAGTCAGGAAAATGAGCGTGCTTCTGCTTGCTTCTTTTAATGACTTCACATGCAGCAAAGTCAACTTGACAGTATTGAATTGGAGTAAAACTACAAAAGAAAAGAGAAAATACACTTACAGTAGTATGCAAGTAGGCTATGTTATCAACAGTTGTGCATAGGCCTACAATGCTTTTGAGGCTTACAGGGTAACATAATGTGATGGGATTCAAGCAGGTAATCTAATTATAACATTTCCACAAAAATGTGATACTTACGGATCCCAGGAGGTGTCAATGCAATATTATTTGTGTGTATCGATAGAATGTGCACTCATTTTAGTAAATTGTGCACTCATTGATGTCTCATTTTACTATATTGTGCACATACGTTTTACTAAATTGTGTGCTCAATTTACAGCAATTAAAATGAGAGCACAATTTAGTAAAATGAGCACACTATTTAGATAGATAGATAGATAGATACTTTATTGATCCCCAGGGGAAATTCAAGAAAAATTCAGTAAAACGAGTGCACAATTTAGTCAAATGTACGCACAATTTAATAAAATGAATACACAATTTAGTAAAATGAGTGCACGTTTTCTGGATATTTACCAAAACATATCTTGCAATGACCCCTCCAGGGTTCCGTACAGGCTTGGAATTTCACCATTCTGGGGGCAAGGCCACTTGGCCTTCAGTTGGGCATATTTGGTGGGGGGCACAAAGGCCACATGTCAGGGCACCAAGGCCAAAGTTAACTATACAGTAGTAGGCTATAAAAATGATCAAAGTTGTATTTAGCCTATTCACTGCAGTAGACCTGCATCACTGTATGAAACATTACAAAAACATGAAACATGACATATTACATATAACTGTAAATCATCTGATCATCTAATAAAAACAGATATCTAGGCTATATATAACATTTATTTTATATTTGGCCTGCTATGAAATCATGTATGAACAATTTAAATGTAGCACAGCTCAGCTTTAAGAAACTCAAATAGCCTAGATGCATGCTTAGCATTTTGTGATCATTAAGGCTACTTTCACAAACTCTTAATCAGCTGTCCTCTGATTTACCAATATCTAGGCGATATTTGTAACATTTATTTTGTATTTGGCCCGTTATGAAATCATGTGGAACAATTTAAAAACATTGTAAAACTTAAAGCCCACATTTGGAGACATCCATGCATGTCGAAATTTACTGCAAATTCAAAACTGGATTACTCTGGAACGGAACTGGAACTGTACAGGGGACTGCTTTACACCTTTGTGTTCGGTAAGGTCTGCTGTTTATTCTGATATGTGGTTTGTCATGTGTTAAAAGAAGGGTTCGAGAAGTATTCCACCGAGATGAATGGGTAGGGAGATCATGGACGCAAAACCTTCAGTTCATGTGATAGGCTACTTGTGATGTCTGTGTGATGAATAGGCTACTTCGGGAGTAGTTCAACTGACAAGAATGGGTGAATTTGGACGCACTTTCTTGCGCTGTCACTTTCTCCACTGCGTAAAAGACTAAATTAATTTGCGCTGTGAATGCTAAGATTATTTTGACAGGCCACAGGCTAAATAAAAATCGCTATTAGTAGGACACAAAGCAGAATATTGAAAGAAGGGGGCACCAAGGCCACCGTGGCCTGTAAACCTATGATTTTCAAACGGGCTTCACGGCCAACG
Source organism: Alosa pseudoharengus (assembly GCF_046254945.1). Classification (NCBI taxonomy): domain Eukaryota; kingdom Metazoa; phylum Chordata; class Actinopteri; order Clupeiformes; family Clupeidae; genus Alosa; species Alosa pseudoharengus. The sequence continues at coordinate 20,864,084 of NW_027468859.1, read as the reverse complement.
CAAGGCCGCCGTGAAATTCCTACCCTGGTTCCGAACATACTTAAATTCTAAACAAAGCACGTAGCACGTGAAGCACGTGAACTGCAGCTTCATTGCTTTCTGAAGGGTAAATCCAATGGATCACATGAGATTGAATTTACGAGTTAAGCGTAATAATAGCGGCCATGCCTTTGTTTACATTCGTTTTCACTATTTTTTTAAACACTTCCTCCTAATGTTCTGGTAGGCTTAGCTCTTTTTTAAGTCTTCAACATGCAAAAACTTCTTTGGGCAGAACATTGACATTCAACGTGTAAATGTAAACAAATCCTCAGTCTTGCAAAAAACGTAAAGCCTATTTTTGTACTACAGAAATCTTTTAAAATGTGACCACTTCAGCAAAGCCTGCTATGAAGATAATATATAGACTATTAAAATAACAAGAACTGATTTGCAGACAATCCTGCAGAAACACTCAGGATTCAAATCCAATCCAGAGTTTTCCAGCCGTAATATCCCACGAGGGTTTAATCGCTCCCTCACGGTGCTGACTGAATCACTAGAAAACACACACACACACACACACACACACACACACAGCGCCCATCCACTGAGGAAAAGCTCACATGCTCTCTCTTGCTGCTCCAGGATGGGAATAAGGGCACTGCAGTCTGTCAGTCAGTCAGGCTTTGAGGATCTGACAGCCGACTGCGGCTTGTGGTTATGTGATTTCTCTGTGTGATTGGTTTTTATGTGGAATTGAAAAACAGATTCTAATTCACACGGTTGGCCTGATATTTCATTAGCAGGTTGCTGTGGGAATGGCATTTACTAAACTTAATTAGCCTTAGGAAAAAAACAACACATTCTGAACATATATAGATGCAGCATCGTTTCCCAACAATGTGAGATTATAGTGTGCAAATTGCCATTATTTCAGAGGCCTGTAATACCAAAAGTGACTATTATGAAAATGGTTTCATTATAGGGACAGCTATATTTGAATGTATTATTTTCATAGTCAAGGGAATCTTAGACTTGCTTATCTGCCAAGTGTTGATTTATAGGGAGTAATTTAATTTGCTGTTTAAATATGCATGCCACAGAGGACATATGCTTGGCTTGTTAGAGTGGAGCCACTTGCTACAGTAAGCAAGAATTGTTTGGCTCCCTACATGAGCACCACCTTTACTGAAACTGTGTTAAAATGATATACTTTCTTCTCTGATTGTAACATCAGCAAAATATTTGTTTAAAATTTCACATGATGCTCCGCCTCCGAATAACGTGAGTGTGTTACACTCAATAATAGTGTTGATTCAGGTGGGCAATAAGGAAAATAGAAGTGTATCTTGCTTTTTATGTTTTTATTTACCTCAGCATCATTTGGAGGCCCCCACCCCTGTTGATTTCAGTTTGCTTCCATTAGCCAACACGAAAACGTGTGCAGAACGCCAGTTTAAAGCCCAGCCATTCTCGCGCACCAAGAACCCTCTGTGGAAAATCAATTTGGGCTGGAAAAATAAACCTCAGCCACTGACTTCCATACCTTGTCATCCTCCCCCATCCTCCCCACCCCGAAGGAATGAAAATGGCCAGTGAAAAGGGAGAGATGGGGTAAGAAAGAGAGTTCCTTATCTGCGTTGCCCTCAAGGGAATGTGTTTTCAAGATGGAAAAGAAAAAATGGAGAGCGAGTTCAGGCAAATCGTTCAGGGAGCCTTCCAACTGGACTCATTACTGTAAGAGTCAGGGACAGGGGGAGGGGGAGAGGGGCGAGAGGTGGCATGTGGCCAGATCATTTATTTCCTGTTTTTGTTGGCAAGCACAGCCGACCACTGCCAGTCCTTCCTCTTACATGCTGTTAGGCTCCAGTAATTGCCGGGCCAGCCTTGACCCACGCCTTTTCTCCGAGACTTCGTCCAAAACCCTGATCGATGTGCAACTTGAAGTGTGAGGAGACTGAAAGTTTGAGGATGCGCTGGGTAAACTATGCTCTCTCTCCCTCTCTCACTCTCTCTGTAGGTGTCATCCACAGGTAAGTCTGCATCAGTAGGTGAGTTCCTTTGACAGTGATGATTTCTGCTCTCACTTCTTGATGCTTCCTCAGACATAGAGATCCCCCCTGCCCTCCACTCACATGCACACATACAGACAAACACACACACACACCTGCAACACACACACACACACACACCTGCAACACACACACACACCTGCAACACACACACACACCTGCACACACACACACACACCTGCAACACACACACACACCTGCACACACAGAGCCGCAAGTGATCCAGACAGGGCGGTAGGAAAGCAAACTCCACCTGGTTCACTCTGCGGGCGCCCATCTGATTTTTTCATATCTGTCTTCAAACAAGCCTCTCTCTCTCTCTCTCTCTCTCTCTCTCTCTCTTTCTCTCTATCCTCCTCTGTTGAGTGCAAGGAGCCTCCAACACACATGCACACACACACACACACATACCAGAGGGCTTACGCATCAAGGATGAGCCTCTGAGGAAACACTTGGATAGACACTACAGTAAACAAAACCTGACAAAAAAGCAGAATTTTTGAAAAGGACTAGTCACCGATATGAAGCCCATGTGATCAAATCCTCCCCCGAACTCCACCGACTGTAAGTCAATAAAACCCAACAGCTGGCTTTCTGCCACCGCAGTCCCACTCATACTGTGGCGAAATCTTCAGGTCTATTGCAGGTACATTACAGGACTACAGTCCTCATTAGATGGTATTTGAGTCAGTGTTCCAATATGCCGACACAGAGTCAGTGCCGAAGAGAGTCATTAAAAAAAATCAAGCGTAAGCACAAATTCTCAGGATCCAGTGAGACCTTAGAAAAGCTAAATGCTTTAATATGTGATGTTAAATGCCTTGATAAGAGTAAGCATATCAAAATTCTGTATTGGCCCCCGCTTGGTTCCTTAAGTAATTGGCAGAGGATGTGGAGATGCTCTGCCCAGGTGCCTGACTCAAATAAAATGTGGGTGTTAGAAACCATGGATACTGCACCAAGACTATGAACTTTAATGCTTTTAACAGAGCCAAGCTGTATGAAACATATTCTCCAGTTTTAAAAATGGAGACAGTTTTGAATAAAGAAATTAGGGATACTCACACAGCATACACTGTCTTTCTCTCTCTCTCTCTCTCTCTCTCTCTCACACACACACACTTTCCTTTCCTCTCTAAATGCCCTCCATATCCCTCTCATGTGAAGTGACCTGATTTGTGCAGAGTGCTTCCCTCTTCAGCACAGCCGCTCACACCCCTGTCATCCGCTTGGTGCACTGACAGGACATCCATTTCTCTTCACTCTCATACCCCGTCCCCCCCATACCCCCCCCACCCCCACCCCCTGGCAGTGTCTCCCCATTCAGAGGGAGGCTCAGAGGTCTTGCCCTGCTTGCGTTCTTCCCCATATCCTCCAGATCCCATCCCACCAAATCCCCCTGGAGTGACCCCCCCCCCACACACACACACACACACACAGACACAAGTCCTAGAGGTGACAAGAACCGTTAGGCTGGTTGGTCTTAGGAGACAGTGGTAAGCACTGAGTATGCTACAAACTCACACATTTGACAACAGAATACAAGTAGTGAGATCAAGCAGCTGTGGGAAATAGACATTTGTTTTTCTTTTCTTTCTTTTAATAAACCAGCAGGAGCAATTATCTTCCCTCCCTCTCCCTCCCCCTTTCTTCTCTCTTTCTCTCTCTCTCTGCTATTCTGTTCATGGGTGGATGTTTCCGTGGACCTTACGGCGCCTTTGGCATTCGCAAACTGGCACCAGGAAGTGGTGGCACATTCAGGTGGTGGACTAGGCCCTCTGAGGCCTAATGATACCTGATGCCCAGCTGTTCAGCTATGCAAATGAAGCGCTGGTGCCATCTGTTTTTCCATGCCAGCTTAAACGCTTCGAGTTGACGGGTCAAGTCTTCACCCCCTTCAACCCTCCACACACCTCTCATCTAATCAATGTCCACAATCAATGCCCAGTAAAGGTCAATGGCTGTTGATCACCATAGAGGAGAATGGTGGCACAGGCATGATTCCTGACACTCAAGGGTAGAGAGAAAAAAATAGAGGGAGAGAGAGAGAGAGAGAGGGAGAAAAATAGATTATGCAGGTGTGAGAAGTCAGATCAATGTGTCAATAACATTTAATCCCATTCACTGATCTGCACTTGACAAATGCTGCCTAACATTAAAGGGACTTGGAACTTTTGTCGATACTTATCTCCTGAGGCAGGGAAGACAGGTTATAGCGAAGGCGAGAGAGTCTGGCTCTTTTATTGATGTTAGTTTTTCTCTTTTCTTGACCAGAGTGACTTTTAAGCAGTAGCTTTTTTTCCCATAGCTTCCCTCTGCCCACTCATTTTTCTCTCTCTTCCTCTTCTCTCGCTCCAGCCTCCACTGTGTGCCCTCACTGTGGGCTCCTGACCCCTCATCCCACAGTCCTCTGGGCCCTCCGACGACTGTGGTCTACTTGGACTTCGGCACTGGGCTTCTCGCTTGCTTACTTTGCACGACGCTGTTGAAGTCACTAACACTAGGTCTGTACACTGAGTCCAAACACTCATACTTCTTCTCACACACGACCAAACAGAGGATAAGTGTGTTTGTGTGGAAGAAATAGGCAGGGGAAACCCAAATTACTCACTATTTGTGTCCTTAATCAGCGCCTCCTATAATTAAGACTTTACTATGGTTGTTGTAGTTGTTATAATTATTATTGTTATTATTATGATTATTAGTTCATTTAAGAGGCACAAACAGCACTTGTGTATCCATCCTGCTGGAGTTCTCTTGTAGCTGTAGCACACTGTGTGACCTTTAGAGATGCTTGGAATCACTGAGGCCTGAAGGGAGAGAGATGGAGTCCAAAACACAGCCATCACTAATGGCCCACTGTCCAACATTACATCCAGAGTGGTTGCTGAGTGGCATTCAGAGACACAGTGTATCCAAGGAAAAAATGCATAAATGTTATAAAAGAATTGTGAAAAATATAAACAGAAATGATTTACTTCCAAAACCTTGGGCTTGTCTTCTTGATTTCATCTCCTGTTTTGGGACAATAATCCCTCTAAGCACAGAATGGTGCTTTTAATGGGCCAGCAGTTTGGCAGAGTATAGCGGTTTCAAGGGAGATTGTCACTTTTTGAGTGGGATGTTTCTGCAGTTGGCCGGGGGCCCTGCGTGGTCAAAATGGGTAGCAACCGTACCAAGAAGTGGTAGCAGGTGCTTCGGCGAGGCAAACAGCATTCACAATCGCCATAAAAACAAGCACCACCGGCTAGACAGCGACGATAAACCGTTTGCACAATTATTCAATAAATGAGCGTGACGATAAATGCTCCATGCTTACACTCCTTCTCTGTTCCTCATTCACTCGCTCTCCCTGTCACCTAATTGGCTGCGCCGTGGTTGAATAAAAGCCTGGCTGAGACGCCGGCGACGACGGGCGGCACTTCACCGCAGACATCGGACCGCTCGTCAAACCTCCCGGCGTCGCACTCGCTCTCCACACATTTCCACCGCGGCAGCTGTGTCACTTACATCATCATTATATTTGTGATAATCAGTGCACGCGGCGACGGCGGCGAGGGTAATAAAAATGCCGGCACGCGCCGCACGGCAGATGGGCTGAGGAAGAGGAGGAGAGGGGGGGAGGGAGGGAGGAGAGACCTGCCCGAGTGGATGCTGACTGATGGATCACGCCACACTCCTCTTCACACGCTGCACCCTTTTTTATTTCATTAGAGAGGCTTGAGACAGAGAGAGAGCACCAGCAAGGAAGAGGACAGACACACACTGTCCAAAGGACACAGCCTCTGAGGAGAGAGGGAGAGATGAAGAGAGAGAGGGAGAGGGTTAGACAGAGAGAGGAAGAGAGAGAGAGAGAGAGAGAGAGAGAGGGGGTTAGACAGAGAGAGGAAGAGAGAGAAAGGGAGAGGGTTAGACAGAGAGAGGAAGAGAGAGAGGGGGGGTTAGACAGAGAGAGGAAGAGAGAGAGAGGGAGAGGGTTAGACAGAGAGAGGGAGAGAGAGAGAGGGGGGGTTAGACAGAGAGAGAGGGGGTTAGACAGAGAGAGGAAGAGAGAGAGAGAGAGAGGAAGAGAGAGAGAGGGGGTTAGACAGAGAGAGAAAGAGAGAGGGGGATTTAGACGAAGAGAGAGAGGGGGGGTTAGACAGAGAGAGGAAGAGTTAGATAGAGGGAAAGACAGGGGGTTAGGCCAGATTGAGTCCACAGGTACTTTCAAGGACGTTTTGGGTTTTGGGTGCTCTGAATACATTTGCTCAAATAATAGTGTGTGTGTGTGTGTGTGTGTGTGAGAGAGAGAGAGAGAGCGAGAGAGAGAGAGAGAGAACAGTCAACAGCTCTCAAACACTGATCTATGAAAAATCACATTCAATATGTACACAGCATGGTCAAATCTATTCAAGAGTACATATTTGCCTCAAACACTGGGTGAGTAGACAGAGAAAAATGGCCTTTCTGTGTTTAAAGCCATCACAGTAAAACACTACAGGGTTTAAAACACCATCACATATTCTTGAAGTTGTAGACTTTGTAGAATAATTAGCATTGGAGCTATAATCAATATCAGTAAATGTGTGTTGGGGTAAACGTAAGTGGAAAGTTATGTTTATGCATCTGTTATATTTTAAGGCTATGCATATACTGTATTTTAATGGATCAACATTTATTTAGATTGGTGAGTAAGAAATCCTCTCCAGAGCTTTTCTATTAAAGTAGCTGCCTTAAAATCCTTCTGACTGCGGTGTGGAGTCAGTTCCATGCTGGCCCATACTCGGTGGGTGGGTCTGGGTTCTGCCTGCCTCCTCTTTGGATCCGGTGCCAAAGCACAGGGGGTGAGACTGCTGATTTTTCAAAAGTTCCGCACCGCTCCAGAAACTGAGACATACTGCGCGAACAAATAGAGTAGGCAGCGGGAAATGAATTCATGTATTCCTCCTGCACACAGTCGGCCCACCTTGAAGCTTTCTCATTCTCTCTCTCTCTCTCTCTCTCTCTCTTCCTCTTTTTCTTTCCCCCTCTTTCTTTCTCTCTAAACTCAGTACAAAAGAAGTCCCTATGAAGTCTAATAGTCTATTTTGCAGACTTAGCTAAAACGGTGCACAGTGGAGGAAAAGCAGTTTAAATGAGCCCTTGATGTGTTATTTTTTTGTCTGAATTCTTTCTTGATTGCCTTGGCACACACATGAGATACTGTGGCTCTTTTATTGGCCAGAATTCCTGCACTCCGATAGATTTGTGACTGGCGAGATTAGACATAAGGAAAGACATTAGATACAGCTACTCGGTGGCACTGGGCTGTTTTTCTCCCTTACATATTCGCAAAATGACATTCCTGTGCAATAAATCATCGCTCGCGTAGCGCCACAACTCATTGTTGGCCTTCTTAGTCATCTCACCATCCTTAATGGGCTATAATGTCTGGGATATGAAAATGCATGCATGCTATTTATTGAAAATGGAGAGAAAGAGACTGAGATATAATGGAATGCCTTTTCTTTTGCCATCTAAGCACTGGGTTTACAGCCAGACTAATGAATGGGGAGCCCTTGTCTAAGGCCACATGTATCTGACCTTCAACATTTGGCGTATTACAGGCAGACAGAAACATATCCATTCATAGATGATCAGCATCAAGTTGCTGTGTAAAACACACGTTTTGTCTCTCTGGAGCAAAAGCTGCAATGTGTTGTTATGCTGCTTTCGAGATGTCTCGTAAATCATCGTACACTCACCCGTACAACATGTACCAATGAGTGGCTTTAGGAACGCCTTTCACTCGAGCCACGAGGGGCATTAGCAGGAGGCTAGTCATTGTTATTGTTTTGTGCTACATGTAGCCTCTAGCTAAACGGCTGGAAAACAAATTGTTACGTTGTATTGCAGGCACAGCAAGACCGTGCAATGCATGAATTGGTGACCGGATTGAAGCAGCAATGTAATCTACTGTGTAAGAGCATTACATCAACTTTAACATGACCAACACAGTACATATGCAAAAAAAATACATGTCATCTCATCTCAAACTATGGGCACAGCCATGTTTGTTGTAAGGTCGTATGTCCACCTCGGGGTACCCTCAAGTACTCCGAGGTAAAGTGGGCGTGCCTGCCCAAAATGCCGCAAGAAAGCTGGGTAATTTACACTTTCGAACTCGGGCGGCGGATTTACGAGACATTTACGAGACATCTCGAAAGCAGCATTATATTAACACATCCACTTTGCGTTCTCAAGCATGTCCATCAAGACTTAATGACAGCAGCAGAATGGGTCTTTGGCCATTATAAACAATCAATGAACCATCTGTTGACACTGTGTTGACAGTGAGGGATTGAAATGGAGTGAGATTTGGGTTTAAGGATAACATGAAGGTCTGGCTATGGTCGCTCAGTTGACAAACAAAGGCGCTGTCTTAGTTGACCGTTATCGTGTCTCAGCTTTTCTGAATGTTTAAGTACATTTACTGACTAGTTGATGGTAAAATGATTTGTTCAAGTATCTTGCCCTTGGGCATCAACATAATATGTCACTGAAAGTATCTTGCAGCTGGCTGCCTATCAGACTAATATGATCACTAACAAACAAGTGCTTCAGGCTATTTTAGGTGCAACTCTTGTGAGGCTGGTGTATGATAGACACAGCCAGACAGCGTGGCGAAGGTTATTTTCAATCCGTCTATAAAAACAGTAGATAGTCACAAGGTGTTTGGCTCCACAAATGCTGTTGCAGCCAGTAATGGGATTCTGAGCAGCGAATGGTTCATTTCTGAGGCCAGTAATCCCCTGAATAGCCTTGAGAGTCACAGCGCTTTTCCGACGAATCTCTCCCAGCACCGCCTTTTGTCTCAGCTCCCTTTACTTTTTTTAGCAGTAGGGATGGAGAGAGGGAGAGAGAGAGAGAGAGAGAGAGGAAAAATGACTGTGGATTAATGGGAGTCTGGAGGGGAAGATTTACTGAAGATGTTATTGATCTCTTTATTTCTGAAATAATTTCCACGCCTCGCCTCCTCCGGCCGCTCTTATCAACGGTTGCCAAGAGCCAAGGAGAGCCTTGCGGGGTCCGCTCCGCAACTCTTTCCAACGCCCTTCAGAGTCTCAAGGTCTGACTGGGTGGACAGTAGGGGGGCTTTGAGGAGAATGCCAGACAAAAACAAAAACAAAAACAAAAGAATGCCAAACAAGAAAAAACAGAAACAAAACAAACATGCAAGCCACAATGGCCACACATGTGATGGCTGCCGGCAGCAGGTATTGAGCTGAGCACTAAAAGTAAACCTCACATCCCAACACCTTAGAGACTAAGAGACATAGTGACACTTACATCTGGGTTTTTAACCTCCTTGCTATCTCGCCTGCCGTGTCCAAGGTTGTTGTGGACAGCAGGTTACATACATTTGTTATTTTGCACATGGGCAGGCAATCCATATGCATTATGAGAAATATATTCCTGTACTGTAGGCTCCAGTATTAGATCCTGCAGCCTATGGCAAGCGATCAGACTAACAGGGAGGCAAAAACCAGAGACTTTATAATGAAGAGACATAGCACTTACAGAATCCCACAAAATGGCAGTTGGCTACACATATCCTGCCTCTTCTTGTAATGTAAGTAACCAACCGCATTGTTGGAAATGGTATTGGATTGATGGATTGACGTTTTGCCTTCTATTTACTTCTCCATTGTCATGGTAATAGCCATGCCGCAAATGTTGGTGCATGTGCAGTGAGCAAGTTAAGGTAAAGAATAATGTAATCTTTAAAAAATATATTTTTTAAGTATATTTTTTTGGCCTTTTATGCCTTTAATCAGATAGGATAGTGGAGAATGACAGGAAGTGAGTGGGAGAGAGAATCGGGGTGGGATCCGGAAAGGACCACGGGGCAGGAATCAAACCCGGGTGCCCATATACGTTGCAGGTGCCCACGGCCAGGGTCAGAATAATGTATTTTTAGCCTTGTTTTAGCAATTTGGGGGGAAGATATTATATAATATATTTATATTCAGCTTAGATTTAAACATAGATTTGCCTGATGTACTTTTACATCATCATGGCCTACCTATTTGGAGTTACCTATGCCTCCCGATCCCAATCATTTGAATAGGAGCCTGATCTTATTAGTCCCAAATAACTGCCCAGAGACATTACCAAGATGGCCGCCAAGTGGCATAACTTGCCAATAAGTACTTTGCGAGGAGTGAGGTTCACACCTGGCACAGCTCCATTTCTGCCCGTATCCACATGCACTTGCAGCATATACTGCTCGTGTATTTGTGGAAGCTGTATGTACAGTCATGGAGGAAGATGTATAAGGAAGCTATGTGTGGAATATGTATGTTTATTTTGGCCTTGTTCTTTACTGTATGTGTGACATCTGGACCTTCAAAGCAAAAACTGCATGTCTCCTATGCAGTTTGTGGTTTAGGTGCATCGGTGCACACTGGTCCTAATCTCCCAGGTTGTACCCACTCTGCGAGGAGCAGAGCAGGGGCCAGTGCTTTTCAAAGGCAGTGCTCTTCCTCATTGATCTCCCTTATCGGCTTGTCCTGAGATTCGAGATGCATATCGAGTGAAAACTGGGCTTTCTATCTTAATTGAATCCCTCCCCCCCCCTCTCTCTCAGATAACTGCATTTATGCATGTTTCCTTCTTTCCCATAGTCATTCCTCACGCAGTGAGTGAGTAACAGAGAGAAAGAGACAGAAAGAGAGGAAGACAGAGAGAGGGGTGAGAGAAGGAGGTGGAGAAGAGAGAAAGTTAGTGAGGATAAAGATAGTGAGGAAAAAGGAAAACAAAGAGGACAGATAGATAGAGAGAGAAAGAGAGAAGGGAGGAGAGGAAGGTAAAGGAGATGGACGTCACCCTGAATTGGAATTCCTGCATCTGCCACCCCATCACTCAACAAAAACAGCACATTAGCCATGAAAGAACAAGACATGAATTGAGAATAGGTAGCATAACTATTGTGCATGTGTGCGTGCATGTGTGTGAGCATGTTTCTGTGTGTGTAGGCCTTGCATGCCTCCTCTCAAATCCCAAAGCAAGCGCATTAGACTAAGTATACTTAGCGCATACACCATGCTTGAGTGAAGGGGAGCATTGTGTGGAGAGAAAAGGGGCCTTACCTTGAAGCGCTCCTGTGATTCATCACAGCTGCCGTTTTAGCCTTCCTGCCAGCGATCCTTTAAAGTGGAGCGTGTTCTTCTGCTGAATGGGTAATGTGAAGAGTAAACACAGGGGTCTCCGAGGGTCTAAGATGCGTAAGGGCCCTTGACGCGGCCCATTCTTCACAGTGAGGTGGGGTCAAGTGAATCACTGGATCTTTGGCTCCCTGCTGACAGCAACATCTTTGGCTTGCTGGTTTTTTTGTTTTTGATTGATTTTTTTCATTTATTTTTTTGCCCTCATTAATGCTTTGCGAGTAAGTGAATATGATATTGATTTCATTTTAAGTGAGCTTTTAAAAGCTTAGGGTTTTTTGTACTGCTTTACCACAGTGTGAACGAGTAGCCTCTCACTGTGACGTGTAGTGACTACATTCAGGTTGGCCATCTTGTTATATCTGACGTCACGTCTCTGTTCAGAGCATCATCACCGCTGAAGAGTTTGAGGCGAAGAGAAGAGATTTGAAGCAATGTCTGCACACGCTGTCCACCATGACTGTAACTGAGAAATCCATTGTTTTAAAAAATGACATTAATCTGCATCATTATTTATGCTAAGTAATAATGCACTCTTCTATATATAGAATCTTCCGCGGTGGTGTGGTTGTACCATAGTTTTGTTGCACACGTTAGTGTATTCATCGCATTAACATATTAGGTAAGCAGTTAGGTTAGGTATAATTATGACCGCCGCGAAGCATATTTTTTTTTCTTTTCTTTTTCGCATGGCCAAATTTCCGTCAAGGATTCCCGGGACACTGAAAGACCGGGGTACACGAAACTTGGTGGGCATGTAGCCCCACATGGATAGCATGGAACCATCGTTTTTTGTTTTGATCTGTAGCCCCTCCGCTGGACTGAACCCCCCGAAAGGAGGGTAGGGTAGACACAGTTTTCTGTGAATATCTCGAAAAAACTGCTAACATAGAGACTGCTGAGAAAAGAGTGCAGGAAGATGGAGCTCCTAGAGAACTCAAGGGAAGACTGAAGTCTTCTCTACAGCTCCAGAGAGGCTGGGGGCAAAACAACATAGATGACCTGAACATGGAGGACACTCAGGCCGGAGAGGACCTTAGGCCTACTGAACCAGCCAGTGAGAAGGTGAATATGGAGGATACCCTGGCTGAGGAGGATCTCATAGTTAACCCTTTTCAAACCCTTTTCAAACAGGCTGGATTGCATGCAAATTGCAATTAAACATATGAATTAAAAGTACATATTATTATTTTGCACAATGTTGGTCCGAGAAAGGCTTCCTTTGTTATATGCAGGTGCATGACGACAATGAAAAAACTCTTGAGTTTTATTCCGGTAACTATACACCTCCAAACAGAAATGACATGACTACAATTGCGTTGTGTAATGGACTGATGAGTTGCTTAGCCTATAGGTGACTTGTACAGGGGATTGTGAAATACATTGGAAACAATGCAGAGCATTGCATTGCAAACTACATAAGGCATGCCAAGCAGCCGAGCCAACATGACCGAGCATGGAGTACAAAAAGCGCAACTTGCCACTCAGTGCTCCTGTGGGAGGCAGAAAGCTCCTTCATTCATATGCAGTCTGTCTGTACATGCATGTTTTAATGTGCAATAGCAAAAACTTACGTCAGAAACAGAAGGTAATGATTTCGTACATCTGCCTCTGAATTTTCTGTTGCATCAAACTGTCTCATTGTTTACATTGAAGAGAGACCATTTGACCAGTGATGCTTGGCTCCACTTATCTATGGCACCCAGCCCAGAGTTCACCCAGATTGTGGGTCAGGTTATACAAGGCTAAGTGATGCTGTCAGATATGCCATACAGATGGACTGAGGAAAACCCACTACACTGTGTCTTCCATTCATCCATATTGAACCAGCGTAAATAAGTCATGGAAATCAAGACATAAGGGTCCTGCAAAACATCTCCCTCTCCATGTGACAAATAAGAATAACATTTTACTTTTGGCCTACTGGGTGATTCTTTTGGTGAGCTTCAGCTAACATTATGCAATATATACAATACTATACAGAATGTATACTTAAATGCCTTATTGTAATACTTAAATGCCTTATTGTAAATGTTGTGTCAAACATCCACAATTTGTCCTTACAGATAACGCAGACATGCAGTGGAAATACTCAATATGACATGACAAAAGTCCTGGTCTCAGAACAGAGTCTATAAACCCGAGTCCCAAGACTCTGGTTATTTTTTAAACAGAATCCCCTGCAGTAAGAACAGCCAAAGTAATAGCACAAATCAAAGAGAGCCAGCAGCCCAAAGTGTCTGGTTACATTCGCACTCTGTCGTGAAGCAGCGTGGGATTATCAACAGCAGCGCTGCTCCCTATGCCAAACGTGAACATTCCTCCTCACTGAAGATTTCACTGGGTCCCTGGAGAGGAAATGTGCTCTTTAAATTACTTTGCTTTTATAAAAGATCCCTAATGTTAAATCCGCAAAATTCATATATGTTAATTTTTGATGTAGTATGCATGATAACAGTGTCTTTGACCACTTTCTTATACAGTAACATTAAAGAAATATGTTTCATATGTGACATACTCTGCATGTGGAAGGACATGCAATATGCTGTACCAGGTTGTAACCTACACAATTTTAGAAATGTATATTTAAAAACTTTACTACAGATCTATCATGTCAAGTATTGATATGAGACAAGACAAGTCTGTTCTTTTTTCTTTCCATATAGGACAAGAGCATGGTACTTCAGATTCCCTGCGCTTTCCTTCTACTGCTGAGGAAAGTGATCTAAAAGATCTTTTGGGGATAAGAAGTGAGGAGGTGGAATGGTGGTGTCTGACGTGTATGGACCCTTTCAAGAGAGTTCCATTATCAGCATCATAGTTGGCCCCACAAGACTTCCTTTTTAACATTCCATATGTTATCTTAATGCAGAGGAAGTAGATTGGGGCCCAAATAGAACGTTCAAGCATTGTTTTTGTTTTTATTGTTGAAAGGGTCCATAATGCATGTTTGGGCACTCTGGCCTGCAGTAGCTGTGGCGCTGGCTGCCATGCAGGCTCTTGGCGCAGGTGACTGGCCTGTGAGGGTGCCACTTCATGGTTAATGTATGCAGGAGATGGTCCAGCTTGGAAACACCTCAAAGCTCACTCTGTCACCGTCTCACGCTCTCTCTCACTCTCCCATGGTCCTCCGCTGTCTCACTGTGTCTCACTCACTCCCGATTACTGACTGACTACCTCTCTCTCTCTCGTTCCCTCTCTCTTATTCACTCTCTCTTTTCATCTCTCTCTCTCTCTCTTCCTTGGTATTCAGGTGTCTTGTCTCTTCTCTTCTCCTGTACTCCCTTGTTCACGCTTTCTCTCATCTCATCTTGCTCTCTCTTCCCACGCTTATCTTCTCTCTAAGCTGTGTCTATCTGTTTGTCCAGACTGCCCCGAATAACAGAGAGAGAGAGAGAGAGAGAGAAAGGGGGGAGTCTATTTGAAAGTTAAACACAGAGCTACACAAACAGAAAATGGGAGGGGGAGAATGAGAGACAAATAGACAGAGAGAGAAAGAGTGGGACAGAGAGGAGGAGAGGAAGAGAGAGGGCAAAGCACTCGTTCCATTTGGAGGTGCTGACAGCTGTGGGGTTTGTCCCGATAGGAAGCTGAGTGTGCTGTCTTATCCCATGAGTCACACCCAAGGCCCCCTCCATTAGTCAGTGTACAATAACAAAGTGCTCCACTCAGAGATTTAATATTTCATAATCGTACATTTACACACACACTCTCACACACACACACACACAGACGTACACACATAAATATGTGCGCGCACATACACACACACACAGACACATATTCAGGCATTACACCCCACATACATTCACCCACACTCGCTCTGTCTGTCTCATTCTTGCTCTCCATTGCCATCTCTGACACACACACACACATACACTCACGTCCTCTCTCTATAGCTACTGGAAGAAACTAAGCGAACATATAATGGCAGCTGATCCTCTCCCCACCCGTACCTCAGAGTGATGTAACTACATTAGACCGGACAGGAGTGCAGGAGTGGAGCCTAGAGAGATTACTGGAACAGCGGAAGTGGCGGCGATGTGGACAGCCGTTTATTTACCGGAGCGAAGAGAAGGCCTTCTCATTCCCCTGCCGTGATGGGGAAGACAAGGCAAAGTTCCATTAAAGCCCCACCCAGCCGAGAGGAGAGGGGAGTGGAGGAGAGTAGAGAGGGAGAGAAGAGGAGGGGAGAGAGGGAGAGGAGAGTAGAGAGGGAGAGAAGAGGAGGGGAGAGAGGGAGAGAAGAGGAGGGGAGAGAGGGCGCTGCATCCCCATTGATCTGTTGTGCTTCTCTCTCATCCTTCCACTCTCTGTCCTTTAAGTAAGGGATAATGTATATAATGACGCGCAGCGGAGGGGTCTTGTTCCGCCCTGAAGGGACCTATTTCCCGATAATGACCGGCGTTCTATACATTATCCCGTTTATTACACGGCTACTTACCAAAACGACACAATAAACTCCCCACGATATGACTCTTTAGCCTACATAGCCTAGGCTATAGCCTATTTGTTACCGTTTCATCATGGCTTTTGCTGAGAAACAAATAGTTCGCAACAACACACGCTGAACTTGAATCAAACATTCTTTAGAACACAGCTGATCAACCGTCTGCTTTCACTTTTGAATGAAGTTCCAGTCCTTGCGTAGTGATATGAAAGAATTGGCTTAGAAGCACAAAGCCCATTTTCCTTGACAGCGGTCTGTTATACTTAGCAACGGTCTGTTATTCAGAATTAGCAGACCGCCGAACGTTGGGAAGGCGCATTCAAGTGAATGGAGCATTCTGCAGCATTATGAAGAGCCGTGTAATAAGTGGGGATATCAACACCCTCCAATGTGCCACATTTAGGAAGATGATCACAACTCACCCTCGGCCTAACCTGTCGCCCCCCCCCCCCTCCCCCACACAAGCTGACTTCCTCACCCAGTCCTGCTGGGAGTCTGCTTTCACTCTCCAATTACCATGCTCATCCCCTCCCTCTTTCCACCCCTCCTCTCCTCCCTCTTCCCCTTCCATGTGTTCTCCTCATCTTCCCCTCATACTCCCGTGTCTAACACCATCCATTGTGTCACTGTGCCACATCGTTCACACACTGCACACATCAATCACAGACACCCTCCCTCCAGGTATCATGATGTGAGGGGAGGGGGCGACCCTGTGATGCTGGCCTGAAAAATGTCACCTCAACCCCAGACATGGCAGGCTCCAGGTCACTCATTACATTTACATTGAGTTATTTTAGTCAGCAGTGTGTCCCTCAAGTATCACACCTTTGACCTTTAAGTTGTTAGACCCATGTTCTACGTGTTGAGCTACAAAAGGGGAAAAGACAAGGGAGCTGATTGTTATGGCAAGGGGAAAATCCATCTTCCACAGGGAGGTTATTGTCATGTAGGGACAATACTTCCACTACCACTCTTTAAGCTGCTGCTGCTAGTGCTATTATTACTGTTACTGCTAACAGTCATAACTCACTTATTCCCAAGGCCCTGGCCTGCAGCTTTAGCATGGGGGAGTTGTTTTGCTATTTAAATCTACTGCTACTGCTGCTATCTCTGTGGCTAGTGCTGCAACTACCAACGCTGATATTTCTGTGGCTAGTGCTGCAACTCCTACTTCTGCTACTTCTGCAGCTAGTGCTACAACTGCAACCAACACTGCAACTGCTGATGCCGCTGCACTGCTGATGCTAGTGCCGCTAACACTAATTTCTGCTACTCACTGATTCCCAATGTCTTGCAACTACTACTGGACCTACTGGTGCTGCTGCTGCTGCTGTTACTACTACTACCATGCCACTACTCCTACTGCTGCTGCTACTACTACTACCATGCCACTACTCCTACTGCTGCTGTTACTACTACTACCATGCCACTACTCCTACTGCTGCTGCCACTGCTGCTGCTGTTGTGGCTGGCAGTGCTGCTGCTGATGCTAGGGCTGGGGCCAGCGACTCCACATCATCCATCAGATCAGGCCTGGAGGGACGGGGCAGCGTAGCGTAGCGTAGTGCTGAGGCGAGCCGCGCCGAGCCTCCATCTCTCAGCCCGTGACAGTGGAGAGAGGCAGCCCGTGAGACACAACCTAGATTAGGCAGGGTGACACCAAAAATCAACCTAAGTCTTGGATGATAAAGCCCTGGGATCTGGGAGAGGGAGAGACAGTGGTGTAGGGGTGAGTTGAAAGAGAGAGGGGGAGAGAAGGGGAGAAGGAGGTAATGGGTGAAAGAGAGAGGGGAGGATGCAAGAAAGAGAGATGGAGATGAAGAGACAGAAGGATGAGGTGGAAGAGAGAAAAAAAGACCCAGAGAGAGAAATAGAGAGAGAGAGAGAGAGCGTGGGATGTGGTGTTTAAAAGAAAGAGAGAGAGAGAGTGAGGGATGTGGTGTTGATGCAGAGAAAGGGAGAGTGGAGGTGAGAGGCGCTGCCAGGGCGGAGAGACTAAAAGCAGACGTGAGTGACACAGGCCGGGTTAACCTGGACAGCCATTGTGGGCCGTTGATAAAGGACTGCTCCTTTCCAATACCGCATTAATCCATCTCCGCCACGCCACGCAACACTGATGGATATCAAGATGGAAAACAACCTTGAGGACAAAGTGAGGAAAGAAGGAGGGAGGGAGGGAAGGAGTGAGAGATGGAGGGAGAGAGAGACGGAGAGGAGATGTAGAAGCATTTAATTTGTCGGCTAATTTTGACTCCTCTTTGTTCAGCTCTTCAACAGTCAGCCATACCTCTGCAGTTTGTTTCTCTTTTTTCTCCTCCTCTCTGCTTTTTCTCCCAGCAGTCTCTCTTTCTAAACGATGCTAAAATTGGTGCCCTTTTCGTGAAGGAGACTTCTTTATTGTTGTGAACTTCATTGCGACAAATGGCAACCTGTCCCTTTGCTTGTGTGTGTGTGTGTGTGTGTGTGTGTGTGTGTGTGTGTGTGTGAATTCAGTGTTTGTCATGCTTGTAATCTGTCGGGTAAATCTGCTAATCTGCTGAACATGAAGAGGCTTATGAAAAAAACCAACGTAGATAGAGCCAAGAGATCAAGACCCCTGCAAAGGGAGAAATTGGCACAAACAAAGCGCACTTCTCACAAAGGGAGAGTTTGCGTTGGCCGCTCACCTTTTATGTGTTTTAACAATGGACAGGCTAATAAAGAGTTAAATGGTAATGTTATTATTACAAATGAGACAAAATTCAGACTACATGGATTGGTGTGTACAATTTAGGATTATAAACTAACAATTTAAAAAACAATTTGAATTGTTTTTTTACATTTCATCACTACACATCTTTTTTGAGCCTCAAAACAATTCGTCAAATATGCTCAGTCATAAAGTTTCAGCAATTTGTTTTTTTAAAGGTTTTTCAGGTAATTAGCATAGGCATAATACTGCCTGTATCCTTGATTTATTGGCCAAGGGAGATTTATGAGATGCACACATGTGAACAATATGAATTTATTTACATGGTATAATGAATAAAGAAATAAAGAAAGAGCCTAAACTCGCCATTTTGGCAACCATTTTGTTTGCTAATTAGATGGTAAAAATCTCAAAACTCAGCTTGAGAACAGGGTAGTTGGATTCAGTAATTATGATAAAAAGTCCTGTTCCCAACTTTTACTAAGAAATGCCTCTGGGATTCACATATCTCAAAAATAGCACATGTCTATTTCTGTTTCAAGAACGCAAAAGATTGGCAAAAAGATTGGGCTTACACCCCTATACGCTAGTGCACCAAGGACAAACCCAAAAAATTCACACCATGGCTCACAGACACAAACCCACACCATGGCTCACAGACACAAACCCACACCATGGGTCACAGACACACAAGACGGACCTCCACCTCCTCCACTGTCAGTATAGTATCACACACACTCACATGCCTGTCACTTCCATCAGGCAGGGAAATCCCTGTGTGTGTGTGTGTGTGTGTGTGTGTGTGTGTGTGTGTGTGTGTGTGTGTGTGTGTGTGTGTGTGTGTGTGTGTGTGTGTGTGCGTGCGTGCGTGCGTGCGTGTGTGTGTGTGTGTGAGAGAGAGAGTTTGAGTGGAACTAGAGATCAGGAGATGGAGGATAGAGTGATTAATTGAATGGAAAGAGAGTGAGAGAGAGTGAGAGAACATGCAAATGGAGGGGAGCAGGTCCTGGTGGCAGTATTGATGTGGGAGTGGGAGCCTCCGCAGCGGTGCAGCTGCTGTCATGTTGCATTTTCTCATTCCCACAGCCCCAGCACACCTGGAGGGGATGTGTACTGTAGAGAGAGGGAGAGGGGGGTGTGGAGGAAGGAGAGAGGGAGAGAGAAAGAGAGATATTGAGGTAGGGAGGGCAAGGGGAAGAGAGAGGGAGATATTGAGGTAGGGATGGTAAGGGGGAGAGAGAGGGAGAGAGAAAGAGAGATATTGAGGTAGGGAGGGCAAGGGGGAGAGAGAAAGAGAGATATTGAGGTAGGGAGGGCAAGGGGGAGAGAGAAAGAGAGATATTGAGGTAGGGAGGGCAAGGGTGAGAGAGAGGGAGATATTGAGGTAGGGAGGGCAAGGGTGAGAGAGAGGCCAGGCTGTACTAGAGCACAGGGGACAGGGAGAGCAGTTTGATTTGCCTTCCTCCCCATCATTCAGATAACACTCTCTATCTCTATCTCTTCCTCTCTTATCTCAGTGTGTTTCTATCACATTTCATCTTTATGCATTCTCCTTCTCTAACCCCCTTTCACCCTCTCTGCCTCCCTTTGCAGTCTGATCCTCTCTTCTCTCTTTCCCTTTCTCTTTCAGCTTCCTACCTCACTCACCCTTTCACCCTCTCTCTCTTACTCTCTCTCTCTTTCTCTCTCTCTCTCTCTCTCTGCTGGGTACTTTAATCAGAGCTCAGAATGAATATCACTTCCAGGAGGTCTCTGGGGGCAACACGAGTGACAAACTCACTTTGGGGCTGCTCACTTCACCGTGTCCTTCCTCTCCTCCTCCTCCTCCTCATTCTCTTCTGGTCACATTCAGTTGTATAGAGTGAGGATATGGAGGAGGAGGAGGGCAGACTCACACTCCTTGCTACCGCACAATCAGGCCCCAGTCTTGCAGGGAATCAGGCTTTCAGGTTCCTCTCATTCTACACCTAAAATAAAGCCCTTTTGCAACCAAAAGTGCCATGTGAAGATGTCTGCCTCTCAGAAGCTTGTATCTATGAGCGGTTGTAAAATGAGCTTTCATCAGGAAATATGTCTGATAATGGAGCCTGAAGGATTTGCCAGAGCAGTCGTCTGACCGCATTCAGAACTATTTCTGATAATATTTAGGCTACATTGAATAAAGACGTGCTGTGGTTTACGCGTACACAAGTGGTATCTTTTTCAGGTCCTAAAAAGGTCTTAAAAGCAATGTTTTGTACTGTAAATATGTGCAGATACCCTGTTACTGTATATGTGATTTTTAGATGAAGCTTCCGAGATCCATGCATTAACACAGACGCAAGATGAATTATAAACATGCTGGCCGCTGGTTTTTGGAGTGCAATCTAACTTCAACACCACTGCACATTAGTGTTTTATTTATCAACCAATTCATTCACATAGGGATATCAGTGGCAGACTGAAACAATGTGCACATTCCCCACCAACAATTCTCACTCTAAGCTGACGTAAAAAGTTGCCAGCCTTGTACATAGGTCTGATATTCATTATCCTTTGGTGAAAAGGCGTTTACAGTGGGACCTTTGACAGCAATTTAATATGTGGCATAGATGTAACAACCAAATACTCAAAATCTACGCAAATAGAACAGAGTGAACAGTGAGCTGGATGTCTTTTCCCCTTTTTATTATGTGGCTTGAATGTTTTCTTGCTTCATGTTTTGACTGTGTTGACGCACATAGCACCCAGCAGGGAGAGCCTGTGAAGTAAACCACTTTGAGAAATTCTTTCAATTGAAAAAAACACCTCACTTTCAGCACTCACACATCTACAAAACATGTGCTAACTCATAACAGGATGTGAGTCCTTCCTCCTGCAGCTTATAAACAAAAACCTCCATGTGTCAGTTTCATGCCCACTCCAGCGTGAGTTCACACCAATGCTAAGCTGCCTGAGGTAATCACCATCCGGAAACTCAGGTAGAAAACAGCTGGAGGTACTTATTCAGTAATACTAACTACAGCATAAAGACCTCCAGAATTAGTCAGAACAATAAAAATCATATGGTGCTCATAATATCCAGAGAGAAGCTCACCTAGGAAGCCATTTTGATTTGTTTGTAAGTCGATAAATTTAGAAGATACAGAGCAGTATTTGCCCGAGTGCTACAATGCTAGTCTCATCAAGGGATCATCGAGAGCAGTTAAAAAAAAACACCAGCATTGTAAGTACAGAATTATTGAGCCATTTCAAAACACTGTTCTCTCAGCAAGAGCGTTTTAAATTCAGACATAAACCATTGACTTTGTGTATAGATCGGCTAAGTCCGCACATCTCCCCTCCTGTCTTAGCCTCTAGGCGGGAGAGAGAGAGAGAGAGAGAAAGAGAGAGAGAGAGAACAATAGAGAAAGGGAGGAGAGAGAGAGAGGCAGTCATTTCATGCCGATGTGCTTGACAAGCGAACGTTCCACCAGGGGACATCATCATAAAGTAAACGTGCCTGACTCACGCAAACAACCCCCAACCCCCAACACACACACACACAAACACACACACACACGCCCTGCGGGCTCTCCTCACGGTAAGCCATTTCATTTGTGTCACAGTGTTATGGATGTCCATATGTTTGCAGGGGTACACAGTTTTCACCTTCCTCAGTGCTACTCTACATATTACCCATGTGCTGTTATCATTGTAGACATCTTTGAAACAAACAAACAAACAATCCATGACCCTGAGCATTGCATGATATTGCAGGAGATATTGCAATAGCACAGTTCCTGACACTATTACAGAGGCACCAGGTTGTAATATTTGCTGTTTCATGTCTGCTGGGTTAGAAAGATCATGTTGTTGTCATGGTTTGACTTCTGATACCTAATCATTATCCCTCAGAACATGCTTAGTCCCACTTACCATTAATTGTCCATATAGGTATGAAATAGGTTATACAGCCGATCTGTTGGATCTGGGAGGCAGTAGAGATCAGGAAACAGGCCCAGAAGACAGTAAACCAGGATAACGGAGCATACATGTTGTCTGACTCCTGGAATACAGTCCTAGGATGTCGGACAGAAAGGGGCATAGTCATCCTATCACTTCTGGTAGGACGATCAAACCTACTTAAATCAGCCGACAGCAACAACCAACCACAGTGTCATGACATTGCAGGAAGATTGCAGAATGTCAGCAGTCGAAATATGTAGGTAAAAACTAAGAACTTCTTAGCCTGTACATAAGAACATGTAAGACAGAATTGGACTAAACTTGGCTAAATGAACTTGTTTGGATTAAATGTCCTTATGAAATTTGCTTGTACAGCATTTGAAGTGCAGTGTAGTTTTTGTAAACACACAGTGATTATCTGTATCATTGTATGTTATGGTTAAGCGTAGTGACAGGATTGATGATGACTGAAACTATGTAGGCGCATGAGGAGGATATAATGCTATGGCTATTATCACTGTAATAGCACTATACCGTATTTACATGACAATGGCATAGTCCAAATGCCAATCTTTTTTCACAGTATGCATTGATCCATGATGGTAACTCCTGCTATGTTTTTCCCTAGAGGAAAAGCTGTCTTATGTGAACAAATCACTGTTGTATTTATCAGACAAGAACCAGAGAACTGTCATTTGCTATCTCTCCTGTGTAACACATTTTTTTTCTCTTGAAATGCCACAACACTCATCCCTCCTTTCATTAACTCATGTAATTTCACTGCTGCATTTCAAGTTGATAATAACAGATAATTAGCTAACATTTTTAAAAGCCATAGTGCTGAGGCTTTGCCATACCCTCCGAAAGGCACTCGCAGAGAGACGGCCAGAGCAGTTTGGGCTAATTGTCTGCGTGTGGCATGGGGCACCAGATGCGAGTCCCAGTGCCTTGTGGGTAGTGGAAGGGCAAGTGCTCTTGCTGCAGGCAATGTGAGCCTTTTTCATTTCAGGCAGGGGGAGGAGGGAAACTCCCTGTGTTTGTTTGTGTGTGTGTGCGCATGCAAGTGTGTGTGTGTGTGTGTTTGGGGTGTGTGAGCTAAGCTTGTCTCCTGAGGTTGATGGAGAGGCGAGAACCTCTCCCAGGAACACACACACACACATACTGCTGAGGGTCAACAGCAGGATGCTGCAACCGTAGCCAAAGGGTACTACAACTATTTAGTATAAACAGAATGTCTGAGCTCACGATTTTTTACTCTTCTCAGAACCGAACAATATGACATCGCCCACACAAAAGTTACAAACAGGTTATCCAATACCTAGCCTTCAAATGGCACATAGCCAGAACCAAACAATATACCCTCACCCACAGAGAAGTTTCAAGCCTGTTATCCAATACATAACCTTCAACTGACAAATAATAATCTGTTCTCCTGCTGGAAAATCAACTGTATAGGTGCGGATAGTACTGGAACAAATTCATTATTCTTTTCCAAAAAGGCACACGGGCAGCTCTCCTCTCTGACACTAGTTCCATGCATTCATTCTCCTCATTACAGAGCCAAGTGCCTGAGAGGAGAAGTGACTGAGCAAGCGAGCGATTCCATGTAAGTGAGCGAACAAATGAGTTGAGTGCATTACTGAGTAAGCACGAGTGAGCAACCAACACATAAATGACTGAGTGAGAATAAGCGCCGGAGAAATACAAATGAATGATTGAGTGAGTGAGCGAGCGAGTGTGCAAGTGTGCAAGTGTGCGAGTGATAGAGAGTTAGTGCAAGTGAATTAAGTGAATGAAGGATTCAATATTGATGTACATGGTGAGTATGCAAGTGGGTGAGTGAGAGTTATATGATATGATGTAATGACTGAATACAGAGTACAGAGTGAGTATAACAGTTAGTGAGTGAGTAGCTACAGACACACATACAAAAGTGAGTGAGTAAATGTGAGTTGTTGTCAAGAGGTGAATGTAAGTGTGTGATAAAATTATTTATTTGGATAGAGTGTGTGGATGAGTAAAGTACTGTAGTGAATAGTGAAATAAGTGCTGCATTGAGTGAAGTCCTCTAGTGGGTGAGTAGCTGGATTAAACTTACACAAAGCCAGTAATGTGCAATAGTCTATGAGTGTGTATGTTTGTGTGAGAAGTGTAAAGTGTAGCAATTGACAGAAATTATCAAGAGAAACAGGAAGAGCAGGACCCAGACAATCAAGTGGACGTGGATACTGCGAGAGCTCCCAGCAGGCGGGGGAGTTTGCCCCTCTCAGCTCCGGGGCTGGGGGCCGTGGTCCTGCAAGATGACTAGCGCCGCAAACCAGTGGGCGGCTGGAGGAGTGGAGGCCCTGAGGCCACGAGTGGCAAAGCAAAGCCTCCCTCTCCAGCTGGGGCCTGCTGCTCGTAATCAACACAAATAACAGATTAGCAGCTCCTTCCAAAAAGATTTAACATTATCTCCGCGCAGAGGCACGGAAATTTGCCAGTATGTCACGACAGCCCTCATCTGGGAGCATGACTTGGATGAACAAGGCTGGCTGCCAGTGACCAAAGTACGATGCTTGCATGCATAGAGTACTTATACAGTATACATACACTCACATACATCCACATTCTTTCATACATACAGACAGATGCAGGTAATACCACCGGCATATTTGCAATTTTGTAATTTGTAATATATTTATTTTAAGACAGGGACAGCGCACAATAAGACATTAACCTTGTACAACAAGAGAATATGCATTGCAGGTTTTAGCAGATTGCTATTTTCCACCTGTATGGGCTGTGTTCATAGACTGGTACTGCGTCACACATAGATTACGCAAGTAATCTCATTATCCGCGCTGTTGTGGTGATAACAGCTAACTGCGCAAAGAAGTGGGACAGAGTGAAGCAAAGCAAAACTGTGGTGATTCATTTAATCCCAAAAAAATACACAAAAATCACCAGAAATCAAGGATGCTAAATTGATCTCATCCGAGACCCAGCCAGAAATGTGTGTCTTTTTTTCAGAAAAGAGAGACACGTCTGCTGTGCCAGACCACAGTGTGGAAGGGGACGTTCAGTGCGGGCCGGCGGCCCAGCCATACATCTTTATGTGGCCGGCCCGTCAGGCCTAACCAAGCCCAGTAATGACGGGCGGCACTGGAGAGGGCTGGGGAGAGTCCCGGCAGCAGCAGCGGGGCCTGATTGGCCCCGTAATGGGCATCAGGAGGGGAGGAGAGATGATGGATGGCCGCCAGTGTGTGTGTGTGTGTGTGTGTGTGAGTGTGTGTGTGTGCATGTGAGAAAGCTGCTGCAGTACACAGAGCCAGCAGTCCAGAGAGAGAGAGAAGAGATGGGAGGAGGAGGAGGAGGGAGTTTTAGAAAGAGATAATGCCATCACCGCCAGGCCAATGACACCGCTTTAAAAGAAGAGAGAGAGAGGGAGGGAGAGAGAGCAATAGACACCCACACAAAGAGAGAGAGAGAGAGAGAGAGGAAAATACATCGTCATGGCTGCACGTCATCAGCTTCCTCTGTGAGAGCCCGGGGGGGTTTGGAAGGAGGTGGAAGGATTTGTACTTTCAGCCACACACACAAACATACACACACTCTCGAACATCAAACAGACACACACACACAAAGTCACACACATTCTCAGAATGCACACACGCATTCTGAAGAAGCACACACTCTCACACACACACACACACTCTTGAACACTCTCTCTCTCTCTCTCACACACACACACACACACACACACACTGCTCTCTGTGCTCCTCAACCACATGCAAACAAAAAAACATGAAGAGGGGACCAATCGTGCTGAGGAGGAAGTTGGTCTCGTGATCTCACACAATGACATTTTCACATCTCCCCAGCCGTCGGGGAAGAGAGAGACTTAAAGGTTACCTCCAGATGGGGCTCCCAAGATTGAAAATGGCATTTCTCTCACGGGAAACGCTTGCCTCTAACGAGGCCGCCTCTGGCCATGTCATGCAACTACAGCTCCTCTGTGTGTGTGTGTGTGTGTGTGTGTGTGCGATCCGTGTGTGTGTGTGTGTGTTTTCTTGCTGACTAAAAGGGCAAGGGAAGGCAATTAGTGCGGGAACTTCATTACCGTATTGATTCTTTTGATAAAGGACTTCAAACGCATCAATTTTGCCCCTAATAAGATGATAAAAAAGGGTACCCAGCCCCGCGCTAAATTGGCACAAAACCCGAAACATCTGGGACACAGATAAAGTGAAAAGGTTCAGAAGCATTCCACTTTAAAACACCAAAGCACGGCACACTCACACATACAAACACACACACACACACACACAAGACACATGGTTATCAAGCTAGGGCTATATGGAGAGGGAACACTTTGAAGTCCTCTTGTGTCTCACAGCAGGCGCTTGTTGGTATGACTTAATATGACTTAACCGTCGTCTGGGGGAGAGAAAAGAAAAGGGAAAAAAGGAGTGAGGTACGTCAAGCTTGGACACGGCGCTCCTTAAGCCCGAGGGACAGCGACTGAATGTCAGCAGTGCGGATGCGTACAGTACATAATCTAAGGCAACAGGGGCCATGAGTGACATTTCGGCTCATTAGAATCTCCCTGAGTCATTTCTGAGAGTTGTGAAGCACCATGGCTATCTGGTGAGAAAAGTTGAGTGTGTGTGTTTTTGTTTTTCATTTTTTTATTTTGTTTTACGTAACATTATGTAAGCATTAGCACAGAATGATTTAAAAACAAGATGAAACAGTATCATGGAAGGGTGACTGATTATTTCACACACTATAAAACTCTTAACTGGAGGATGGACCTGCATTGTTCATTTCTGCCACCTCCTAAAGTTAATTTCTCTTCCCTGTTTTTCTTTCTTTCTCAACAATGGTCATAATCCCCCCACACAGCAAGTGGAAACAACATCCATAAATTCCAATTATTATTCCCGTTTGTTGTATAAACTAGATGTACCGCAGAGCGGTACAAAATATGACCGCCACCCAGTCCAGCACATTTTTTCCACAAAAAGAAATCACGCTGAAAGGCCTATATGATTCTAACTGTCTCACTAAATTGCATTATCCACACTCAATTCTCACTGGTATCTGCTAGACAACAAGTACCAAAACATGATTAGTTCATAGATTTCACATGGAAAATTAATTTTATACAACCCCACCTCCATCTTGCCTGTTCATAATTCTGAGAAATTTATGTGTGTGGGTGTGTGTGTGTGTGAGTGTGTGTGTGTTTGTGGGTGTGTGTGTGTGTGTGTGCGTGCTTGTGTGTGTGCCTGCGTATGTGCCTGTGCATGCAAGCGTACATATGTCTACTGTGTGAGTATGTGTCATACGTATGATTACTGTGAATGTGGGTGTGTGTGTGTGTGTGTATCTGTTTGTGCACATGTGTGCACATGAAATGGGTTAACATGACCCCTGGAGGCAAACATACGAAAAAAATTGGTCATCCTAGGCCCTACAGTTCTCAAGATATTCACAGAAAACTGTGTCTGCCCTACCCTCCTTTCGGGGGGTCCAGTACAGCGGGGGGGGGGGGGGGGGGGGGCTACAGATCAAAACGAAAAACGATGGTTCCATGCTATCCATGTGGGGTTACATGCCCACCAAGTTTCGTGTACCCCAGTCTTTCAGTGTCCCGGGAATCCTTGTTGGTGTACGGTCACTAAATGTACACATAAATTATTTTATTGGCCACCTAAAGGCCAGTTGGTGTATAGTAACATAAATTAATTTATTGTGTGGCCCCCCATGAACGGAATTCCACAAAACTTGGCGTGCATTCAGAGGGTGTCATAATGATCCTACACTTCCAATTTCGTGCAGTTTTGACTATGTTAGGTCACAAATACCTGCGATTACAACACCTAATTTTTACTTTTTTGTGTTTAACTAGGTGGCACTATACATGAAATGAGTGGTTATGGAATGGGTTGACATGGCCCCTTGAGATCAACATACAAAAAAAAAAATGGTCCTCCTAAACCTTACGGTTCTCGAGATATTCACAGAAAACTGTGTCTGCCCTACCCTCCTTTCGGGGGCTGCAGTCCAGCGGGGGGGCTACAGATCAAAACGAAAAACGATGGTTCCATGCTATCCATATGGGGTTACATGCCCACCAAGTTTCGTCTACCCCGGTCTTTCAGTGTCCCGGGAATCATTGACGGAAATTTGGACATGCGAAAAAGAAAAAAAAAAAAAAAGAAAAGCTGACTAAACCTATATGACCGCCGCTTCGCTGCGCGGCGGTCATAATAATATGTTGTATCAACACCGCCTGGTGCGCAAATAGGTGTAGCCACCTGACACCCATTCCCTATGATAGGCTTAGCAGAGCTGTGGCAGATCTAAACCACCAAGCAAAGTTATTGGGAGAGAGGCACTGCAGGGGGGATGCGCATTTGTGCTCATTTTCTGGGGGAGGCCAGATGGCTGGCACAGCACTCGTAATCAAACACGGCTGTCAATAATCTCGGTTCTGCTGTGCGTGTGCCGAAACGGTCCGAGAGCGCAGCCAGGGACCAGAGCTGTTTGTTCCTTTGTTTCTTTTCTTTACCTCAGTCAGTTTATGGGGGGACTGAGGTAAATGGTCGGCTTGAAATAATGGTCGGCTGGTCTCATGGTGGTCCTGAATTAGGGCCTATACTTAAATGTGGTCCTGAGAGGTCTGCTCACTTGAGAGGATAGGGTTGGGGGTGGGCATCCAGGGAATGCCTGTTTCCAAGCGAAATAATGAGTTCATTCGCTCTATGCTGGAACAGCTGATAAGTATAAGTAAGTATAAGTATATATACATTTTTAATCCCGTGAGGGAAATTTGGTCTCTGCATTTATCCCAATCCATGAATTAGTGAAACACACACAGCACACAGTGTACACACAGTGAGGTGAAGCACACACTAAATCCGGCGCAGTGAGCTGCCTGCATCAACAGCGGCGCTCGGGGAGCAGTGAGGGGTTATGTGCCTTGCTCAAGGGCACTTCAGCCGTGCCTACTGGTCAGGGTTCAAACCGGCAACCCTCCGGTTACAGGTCCGAAGTGCTAACCAGTAGGCCAAGGCTGCCCCCAATGCGGGGGGTTGGGAGCTGTGTGTGTGTTGGTGTCAGGATCAGTTCCTGTTCTGTCTTGTCTCTTTTCTCCCCGTCTAATGTTGTCTTCCTGTTTGCTTTTGTAGCAGATTGGGCTACGCCCTATTATTTGGCTCCTTTGCTTCTCCCCCTGTGCTGGATTGGTGTGACTGCGTTCATCCTAATTACGGGGCGGACCTAGGCAGACTTATATCTAGGAACGCAAATTGCTACCTGGATGTGCTACTTTCTCTCTTTCCCGTCTTCCGGGGCGCATAGTAGTTTGGCGTGGATCACAACTTGGCTGGTAAAGCCGCCATCAAGTGAAAGCTCTCACGAGTAAGGTAAGCTGTTTATCTGTGCTGGCTGATCTAAGCGTGCACGATTGTTCTTACATCCAGTATATCTCCACTTCCGTGTTGACGGCGTTGAGGCTGGTGTAGCACTGTTGAGCCTGGTGTGTGCCTTAAAGCAGCTAGAGGTAGGCTTGTTTATTATGACCGCCGCGCAGCGAAGCGAATTTTTTTTTTTTCTTTTTTTTTTTCTTTTTCGCATGCCCAAATTTCCGTCAATGAGTCCCAGGACACTGAAAGACCGGGGTACACGAAACTTGGTGGGCATGTAACCCCACATGGATAGCATGGAACCATCGTTTTTCGTTTTGATCTGTAGCCCCCCCGCTGGACTGGACCCCCCGAAAGGAGGGTAGGGCAGACACAGTTTTCTGTGAATATCTCGAAAACCGTAGGGTTTAGGAGGACCATTTTTTTTTGTATGTTGATCTCAAGGGGCCATGTCAACCCATTCCATAACCACTCATTTTATGTATAGCGCCACCTAGTTAAACACAAAAAAGTAAAAATGA
The DNA here is from genome assembly GCF_046254945.1 of Alosa pseudoharengus. Lineage (NCBI taxonomy): Eukaryota > Metazoa > Chordata > Actinopteri > Clupeiformes > Clupeidae > Alosa > Alosa pseudoharengus. The sequence continues at coordinate 20,833,840 of NW_027468859.1, read as the reverse complement.
GGTGTTGTAATTGAAGGTATCTGTGACCTAACATAGTCAAAACTGCACGAAATTGGAAGTGTAGGATCATTATGACACCCTCTGTATGCATGCCAAATTTTGTGGAATTCCGTTCATGGGGGGCCACACAATAAATTAATTTATGTTACTATACACCAACTGGCCTGTAGGTGGCCGGAGACAGTTTTCTGTGAATATCTCGAGAACCGTAGGGCCTAGGAGGTCGACCTTTTTTATGTATGTTGGTCTTAAGGGGGCATGTCAACCCATCCCATTACCACTTATTTCATGTATAGCGCCACCTAGTCAAAAATTAAAAAGCAAAAAATTAGGTGTTTTCATCACAATATCTCTGGCTGACAAGGTCAAAACTGCACGAAATTAAAAGTGTAGGATCATTATGACACCCTCCGAATGCATGCCAAGTTTTGTGTACTTTTGTTCATGGGGGGCCTTACAATAAAATCATTTATGTGTACATTTAGTGACGTACACCAACAAGGATTCCCGGGACACTGAAAGACCGGGGTACACAAAATTGGTGGTCATTTTTCGTTTTGATCTGTAGCCCCCCCGCTGGACTGGACCCCCCGAAAGGAGGGTAGGGCAGACACAGTTCTCTGTGAATATCTTGAGAACTGTAGGGCCTAGGATGACCATTTTTTTCCGTATGTTTGCCTCCTGGGGTCATGTTAACCCATTTCATGTGCACACATGTGCAAAAACAGATACACACACACACACACATACATTCACAGTAATCATACGTATGACACATACTCACACAGTAGACATATGTACGCTTGCATGCACAGGCACATACGCAGGCACACACACAAGCACGCACACACACACACACACACACACACACCCACACACACACACACACTCACACACACACACACCCACACCCACACACATAACATAAACATACTGTAACACAAACAATCAAGAATTTCTCAGAATTATGAACAGGCAAGATGGAGGTGGGGTTGTATAAAATGAATTTTACATGTAAAATCTATGAACTAATCATGTTTTGGTACTTGTTGTCTAGCAGATACCAGTGAGAATTGAGTGTGGATAATGCAATTTAGTGAGACAGTTAGAATCATATAGGCCTTTCAGCGTGATTTCTTTTTGTGGAAAAAATGTGCTGGACTGGGCGGCGGTCATATTTTGTACCGCTCTGCGGTACATCTAGTTTCTGATAGGCCTATATTGAGCAAATTACGTTTGATTTTAGTTCACATCTCCTGTCTGTAGGCTATGTGAGCCAGACGTGAACGGAAATGTGTTTCTTTTTAATAAACTGCCTGTACACTTACAACGTTCTCAATGCTTCGGTTTACATGTAGAGACCCTCATTATGCTACTGTGTAAGTGTGGTGCTATTTTGAGCCATGTTAGTGGTATAGAAATAGCTATTTCTTTTTACTGTACATGTGCCCCGAAGGCTAGTGTAAATGCTAATTAGCGGTTTGCAATAAAACTGGTCACATTCGACTAGCATGAAAATAAATCCCAGCGAACGGTCGAACTCGGTACACATTTGTTATTAATCCCTAGGTTCATTTTGCGCTGGAATTGTCCTTTAAGACAGAAAGCTTAATTTCTGTCATTTCTCAGACAGAAAGAGAGAGAGAGATAGAGAGTCAAGAACAATACCATGTGTTACCCTTTTCCTCAAGGACACTGCAGAGGACAGACAGAGCTACAGGAGAGCACTTTAGGAACAGAAAACCACTGGTGCGGTTAATACAAAAAAAGAGAGAGGGGAAGAGAAGAAGTGAGGGAGAAAAAGAGGGGAAAAAAGGCCCCTGAAAGCCTGCGATGATGGCTGCTATATTTAGTCTATAGAGAATGTGGTGTAGCCCACACACACACACACACAGGCCCTATGAAGCGCATGCTATGGGATTTTGTTAAGGGACACCTCATTTTTTTCCCAGGCAGGTCCGACTGAGTAGTGCCCTCAACAGAAGAGTATTAATTACTCCACAGAGAGTGGACAAAGAGTGGACGGTTCACGGGCTTCTTTCTTCTGACCTACATTTCGTGATCAACGAAAGGCAGTGTAAAATGACTCTACATTCATCATTCCATGTGGGCTGTGTGCATCTACATGTACGGTATGGCAGGAGGACAGCAGTTATCAGTATGACAAGTCCAACTCTGGCTAGTGTTTAAGCCCCAGAAGCATGGGGCCTGTCAGACACGTTTGAGGTAGTTTGACATGTCTTGACCCCCCACCACCCCCAAATCCAAACTCAGCAACAGTCATTTAATAGCAGTAAAAAGTGGTGCTTCAGTCTGGTGTAGTCCTGTGGGCCATATCAGAGACTTTTTAATGAGGAGACACAGCACTCAAAAAATCCTCCTTAGAAATGCATGGGGCTAGTTTGTAACGCCAATATGGCCGTTGCCTACACATATCCCACCCCTTCCTCGGCAAAACGTTGACATGTGAATACATTGAGCCAATCATGTGGTGTGATGTGAATACATTGAGCCAATCATATGGCGTGTTGTGAAGACATCATGCCAATCATGTGTTGTGATCTCGCCGCTGGAGCAAGATTGGTGTCGTGAAGCCTTGCGCATGCGCATTTCTGCCGAAATGGATGCTCGACAAGTGCCCAAAAAGCGTTGCCATATGGCCGCCGAGTGGAGGGACTTGCCTAAAAGGACTTTGGCCATATCCACCATATTGCTATTAGTAATAAAGTTATTCATAAACCATAGAGTATTTGTGTAACAGTGTACATGGTGTGACATGCTAGTGATTACACATACACAGAGCACATAGCACACCCGGGGACTTTTACATACATTAGCCCCATGACTTCTGCAGGCATCTAGGCCCCAGTTCAAAGCTGTGAACATGCTAATTCACTCAGTCGTCCTCCTCCTCCTCCTCCTCTTCATGGCCCTACTCTCACACGATACCCTGATGCTGACAAACAGACTCCCCTCCCTCCAAACATGGAGGTTAAGATGCAGGGAAACTGGCGTTACTAATTGGTGAGGAAGGAAGACCCGAGACCGAATGAAAGCGAGCAGAGACAACCTTGAGGTTTCAAAACACATCAACGCACAAAAACGAACTCAGGCCTGGTTTTGAACTTTTGAAGAGTGCATCAAGCACCACGACTAATGTGGCACAATAGTGCAGAGATGTACAGAAACAGCGTATAACAGCTGTCAGCCAGAAGGGATGTGTCTAGTACTTATCTCCTCCATTTTTTTTTATCCCGAAAAAGAATAACAGCTCAATTATGGTACCCCCAGCCCCCACTCACCCCCACACATGCACACACACACACACACACACACGCATATGCGCGCACACACACACATCCCAGTAGACCTTAGCGCAGCGTTATTAGGCAATTGTCACACATGCCCCCTGCATCGTGGGCACCGTCGGCTCTCTGCCAACACAATAAAAGCCCAGATTCAGCGTGGCAGCCGCTGATGCACGCAGGTTTTCCATGAGGAATGACATGAGACAATTAACTGTGGCATAAAAGGGGCATTTTCCTTCAGGAATTTGCATGATAAAACCGAGTTGAGTCCAGGGCCAAATCAGATGTAGCACTGCCCTGGTGTTCCCGCCCCCAGGCTCTGGACTAACTGTTCTTTGATCTAACTAAAGGCCAGCAGGTGCACTGATCAGCTATGTTCTCTGTAATGCACAATATATTTAGATTAGATTTATTTATCTATCCAAAACATCTTCTTACAGATAAACTCCAGCAGTGGCCTATATATGTGCACTCTTGGAATACAGAGTCAGGCTTTGAGTGTTTTTTTTTTGTTTCCCATCATTTAGTGTGAATGTACAGCCATCCAAGATCCAATTACTGAGATGAAAGTTGAAAAAAAGAAGAATGACAACCATGTATGTTCAAAGAGCCCATTGGACCTGCACACAACAAATGGCTTGAACTGATTCTATACCAAGGCCTTGTCAGTGTAAGAGACTGCAGACATATTCAATCAACCCTCAATTGTGCTGTGATACAGCTGGTCAGATGTTTTGTTCAGTGTGCCTTTTTATCATTATGCACTCTCAATAGCCAAGAATAGACTTGCCCATGTTCAATTAAACACAAATGAACATTTTCAAAGAACCATGAGGTGCTCTGATTGTTAATGCCTTCCTTTGAGAGCCGGTGGTTGGCTAGGTCCCTCATGCTTTTATTGGGGGCCTAGCAGCGAAGCTGCGAAGGCACCCATTGAGTTAGTAGTTGGGGGCCTAGCAGCGAAGCTGCGAAGGCACCCATTGTTTTAGTAGTTTTTCCTATTATTGGGGGCCTAGCAGCGAAGCTGCGAAGGCACCCATTGTTTTAGTAGTTTTTCCTATTATTATTGGGGGCCAAGCAGCGAAGCTGCGAAGGCACCCATTGAGTTACTAGCTTTTCCTATTATTATTATTACACATCTGCCATTGGAATCTATGGCAGCCCATAGAACGCCTGGCTAAAAAGTGCAGATTTTTTGGCAGAAAGTTTCGGGACACTCCACTGACCACTCACGCTCATTTATGGATCTCTAAACCCAGCCGTCTAGCGCCACCAACGGGTCGAAATTTGGCCGAAAATAGAACCGCTGGGTCTAAAGTTATGAAATTCGGCGCACTGATTCAGAACCGTCCCATGATCACTCTCACCAATTTACAGAACTCTATGCCCAACACTCTAGCGCCACCAATGGGTCGAATCTGGATTGCATTCACGCATGTGACCATTGAACGGTGGGTCCGATTTTCACAAATCAGGCACCGTTGTAATCCCTGGACCGACCTGAGTTCAATGACTCCTATTACGTCACTTTCCGCCATATTGGACCTCCGCCATATTGGATTTAGTCCAAACTCTACGAAAAGTTTCAGCGTTCACAAATTTCATCCGATTTTCACGGAACTTGGGGGAGATGATCTTCTGCCCAAGCCGCACAAACGATACTTGTCAGATTTTTCAATTTCATTTTTATTTGCCTGTGACAGCCAATCAAATATGGTGATGAACCCGCCAAACAGGAAGTGGACTAACATCTCCGTGACACTTTGAGTTAACATAACAAAACTCGATACCATTAGTCAGGACACTGTCCCAATCACTCACAGCAATTAATATGCATATACATTGAACACTCTAGCGCCACCACCAGTTCAATGCTGGACATGCGTTCATGCGCGTGATCCTTGACTCTTTTATCTGATTTTCACAATTGAGGTAGTGTCTGAATCCTTGGACCATACAGAGTTCATCAACCCCTATCCTATCACTTTCTGCCATATTGAACCTCCGCCATATTGGATTTAGTCCAAACTCTACGAAAAGTTTCAGCGGTTACAAATTTCATTCGATTTTCACAGAACTTGTCGGAGATGATCTTCAGACCGATCTGCACAAACGATACTTGTCAGATCATTTAATTTCTTTTTTGTTTGCCCGTGACAACCAATCAAATATGGCGATTAAGCTACTAAATAGGAAGTGGGCTAACATCTCGGCTATGCTTTAATGTATGAAGTCCAAACTTGGTACAGGGACTTGGTATCTGATTGTGAGGACGCACTAGGAAATTGGCATCATGTGGCCTCTATAGGGGGCGCTGTAATACAGGAAGTGAGCTTGTATCTCAGCAACGCTTTGGTGTACAAAGTCCAAACTTGGTATAAGGACCTGTTACCTGATTATGATGACGCACTAGGAAATTGGAATCATTTGGCCTGTATAGGGGGCGCTGTAATACAGGAAGTGTGCTCCTATCTTAGCAGCGCTTTGATGTATGAAGTCCAAACTTGGTACAGGGACTTGGAACCTGATTGTGAGGACACAGTAGGAAATTGGCATCATTAAGCCTCTATAGGGGGCGCTGTAATACAGGAAGTGGACTCATATCTCAGCAACGCTTCATTGTATGAAGTCCAAACTTGATACATGGACATATTAGCTGATTGTGATGACTCAATAGGAAATTGGCATCATTTGGCCTCTATAGGGGGCGCTGCAATACAGGAAGTGAGCTTGTATCTCAGCAACGCTTTGGTGTACAAAGTCCAAACTTAATACAGAGACAAAGTAGCTGATTGTGAGGACATGCAAGGAAAGTGGTCTCATTTGGCCTCTAGGGGTGCTGTAATAAACAAATTGAGCTCACATCTCAGCAACTCTTTGGTGTATGAAGTCCAGGGACATGGTAGCTGATTGTGAGAACGCACAAGGACTTTGGTGTAATTTTCGCCTCTAGGGGCACTATAACAAAGTAAATGAGCTTATTTCTCAGCCATTCTTTATCCAATTGCAATCAAACTTGCTGTGAGTGCTTGCTCATGCCATGGCAACGCCATTCCTGCTATAGTGCACTGCTTGGCCCCCACATTGCTGCTTGCAGCTATATTTATTATTATTGGGGGCCAAGCAGCGAAGCTGCGAGGCAACCCATAGTGATTCTACGTATTCTTATTATTATTATTATTATTATAACGAAACGCTAATTTGCCATTAAACCATACAGTAAAAAGTTGGGATATTCGGCACATTGATTCGGTTCAGTCATATCTTTAATTTATCAAAGTTTCAAGTCTGCACTTTGAGTGCTCTAGCGCCACCAACATTTCAAATTTTTTATTACATCTATGCACATAACGTTTGAATGGTACACCACATTTTGAACATTAAGGTATATTTGGAATCCTTGGATGAGACCGAACTCAACGCAGATGTCAATTTATGGGGTAAACGTAATTGATCAGGCTGCCATATTGGATTTAATCAAAAACACCTAAAAGGCATCAAAGTTGGCAAAGTTTGTCCGATTTTCACGAAACTTGACGAAGATGATCTTCAGACCATGACTCATAAATGCATTGCTTTTGGGAGCCATATTCAAAACCCGTCGCCCGTGGTGACCAATCAAGTTTGGCGGCGAAGCCGCCAAACAGGAAGTGAAGTAATCTCAGCAAGGCTTTCGCGTATCAACACCAAACTCACTACAGGGTCTCAGTACCCAATTAGGAGGAGGCTCAATAAATTTGATGACTTTTGACCTATAGGTGGCGCTATAATTAGCAAAATTATGTTTTAGCCTGTAACGGGTCATGTCTTTGGAATTAAAGCATATTAGTGATATCTGTTAATACCTTGAGAGGTCCTTAGGCCGACACATGCCAACATCTGACGTCAACTTAATTGATCCGACCGCCATATTGGATTTCATCAAAAACACTTAAAAGGCATCAAAGGTCATAAAGTTTGTCCGATTTTCACGAAACTTGACGCAGATGATCGTCAGACCATGACTCATAAACGCATTGCTTTTTGGAGACATATTCCAAACCGGTTGCCTGTGACGACCAATCAAGTTTGGCGGCGAAGCCGCCAAACAGGAAGTGAAGTGATATCTCAGCAATGCTTTCACGTAGCAAAACCAAACTAGGTATATGGGCTCAGGACCCAATCAGGAGGACACTCAAGAAATGTGGTAAATTTTGACCACTATGTGGCGCTATAATCACAGGAATTGGGCTCATATTTCAGCAATGCTTTCACGTATTGAAACCAAACTTGGCTCATTGACTCGGGACCACATCCTGAGGACATACAATAATTTTAGCAACGTTTGACCACTAGGGGTGCTATAATTTGCAACACTTTCTCGTATCGACACCAAACTTGGTACCTGGACTCGGGACCACATCCTGAATAAGGACAATACATTTAGTGACCTTTGACCACTAGGGGCGCTATAATTAGAAAAACGTTATTGTATCGACACCAAACTTGGTACATGGACTCGGGAACACATCCTGAAGAGGCACAATATATTTAGTGAGCTTTGACCACTAGGGGTGCTACAATTATCAACACTTTCTTGTATCGACACCAAACTTGGTATGTGGACTTGTGACTACAACCTGACTACGCACAATAAATTTGGTGATGTTTGAGGTATGCATATGTGTGGGGGGTTATTGGGGTGTGTGGGGGAAGAAGTTTATCTGTGTATATGTGTGTGTGTGGGACAGGGGGGGGGGTAATTGGGTGTGTGTATAATGTAGCAACATTGGGTTGCCATGACAACTCCTGTTCAACTGCTTGGCCCCCACATTGCTGCTTGCAGCTATATTTGGGGGCCAAGCAGCGAAGCTGCGAAGGCACCCATTGAGTTACTAGCTTTTCCTATTATTACACTTCTGCCATTGGAGTCTATGGCAGCCCATAGAACGCCTGGCTAAAAAGTTCAGATTTTTTGGCAGAAAGTTTCGGGACACTCCACTGACCACTCACACTCATTTACGGACCTCTAAACCCAGCCATCTAGCGCCACCAACAGGTCAAAATCTGGCCGAAAATTGAACCGCTGGGTCTAAAGTTATGACATTTGGCACACTGATTCAGCACTGTCCCATGATGACTCTCACCAATTTACAGAACTCTATGCCCAACACTCTAGCGCCACCAATGGGTCGAACCTGGATTGCATTCACGCATGTGACCATTGAACGGTGCGTCCGATTTTCACATATCAGGCACCGTTGGAATCCCTGGACCGACCTAATTTCAATGAACCCTATTACGTCACTTTCCGCCATATTGGACCTCCGTCATATTGGATTTAGTCCAAACTCTACAAAAAGTTTCAGCGGTCAGAAATTTCATCCGATTTTCATGGAACTTGGCGGAGATGATCTTCTTCCCGAGCCGCACAAAAGATACTTGTCAGATTTTTCAATTTCATTTTTGTTTGCCCGTGACAGCCAATCAAATATGGCGATGAAGCTGCCAAACAGGAAGTGGACTAACATCTCTGTGGCATTTTGAGCTAACATAACAAAACTCGGTACCATTAGTCAGGACACTGTCCCAATCTCTCACAGCAATTTTTATGCATACATTGAATACTCTAGCGCCACCACCAGTTTAATGCTGGACATGCGTTCATGCGCGTATTCCTTGACTCTTTTGTCTGATTTTCACAATTGAGGTAGCGTCTGAATCCCTGGACCATCCCGAGTTCATCGACTCCTATCCCGTCACTTTCTGCAATATTGGACCTCCGACATATTGGATTTAGTCCAAACTCTACGAAAAGTTTCAGCGGTTACAAATTTCATCCGATTTTCACAGAACTTGGCGGAGATGATCTTCTGCCCGAGCCGCAAAAACGATACTTGTCAGATTTTTCAATTTCATTTTTGTTTGCCTGTAACAGCCAATCAAATATGGTGATGAAGCCGCCAAACAGGAAGTGGACTAACATCTCCGTGACGCTTTGAGTTAACATAACAAAACTCGATACCATTAGTCAGGACACTGTCCCAATCACTCACAGCAATTTTTATGCATATACATTGAACACTCTAGCGCCACCACCAGTTCAATGCTGGACATGCGTTCATGCGCGTGATCCTTGACTCTTTTGTCTGATTTTCACAATTGAGGTAGCGTCTTAATCCTTGGAACATCCCAAGTTCATCGACCCCTATCCCGTCACTTTCCGCCATATTGGACCTCCGCCATGTTGGATTTAGTCCAAACTCTACGAAAAGTTTCAGCGGTTACAAATTTCTTCCGATTTTCTCAGAACTTGGCGGAGATGATCTTCAGACCGAGCCGCACAAACGATACTTGTCAGATTTTTTAATTTTAAGTTTATTTGCCCGTGACAGCAAATCACACATGGCGACGATGCCGCCTAACAGGAAGTGGGCTAACATCTCGGCTACGCTTTAATGTATGAAGTCCAAACTTGGTACAGGGACTTGGTATCTGATTGTGAGGACGCACTAGGAAATTGGCATCATTTGGCCTCTATAGGGGGCGCTGCAATACAGGAAGTGAGCTTGTATCTCAGCAATGCTTTGATGTACGAAGTCCAAACTTGGTATAGAGACTTGGTACCTGATTGTGGGGATGCACTAGGAAATTGGCGTCATTTGGCCTCTACAGGGGGCGCTGCAATACAGGAAGTGAGCTTGTATCTCAGCAACGCTTTGATGTATGAAGTCCAAACTTGGTACAGGGACTTGGTATCTGATTGTGAGGACACAGTAGGAAATTGGCATCATTTGGCCTCTATAGGGGGCGCTGTAATACAGGAAGTGGGCTCATATCTCAGCAACGCTTCGTTGTATGAAGTCCAAACTTGATACATGGACATATTAGCTGATTGTGAGGATATGCAAGGAAAGTGGTCTCATTTGGCCTCTAGGGGTGTTGCAATAAAGAAAGTGAGCTCACATCTCAGCAACACTTTGGTGTATGAAGTCCAAACTTGGTAGACGGATATGGGAGCTGATTGTAAGAACGCACAAGGACATTGGTGTAATTTGGCCTCTAGTTGTGCTTTAACAAAGTAAATTAGCTTATTTCTCAGCCGTTCTTTATCCAATTGCCATCAAACTTGCTGTGAGTGCTTGCTCATCCCATGGCAACGCCATTCCTGCTATAGCGCACTGCTTGGCCCCCGCATTGCTGCTTGCAGCTATATTTGGGGGCCAAGCAGCGAAGCTGCGAAGGCACCCATTGAGTTACTAGCTTTTCCTATTATTACACTTCTGCCATTGGAGTCTATGGCAGCCCATAGAACGCCTGGCTAAAAAGTTCAGATTTTTTGGCAGAAAGTTTCGGGACACTCCACTGACCACTCACACTCATTTACGGACCTCTAAACCCAGCCATCTAGCGCCACCAACAGGTCAAAATCTGGCCGAAAATTGAACCGCTGGGTCTAAAGTTATGAAATTTGGCACACTGATTCAGCACTGTCCCATGATCACTCTCAACAATTTCCAGAACTCTATGCCCAACACTCTAGCGCCACCAATGGGTCGAACCTGGATTGCATTCACGCATGTGACCATTGAAAGGTGCGTCCGATTTTCACATATCAGGCACCGTTGGAATCCCTGGACCGACTTAAGTTCAATGACCCCTATTACGTCACTTTCTGCCATATTGGACCTCCGCCATATTGGATTTAGTCCAAACTCTACGAAAAGTTTCAGCGGTCAGAAATTTCATCCGATTTTCATGGAACTTGGCGGAGATGATCTTCTCCCCGAGCCGCACAAACGATACTTGTCAGATTTTTCAATTTCATTTTTGTTTGCCCGTGACAGCCAATCAAATATGGTGATGAAGCCGCCAAACAGGAAGTGGACAAACATCTAGGTGACACTTTGAGTTAACACAGCAAAACTTGATAACATTAGTCAGGACACTTTCTCAATCACTCACAGTAATTTTTATGTATATACATTGAACGCTATAGCGCCACCACCAGTTCAATGTTGGACATGCAATCATGCGTGTGATCCTTGACTCTTTTGTCTGATTTTCACAATTGAGGTAGCATCTGAATCCTTGGACCATCCCGAGTTCATCGACCCCTATCCCATCACTTTCCGCCATATTGGACCTCCGCCATATTGGATTTAATACAAACTCTATGAAAATATTCAGCGGTTACAAATTTCATCCGATTTTCAAGGAACTTGGCGGAGATGATTTTCTGACCGAGCCACACAAACGATACTTGCCAGATTTTTCAATTTCAAGTTTGTTTGCCCGTGACAGCCAATCAAATATGGTGACGAAGCCGCCAAACAGGAAGTGGACTAACATATCGAAGACGCTTTGAGTTAATATAACAAAACTCGATACTATTAGTCAGGACACTGTCCCAATCACTCACAGCAATTCTTATGCATATACATTGAACGCTCTAGCGCCACCTGCAGTTCAATGTTGGACATGCGTTCATGCGCGTGATTCTTGACTCTTTTGTCTGATTTTCACAATTGAGGTAGCGTCTGAATCCTTGGACGATCCCGAGTTCATCGACCCCTATCCCGTCACTTTCCATCATATTGGACCTCCGCCATATTGGATTTAGTCCAAACTCTACGAAAAGTTTCAGCGGTTACAAATTTCATCTGATTTTCACGGAACTTGGCGGAGATGATCTTCAGACCGAGCCGCACAAACCATACTTGTCAGATTTTTCAAATTCCACTTTATTGGCCCATGACAGCCAATCAAATATGGCGATAAAGCCGCAAAACAGGAAGTGGGCTAACATCTCGGAGACGCTTTCATGTATGAAGTCCAAACTTGGTACAGGGACTTTGTATCTGATTGTGAGGACACGGGAAGAAATTGGCATCATTTGGCCTCCATAGGGGGCGCTGTAATACAGGAAGTGAGCTTGTATCTCAGCAACACTTCGGTGTATGAAGTCCAAACTTGGTACAGGGACATATTAGCTGATTGTGAGGACATGAAGGAAAGTGGTCTCATTTGGCCTCTAGGGGTGCTGTAATAAAGAAAGTGAGCTCACATCTCAGCAACACTTTGGTGTATGAAGTCCAAACTTGGTAGAGGGACATGGTAGCTGATTGTGAAGACATGCAAGGAAAGTGGTTTCATTTGGCCTCTAGGGGTGCTGTAATAAAGAAAGTGAGCTCACATCTCAGCAACACTTTGGTGTATGAAGTCCAAACTTGGTACAGGGACATATTAGCTGATTATGAAGACATGGAAGGAAAGTGGTTTCATTTGGCCTCTAGGGGTGCTGTAATAAAGAAAGTGAGCTCACATCTCAGCAACACTTTGGTGTATGAAGTCCAAACTTGGTAGAGGGACATGGTAGCTGATTGTGAGAATGCACAAGGACATTGGTGTAATTTGGCTTCTTGCTGTGAGTGCTTGCTCATGCCATGGCAACGCCATTTCTGCTATAGCGCTCTGCTAGGCCCCCGCATTGCTGCTTGCAGCTATATTTGGGGGCCTAGCAGCGAAGCTGCGAAGGCACCCATTGTTTTAGTAGTTTTTCCTATTATTATTATTATTATTATTATTACACTTCTGCCATTGGAGTCTATGGCAGCCCATAGAACGCCTGGCTAAAAAGTTCAGATTTTTTCGTCGAAAGTTTCGGGACACTCCACTGACCACTCACACTCATTTACGGACCTCTAAACCCAGCCGTCTAGCGCCACCAACAGGTCAAAGTTTGGCTGAAAGTTGAAAAGCTGGGTTGAAAGGTATTTGCAAGTCATTATTATTATGAAATTTAGCGCCCTGATTCAGGACCGTCCCATGATCACTCTCACGAATTTACAAAGCTCTATGCCGAACACTCTAGCGCCACCAATAGGTCGAATCTGGACTCACATTTACGCATGTAACAATTGAACGGTGTGTTCGATTTTCACAAATTAAGCACCGTTGGAATCCCTGGACTGATTTGAGTTGATTGACCCCTATTACGTCACTTTTGGCCATACTGGACCTCCGCCATATTGGATTTAGTCCAAACTCTACGAAAAGTTTCAGCGGTTACAAATTTCCTCAGATTTTCACGAAACTTGTTGGAGATGATCTTCTGCCCGAGCCGCACAAACGATACTGGTCAGATTTTTCAATTTCATTTTTGTTTGCCCGTGACAGCCAATCAAATATGGTGACGAGGACGCCAAACAGGAAGTGGACAAACATCTAGGTGATGCTTTGAGTTAACATAACAAAACTCGAGACCATTAGTCGGGACACTGTCCCAATCACTCACACCAATTTTCATGCATATACATTGAACACAGTAGCGCCACCACCAGTTTAATGCTGCACATGCGTTCATGCGCGTGATCCTTGACTCTTTTGTCTGATTTTCACAATTGAGGTAGCATCTGAATCCTTGGACCATCCCGAGTTCATCGACTCCTATCCCATCACTTTCCGCCATATTGGACCTCCGCCATATTGGAATTGGTCTAAACTCTACGAAAAGTTTCAGCGGTCCCAAATTTCATTTGATTTTCACAGAACTTGGCAGAGATGACCTTCAGACCGAGCCGCACAAACGATACTTGTCAGATTTTTTTATTTCATTTTTGTTTGCCCGTGACAGACAATCAAATATGGCGATGAAGCCACCAAACAGGAAGTGGGCTAACATCTCGGCTATGCTTTAATGTATGAAGTCCAAACTTGGTACAGGGACTTTGTATCTGATTGTGAGGACACGGTAAGAAATTGGCATCATTTGGCCTCTATAGGGGGCGCTGTAATACAGGAAGTGAGCTTGTATCTCAGCAACGCTTTGGTGTACAAAGTCCAAACTTAGTATAAGGACCTGTTACCTGATTATGATGATGCACTAGGAAATTGGAATCATTTGGCCTCCATAGGGGGCGCTGTAATACAGGAAGTGAGCTCGTATCTCAGCAACACTTTGGTGTATGAAGTCCAAACTTGGTACAGGGACATATTAGCTGATTGTGAGGACATGAAGGAAAGTGTTCTCATTTGGCCTCTAGGGGTGCTGTAATAATGAAAGTGAGCTCACATCTCAGCAACACTTTGGTGTATGAAGTCCAAACTTGGTAGAGGGACATGGTAGCTGATTGTGAGACCGCACAAAGACATTGGTGTAATTTGGCCTCTTGCTGTAAGTGCTTGCTGATGCCGTGGCAACGCCATTTCTGCTATAGCGCTCTGCTAGGCCCCCGCATTGCTGCTTGCAGCTATATTTATTATTATTATTACACTTCTGCCATTGGAGTCTATGGCAGCCCATAGAACGCCTGGCTAAAAAGTTCAGATTTTTTCGTCGAAAGTTTCGGGACACTCCACTGACCACTCACACTCATTTACGGACCTCTAAACCCAGCCGTCTAGCGCCACCAACAGGTCAAAGTTTGGCTGAAAGTTGAAAAGCTGGGTTGAAAGGTATTTGCAAGTCATTATTATTATGAAATTTAGCGCCCTGATTCAGGACCGTCCCATGATCACTCTCACGAATTTACAAAGCTCTATGCCGAACACTCTAGCGCCACCAATAGGTCGAATCTGGACTCACATTTACGCATGTAACAATTGAACGGTGTGTTCGATTTTCACAAATTAAGCACCGTTGGAATCCCTGGACTGACTTGAGTTGATTGACCCCTATTACGTCACTTTTGGCCATACTGGACCTCCGCCATATTGGATTTAGTCCAAACTCTACGAAAATGTTCAGCGTTCGTAAATTTCTTCCGATTTTCATGACACTTGGCTGAGATGATCGTCAGACCGAGCCGCACAAAAGATACTTGGCAGATTTTTCAATTTCAAGTTTGTTTGCCCGTGACAGCCAATCAAATATGGTGACGAAGCCGCCAAACAGGAAGTGGACAAACATCTAGGTGACGCTTTGAGTTAACATAACAAAACTCAAGACCATTAGTCAGGACACTGTCCCAATCACTCACACCAATTGTCATGCATATACATTGAACACACTAGCGCCACCACCAGTTTAATGCTGCACATGCGTTCATGCGCGTGATCCTTGACTCTTTTGTCTAATTTTCACAATTGAGGTAGCATCTGAATCCTTGGACCATCCCGAGTTCATCGACTCCTATCCCATCACTTTCCGCCATATTGGACCTCCGCCATATTGGAATTGGTCTAAACTCTACGAAAAGTTTCAGCGGTCCCAAATTTCATTTGATTTTCACAGAACTTGGCAGAGATGATCCTCAGACCGAGCCGCACAAACGATACTTGTCAGATTTTTTAATTTCATTTTTGTTTGCCTGTGACAGACAATCAAATATGGCGATGAAGCCACCAAACAGGAAGTGGGCTAACATCTCGGCTATGCTTTAATGTATGAAGTCCAAACTTGGTACAGGGACTTTGTATCTGATTGTGAGGACACGGTAAGAAATTGGCATCATTTGGCCTCTATAGGGGGCGCTGTAGTACAGGAAGTGAGCTTGTATCTCAGCAACGCTTTGGTGTACAAAGTCCAAACTTAGTATAAGGACCTGTTACCTGATTATGATGATGCACTAGGAAATTGGAATCATTTGGCCTCTATAGGGGGCGCTGTAATACAGGAAGTGAGCTCGTATCTCAGCAACACTTCGGTGTATGAAGTCCAAACTTGGTACAGGGACATATTAGCTGATTGTGAGGACATGAAGGAAAGTGTTCTCATTTGGCCTCTAGGGATGCTGTAATAATGAAAGTGAGCTCACATCTCAGCAACACTTTGGTGTATGAAGTCCAAACTTGGTAGAGGGACATGGTAGCTGATTGTGAGACCGCACAAAGACATTGGTGTAATTTGGCCTCTTGCTGTAAGTGCTTGCTCATGCCGTGGCAACGCCATTTCTGCTATATCGCTCTGCTAGGCCCCCGCATTGCTGCTTGCAGCTATATTTAGGGGTCCGAGCAGCGTAGCTGCAGGAACCCTATTGTTTCTGTACCGTTCATTTTTTGGCCAAAATTCTGTAAAAATCATACTGCAGCCTAAACCGTAACTCCAAAACTCTTGAAATTTTCAGGTATGGTTACCAGTACCCCCCTCTACCCATAACCCAAAATTTGGGGTACTGCACCCAAAGGTGGCGCTATTGAAAAAAAAAGTTAATTATGCTTATTTCTCCTTACCAGATTCACCTAGACTCAAAATTCTTTCAGAATATTAATCTCTAAACTCAGATGCATCTTTTTGGCCCTGGTCTTATGGTCTACAAATGTTTACTTTTTCCACAATTTCATGGAAAAGCCAAACATTATAAAAAGTTTCACACTCTTCAAAAATAATCGAATCTTCACCAAAATTCTCACAGACAATGTTTAGACCAAGCCTCACAAAAGTTATCGATCAGAATTTTGATATTTTGTTCCATTTCAGAGATATAGGCCAATAAAGTTAGACCACTTAGGCCTTTTTTCCTAGATCACCTATATTCCTATAAACCGTAAGTCCTAGAAACTTGACATTTTCAAGTATTGTTACCAGTACCCCCCACTACCCATAACCCAAATTTGGGGTACTGCACCCAAAGGTGGCGCTCTTGTCAAAAACGCTTATTTCTCCTTACCAGATTCACCTAGACTCAAAATTCTTTCATCATATTAATCTCTACATTCAGATGCATCTTTTTCACCCTGATCTTATGCTCTAAAAATGTTTACTTTTGCCACAATTTCAGAGAAAAGCCAAACATCATAAAAAGTTTCACAGGCTTCAAAAATTATCAAATCTTCACCAAAATTCTCACAGACAATGTTTAGACAAAGCCTCACAAAAGTTATCAAAAGAATTTGGATACGTTGTTCCATTTCAGAGATATAGGCCAATAAAGTTCGACCACTCAGCCCATTTCTCCTATATCACCTATATTCCTATATGAGTAATTTTTTTTTCTTGGATAACAACCATACAACCATCATTAGGTGGATACCATTAACAGTGCACATTTTCAGATATGTACTCTTTTTTATAAAGCCATTAATTCTATTGTCAAATGTATGCTAGGAATTTTCTTGATGTTGTGTGTTTGCCAACACACATTTTCACCATTTGAATGTGACTGCTCAATGTGTATGATTGTCAGTGGCTGAGTGGGATAATGCCTAGTGCTGGTGTTTGTTAGGTTGAGAGTTCGAATCCTGCTAGAGCTTTAGGCTCAAGATGCACATGCTATTGGTTATTGAAGATTCACACTATTGAACAGCACCTGAATGACATCAGACAATTAACATTCACACTCATTAGTTGCCAAGAATCAGAATGCCGACACACTCTATGACATATAGGGGAACTTCTTTGTTTACTATTTTTCCTTCATCATTAAGTCTATCATATTTATATTTCATCCATTACTGTTCTTCTCTATAAATGTCTAATTGCCCCAGAATATCCAAAAGTTTTCAGGTGTACTCTTTCAGGAAAGCCCTTCATTTTATTGTCAAATGTATACTTGGAGTTTTTCTTGTGTGTTTACCAACACATATTTTCACCATTTGAATGTGACTGCTGAATGTGTATGATTGTCAGTGGCAGAGTGGGATAATGCCTAGTGCTGGTGTTTGTTAGGTTGAGAGTTCGAATCCTGCTAGAGCTTTAGGCTCAAGATGCACATGCTATTGGTTATTGAAGATTCACACTATTGAACAGCACCTGAATGACATCAGACAATTAACATTCACACTCATTAGTTGCCAAGAATCAGAATGCCGACACACTCTATGACATATAGGGGAACTTCTTTGTTTACTATTTTTCCTTCATCATTAAGTCTATCATATTTATATTTCATCCATTACTGTTCTTCTCTATAAATGTCTAATTGCCCCAGAATATCCAAACGTTTTCAGGTGTACTCTTTCAGGAAAGCCCTTCATTTTATTGTCAAATGTGTACTTGGAGTTTTTCTTGTGTGTTTACCAACACACATTTTCACCATTTGAATGTGACTGCTGAATGTGTATGATTGTCAGTGGCAGAGTGGGATAATGCCTAGTGCTGGTGTTTGTTAGGTTGAGAGTTCGAATTCTGCTAGAGCTTTAGGCTCAAGATGCACATGCTATTGGTTATTGAAGATTCACACTATTGAACAGCACCTGAATGACATCAGACAATTAACATTCACACTCATTAGTTGCCAAGAATCAGAATGCCGACACACTCTATGACATATAGGGGAACTTTTTTGTTTACTATTTTTCCTTCATCATTAAGTCTATCATATTTATATTTCATCCATTACTGTTCTTCTCTATAAATGTCTATTTGCCCCAGAATATCCAAAAGTTTTCAGGTGTATTTTTTCAGGAAAGCCCTTCATTTTATTGTCAAATATATACTTGGAGTTTTTCTTGTGTGTTTACCAACAAACATTTTCACCATGTGAATGTGACTACCCAATATGTAGGATTGTCAGTGGCTTAGTGGGATAATGCCTAGTGCTGGTGTTTGTTAGGTTGAGAGTTCGAATCCTGCTAGAGCTTTAGGCTCAAGATGCACATGCTATTGGTTATTGAAGATTCACACTATTGAACAGCACCTGAATGACATCAGACAATTAACATTCACACTCATTAGTTGCCAAGAATCAGAATGCCGACACACTCTATGACATATAGGGGAACTTCTTTGTTTACTATTTTTCCTTCATCATTAAGTCTATCATATTTATATTTCATCCATTACTGTTCTTCTCTATAAATGTCTATTTGCCCCAGAATATCCAAAAGTTTTCAGGTGTATTTTTTCAGGAAAGCCCTTCATTTTATTGTCAAATATATACTTGGAGTTTTTCTTGTGTGTTTACCAACAAACATTTTCACCATGTGAATGTGACTACCCAATATGTAGGATTGTCAGTGGCTCAGTGGGATAATGCCTAGTGCTGGTGTTTGTTAGGTTGAGGGTTCGAATCCCTGGTAGTGCTTTAGGCTCTAGCTCGAATACTATTGGTTATTGAAGATTCACACCATTGAACAGCACCTGAATGACATCAGGCAATCAACATTCACACTCATCAGTTGCCAAGAATAATCAGAATGCCGAGACACTCTATGACATTCAGGGGAACTTCTTTGTTTACTATTTTTCCTTCATCATTAAGTCTATCATATTTATATTTAATCTATTAGTGTTCATCTCTACAAATGTCTAATCGCCCCTCCATGCTTGGAGTTTTTCTTGTGTGTTTACCAATACACATTTTCACCATGTGAATGTGACTGGCCAATATGTAGGATTGACAGTGGCTCAGTGGGATAATGCCTTGTACTGGTGATCCTTAGGTTGAGAGTTCAAATCCCACTTGAAGCATTAGTGGGTTGTGGATGTTAGCATACTACAATAGAATGCTGTTGGGTTGTGGAGGATAACACACTATAACATTACAGCTACTTGTCAATATGGACTTGTAGTGCAAGGCAAGTATTACTGTATAATTATAAGCTGTAGCCTATAATTATTTGTTATTCTTATAATATTTGTCATTTCTTATACATATTTAGTCGGCTCTTCCACTTGACAGAACAACTCTATATCGGTTAAGGATGTCACGCATGAAACAATGCTGCAGAAACATGAAAATACGACTTTGAGTTTAGTAGGCTATAATTTTCAGTTCCTGTTTATCTATTGCACAATGGGTAATAATTTAAAGGAATCATGTTGCAGTCTTGTAAATAGTGACCCTGCAAGATCCCTAGTCATTGCAAAATCATAGTCTGTGACTTAAAACTCTACTACTTGTCTTTAGATGTGAGAGGGTCTGAGACTGTAGTCTTTCAAAAATCTTTTCCAAATCTTTGCAAATCTTTCCAAAGTTTACCCGCTGGGAAACCCTGTAGCTCCGGAGCAGGGGCTCAGACCAGGATAAATTGTTTGCTCGCCCTCAGTTCGCTCTTTTGTTCATCTCAACCCAGCACTCCAGTGTGTCCTGCTCTGTGTGCGTCTTTGAGTTAACGTAAGTCATCACTTTAATCACCCTCACTATGACTTTTGTGATGTTTATCAGTTTGTAGAGTAGCTCTGCCATCATGTGTAAAGTTAAGGTCTTTGTTTGTTGGTTTGGTGTGTTGGAGTCCCATGTGAGAGATGATTAGGTGATGTTGGTCGACTTGGGATGTCAAGTATTGTTTAGTTGTACCTTATATAGCCTTATGATTTCAGTTTATTGTTCAAATGTCAATTGGTTTGTTTGTGAGTTGGGATCTGTACTGATTTACCCCATTTCACTGATTACTCCATTTTCTGTTTGTTTCCTCTTTGATGCAGCACACATACAAGTAAAGAACAAAAGAACAGATGAATTGAAACTCAAATAAAGTTAACTTGTGTTGCACTGAAACCTGCCATCTTCGTGTCATCACTCCATACCATTGAGCCTTCTGAGTCACACCATTGAACAGCACCTGAATGACATCAGGCAATTAACATTCACACTCATTACACACTGCTGGTGTTTGTTAGGTTGAGAGTTCGAATCCTGCTAGAGCTTGAAGCTCAAGATGCACATGCTATTGGTTATTGAAGATTGACACCATTGAACAGCACCTGAATGACATCAGGCAATTAACATTCACACTCATTAGTTGCCAAGAATCAGAATGCCGACACACTCTATGACATATAGGGGAACTTCTTTGTTTACTATTTTTCCTTCATCATTAAGTCTATCATATTTATATTTCATCCATTACTGTTCTTCTCTATAAATGTCTAATTGCCCCAGAATATCCAAAAGTTTTCAGGTGTACTCTTTCAGGAAAGCCCTTCATTTTATTGTCAAATGTATACTTGGAGTTTTTCTTGTGTGTTTACCAACACACATTTTCACCATGTGAATGTGACTGCCTAATATGTCGGATTGTTAGTGGCTCAGAGGGATAATGCCTAGTGCTGGTGTTTGTTAGGTTGAGAGTTCGAATCCTGCTAGAGCTTTAGGCTCAAGATGCACATGCTATTGGTTATTGAAGAGTCACACCATTGAACAGCACCTGAATGACATCAGGCAATCAACATTCACACTCATTAGTTGCCAAGAATCAGAATGCCGACACACTCGAAGACATATAGGGGAACTTCTTTGTTTACTATTTTTCCTTCATCATTAAGTCTATCATATTTATATTTCATCCATTACTGTTCTTCTCTACAAATGTCTAATTGTCCCAGAATTTCCAAACGTTTTCAGGTGTTCTCTTTCAGGAAAGCCCTTCATTTTATTGTCAAATGTATACTTGGAGTTTTTCTTGTGTGTTTACCAATACACATTTTCAGCATGTGAATGTGACTGGCAAAGATGTAGGATTGACAGTGGCTTAGTGGGATAATGCCTTGTACTGGTCATCCTTATGTTGAGTGTTCAAATCCCACCTGAAGCATTATTGTTAAAATACTGTTGGGTTGTGGAGGTTAGCATACTAGAATAGAATGCTGTTGGGTTGTGGAGGTTAGCACACTATAACATTACAGCATTACAGCTACTTGTCAATATGGACTTGTAGTGCAAGGCAAGTATAACTGTATAATTATACGCTGTTTATCTTATTGAACCCACCACCACAAATACAATTCAATTCTGTGGGAAACACTGCCTTCCATTATCAAACCCTTCATCTTATCCACAACAAATAAATAGTCCTGTAGAATCAAGTATTGTTAGAACATTGTTGGGTTGTGGAGGTTAGCACACTATAATGTTACAGCACAGGGTAATCCTAATTTTATGCATCAAATTTATTCCAATCCAACTCAAAAGTGTTGAACGACACAAAGTGAAGGTTTTATCCAGATCAAAACCAAGAATAGATTATGTGATCTAATCCAATTTCAGGATCCTTGTTTCCCTTTGAACAACCCATTTTCAAGATTTGATCCAATCCGATAGCTGAAATCCGGTAACTGAAATCCGATAACCGAAATCCGATCACGTTTCTTTTGAACAATTGTGCCCAAACAATCAAAGCATATGTAAAACTAAAAAGCTATGCCATCATGTTCGTTTTGCTCGGACCCCGTAAATCACCGCTTGCGGTTATATTTGGGGGCCTAGCAGCGAAGCTGCGAAGGCACCCATTGTTTTAGTAGTTTTTCCTATTATTATTATTATTATTATTATTATTATTACACTTCTGCCATTGGAGTCTATGGCAGCCCATAGAACGCCTGGCTAAAAAGTTCAGATTTTTTCGTCGAAAGTTTCGGGACACTCCACTGACCACTCACACTCATTTACGGACCTCTAAACCCAGCCGTCTAGCGCCACCAACAGGTCAAAGTTTGGCTGAAAGTTGAAAAGCTGGGTTGAAAGGTATTTGCAAGTCATTATTATTATGAAATTTAGCGCCCTGATTCAGGACCGTCCCATGATCACTCTCACGAATTTACAAAGCTCTATGCCGAACACTCTAGCGCCACCAATAGGTCGAATCTGGACTCACATTTACGCATGTAACAATTGAACGGTGTGTTCGATTTTCACAAATTAAGCACCGTTGGAATCCCTGGACTGACTTGAGTTGATTGACCCCTATTACGTCACTTTTGGCCATACTGGACCTCCGCCATATTGGATTTAGTCCAAACTCTACGAAAAGTTTCAGCGGTTACAAATTTCCTCAGATTTTCACGAAACTTGTTGGAGATGATCTTCTGCCCGAGCCGCACAAACGATACTGGTCAGATTTTTCAATTTCATTTTTGTTTGCCCGTGACAGCCAATCAAATATGGTGACGAGGACGCCAAACAGGAAGTGGACAAACATCTAGGTGATGCTTTGAGTTAACATAACAAAACTCGAGACCATTAGTCGGGACACTGTCCCAATCACTCACACCAATTTTCATGCATATACATTGAACACAGTAGCGCCACCACCAGTTTAATGCTGCACATGCGTTCATGCGCGTGATCCTTGACTCTTTTGTCTGATTTTCACAATTGAGGTAGCATCTGAATCCTTGGACCATCCCGAGTTCATCGACTCCTATCCCATCACTTTCCGCCATATTGGACCTCCGCCATATTGGAATTGGTCTAAACTCTACGAAAAGTTTCAGCGGTCCCAAATTTCATTTGATTTTCACAGAACTTGGCAGAGATGACCTTCAGACCGAGCCGCACAAACGATACTTGTCAGATTTTTTTATTTCATTTTTGTTTGCCCGTGACAGACAATCAAATATGGCGATGAAGCCACCAAACAGGAAGTGGGCTAACATCTCGGCTATGCTTTAATGTATGAAGTCCAAACTTGGTACAGGGACTTTGTATCTGATTGTGAGGACACGGTAAGAAATTGGCATCATTTGGCCTCTATAGGGGGCGCTGTAATACAGGAAGTGAGCTTGTATCTCAGCAACGCTTTGGTGTACAAAGTCCAAACTTAGTATAAGGACCTGTTACCTGATTATGATGATGCACTAGGAAATTGGAATCATTTGGCCTCCATAGGGGGCGCTGTAATACAGGAAGTGAGCTCGTATCTCAGCAACACTTTGGTGTATGAAGTCCAAACTTGGTACAGGGACATATTAGCTGATTGTGAGGACATGAAGGAAAGTGTTCTCATTTGGCCTCTAGGGGTGCTGTAATAATGAAAGTGAGCTCACATCTCAGCAACACTTTGGTGTATGAAGTCCAAACTTGGTAGAGGGACATGGTAGCTGATTGTGAGACCGCACAAAGACATTGGTGTAATTTGGCCTCTTGCTGTAAGTGCTTGCTGATGCCGTGGCAACGCCATTTCTGCTATAGCGCTCTGCTAGGCCCCCGCATTGCTGCTTGCAGCTATATTTATTATTGGGGGCCTAGCAGCGAAGCTGCGAAGGCACCCATTGTTTTAGTAGTTTTTCCTATTATTGGGGGCCAAGCAGCGAAGCTGCGAAGGCACCCATTGAGTTACTAGCTTTTCCTATTATTACACTTCCGCCATTGGAGTCTATGGCAGCCCATAGAACGCCTGGCTAAAAAGTGCAGATTTTTGGCAGAAAGTTTCGGGACACTCCACTGACCATTCACACTCATTTACGGACCTCTAAACCCAGCCATCTAGCGCCACCAACAGGTCAAAATCTGGCCGAAAATTGAACCGCTGGGTCTAAAGTTATGAAATTTGGCACACTGATTCAGCACTGTCCCATGATCACTCTCACCAAATTCCAGAACTCTATGCCCAACACTCTAGCGCCACCAATGGGTCGAACCTGGATTGCATTCACGCATGTGACCATTGAACGGTGCGTCCGATTTTCACATATCAGGCACCGTTGGAATCCCTGGACCGACCTAAGTTCAATGACCCCTATTACGTCACTTTCCGTCATATTGGAACTCCGCCATATTGGATTTAGTCCAAACTCTACGAAAAGTTTCAGTGGTCAGAAATTTCATCCGATTTTCATGGAACTTGATGGAGATGATCTTCTGTCCGAGCCGCACAAACGATACTTGTCAGATTTTTAAATTTCATTTTTGTTTGCCCGTGACAGCCAATCAAATATGGTGATGAAGCCGACAAACAGGAAGTGGACTAACATCTCTGTGGTACTTTGAGTTAACATAACAAAACTCGATACCATTAGTCATGACACTGTCCCAATCACTCACAGCAATTTTTATGAATATACATTGAACACTCTAGCGCCACCACAAGTTCAATGCTGGACATGCGTTCATGCGCGTGATCCTTGACTCTTTTGTCTGATTTTCACAATTCAGGTAGCGTCTGAATCCTTGGACCATCCCGAGTTCATCGACTCCTATCCCGTTACTTTCCGCCATATTGGACCTCCGCCATATTGGATTTAGTCCAAACTCTACGAAAAGTTTCAGCGGTTACAAATTTCATCCGATTTTCACAGAACTTGGCGGAGATGATCTTCAGACCGAGCCGCACAAACGTCAGATTTTTTTTTTTCAAGTTTGTTTGCCCGTGACAGCCAATTACACATGGCGACGATGCCGCCTAACAGGAAGTGGGCTAACATCTCAGCTACTCTTTAATGTATGAAGTCCAAACTTGGTATAGGGACTTGGTATCTGATTGTGAGGACGCCCTAGGAAATTGGCATCATTTGGCCTCTATAGGGGGCGCTGCAATACAGGAAGTGAGCTTGTATCTCAGCAACGCTTTGATGTACGAAGTCCAAATTTGGTATAGAGACTTGGTACCTGATTGTGGGGATGCACTAGGAAACTGGCGTCATTTGGCTTCTACAGGGGGCGCTGCAATACAGGAAGTGAGCTTGTATCTCAGCAACGCTTTGATGTATGAAGTCCAAACTTGGTACAGGGACTTGGTATCTGATTGTGAGGACACAGTAGGAAATTGGCATCATTTGGCCTCTATAGGGGGCGCTGTAATACATGAAGTGGGCTCAAATCTCAGCAACGCTTCGTTGTATGAAGTCCAAACTTGGTAGAGGGACATGGTAGCTGTTTGTGAGAACACACAAGGACATTGGTGTAATTTGGCCTCTAGGGGCGTAAATGAGCTTATTTCTCAGCCATTCTTTATCCAATTGCAATCAAACTTGCTGTGAGTGCTTGCTCATGGCATGACAATGCCATTCCTGCTGTAGCGCAATGCTTGGCCCCCACATTGCTGCTTGCAGCTATATTTGGGGGCCTAGCAGCGAAGCTGCGAAGGCACCCATTGAGTTAGTAGTTTTTCCTATTATTATTATTATTATTATTATTATTATTACACTTCTGCCATTGGAGTCTATGGCAGCCCATAGAACGCCTGGCTAAAAAGTTCAGATTTTTCCGTCGAAAGTTTCGGGACACTCCACTGACCACTCACACTCATTTACGGACCTCTAAACCCAGCCGTCTAGCGCCACCAACAGGTCAAAGTTTGGCTGAAAGTTGAAAAGCTGGGTTGAAAGGTATTTGCAAGTCATTATTATTATGAAATTTAGCGCCCTGATTCAGGACCGTCCCATGATCACTCTCACGAATTTACAAAGCTCTATGCCGAACACTCTAGCGCCACCAATAGGTCGAATCTGGACTCACATTTACGCATGTAACAATTGAACGGTGTGTTCGATTTTCACAAATTAAGCACCGTTGGAATCCCTGGACTGACTTGAGTTGATTGACCCCTATTACATCACTTTTGGCCATACTGGACCTCCGCCATATTGGATTTAGTCCAAACTCTACGAAAAGTTTCAGCGGTTACAAATTTCCTCAGATTTTCACGAAACTTGTTGGAGATGATCTTCTGCCCGAGCCGCACAAACGATACTGGTCAGATTTTTCAATTTCATTTTTGTTTGCCCGTGACAGCCAATCAAATATGGTGACGAGGACGCCAAACAGGAAGTGGACAAACATCTAGGTGACGCTTTGAGATAACATAACAAAACTCAAGACCATTAGTCAGGACACTGTCCCAATCACTCACACCAAATTTCATGCATATACATTGAACACACTAGCGCCACCACCAGTTTAATGCTGCATATGCGTTTATGCGCGTGATCCTTGACTCTTTTGTCTGATTTTCACAATTGAGGTAGCGTCTGAATCCTTGGACCATCCCGAGTTCATCGACTCCTATCCCGTCACTTTCTGCCATATTGGACCATCGCCATATTGGAATTGGTCTAAACTCTACGAAAAGTTTCAGCGGTCACAAATTTCATTTGATTTTCACAGAACTTGGCAGAGATGAACTTCAGACCGAGCCGCACAAACGATACTTGTCAGATTTTTCAGATTCCACTTTATTGGCCTATGGCAGCCAATCAAATATGGCCATGAAGCCGCAAAACAGGAAGTGGGCTAACATCTCGGAGACGCTTTAATGTATGAAGTCCAAACTGGGTACAGGGACTTTGTATCTGATTGTGAGGACACAGCAGGAAATTGGCATCATTTGGCCTCTATAGGGGGTGCTGTAATACAGGAAGTGAGCTTGTATCTCAGCAACGCTTTGGTGTACAAACTCCAAACTTAGTATAAGGACCTGTTACCTGATTATGATGATGCACTAGGAAATTGGAATCATTTGGCCTCTACAGGGGGCGCTGTAATACAGGAAGTGAGCTCGTATCTCAGCAACACTTTGGTGTATGAAGTCCAAACTTGGTAGAGGGACATGGTAGCTGATTGTGAGACCGCACAAAGACATTGGTGTAATTTGGCCTCTTGCTGTAAGTGCTTGCTCATGCCGTGGCAACGCCATTTCTGCTATAGCGCTCTGCTAGGCCCCCGCATTGCTGCTTGCAGCTATATTTATTATAAAACTTCTGCCATTGGAGTCTATGGCAGCCCATAGAACGCCTGGCTAAAAAGTTCAGATTTTTTGGCAGAAAGTTTCGGGACACTCCACTGACCATTCACACTCATTTACGGACCTCTAAACCCAGCCATCTAGCGCCACCAACAGGTCAAAATCTGGCCGAAAATTGAACCGCTGGGTCTAAAGTTATGAAATTAGGCACACTGATTCAGCACTGTCCCATGATCACTCTCACCAATTTCCAGAACTCTATGCCCAACACTCTAGCGCCACCAATGGGTCGAACCTGGATTGCATTCATGCATGTGACCATTGAATGGTGCGTCCGATTTTCACATATCAGGCACCGTTGGAATCCCTGGACCGACCTAATTTCAATGACCCCTATCCCATCACTTTCCGCCATATTGGACCTCCGCCATATTGGATTTAGTCCAAACTCTACGAAAAGTTTCAGCGGTTACAAATTTCATCCGATTTTCACAGAACTTGGAGGAGATGATCTTCAGACCGAGCCGCATAAACGATACTGGTCAGATTTTTTAATTTAATTTTTGTTTGCTCGTGACAGCCAATCCAATATGGCAATGAAGCCACCAAACAGGAAGTGGACAAACATCTAGGTGACGCTTTGAGTTAACATAACAAGACTTGATACCATTAGTCAGGACACTGTCCCAATCACTCGCACCAATTTTCATGCATATACATTGAACACTCTAGCGCCACCACCAGTTCAAAGCTGGACATGCGTTCATGCTCGTGATCCTTGACTCTTTTGTCTAATTTTCACAATTGAGGTAGCGTCTGAATCCTTGAACAATCTTGAGTTCATCGACCCCTATCCCGTCACTTTCCGCCATATTGGACCTCCGCCATATTGGATTTAGTCCAAACTCTATGAAAAGTTTCAGCGGTTACAAATTTCATCCGATTTTCACAGAACTTGGCGGAGATGATCTTCAGACCGAGCCACACAAACAATACTTGTCAGATTTTTTAATTTCAAGTTTATTTGCCCGTGACAGTCAATCACACATGGCGACGATGCCGCCAAACAGGAAGTGGGCTAACATCTCGGCTACGCTTTAATGTATGAAGTCCAAACTTAGTACAGGGACTTGGTATCTGATTGTGAGGACGCCCTAGGAAATTGGCATCATTTGGCCTCTATAGGGGGCGCTGCAATACAGGAAGTGAGCTTGTATCTCAGCAACGCTTTGATGTACGAAGTCCAAACTTGGTATAGAGACTTGGTACCTGATTGTGGGGATGCACTAGGAAACTGGCGTCATTTGGCCTCTACAGGGGGCGCTGCAATACAGGATGTGAGCTTGTATCTCAGCAATTCTTTGATGTATGAAGTCCAAACTTGGTACAGGGACTTGGTATCTGATTGTGAGGACACAGTAGGAAATTGGCATCATTTGGCCTCTATAGGGGGCGCTGTAATACAGGAAGTGGGCTCAAATCTCAGCAACGCTTCGTTGTATGAAGTCCAAACTTGATACATGGACATATTAGCTGATTGTGAGGACATGTAAGGAAAAAAAGTCTCATTTGACCTCTAGGGGTGCTGTAATAAAGAATGTGAGCTCACATCTCAGCAACACTTTGGTGTATGAAGTCCAAACTTGGTAGAGGGACATGGTAGCTGATTGTGAGAACACACAAGGACATTGGTGTAATTTGGCATCTAGGGGCGCTCTAACAAAGTAAATGAGCTTATTTCTCAGCCGTTCTTTATCCAATTGCAATCAAACTTGCTGTGAGTGCTTGCTCCTGCCATGGCAACGCCATTCCTGCTATAGCGCACTGCTTGGCCCCCGCATTGCTGCTTGCAGCTATATTTAGGGGTCCGAGCAGCGTAGCTGCAGGAACCCTATTGTTTCTGTACCGTTCATTTTTTGGCCAAAATTCTGTAAAAGTCATACTGCAGCCTAAACCGTAACTCCAAAACTCTTGAAATTTTCAGGTATGGTTACCAGTACCCCCCTCTACCCATAACCCAAAATTTGGGGTACTGCACCCAAAGGTGGCGCTATTGAAAAAAAAAGTTAATTATGCTTATTTCTCCTTACCAGATTCACCTAGACTCAAAATTCTTTCAGAATATAAATCTCTAAACTCAGATGCATCTTTTTGGCCCTGGTCTTATGGTCTACAAATGTTTACTTTTTCCACAATTTCATGGAAAAGCCAAACATTATAAAAAGTTTCACACTCTTCAAAAATAATCGAATCTTTACCAAAATTCTCACAGACAATGTTTAGACCAAGCCTCATAAAAGTTATCGCTCAGAATTTTTATATTTTGTTCCATTTCAGAGATATAGGCCAATAAAGTTAGACCACTTAGGCCTTTTTTCCTAGATCACCTATATTCCTATAAACCGTAAGTCCTAGAAACTTGACATTTTCAAGTATTGTTACCAGTACCCCCCACTACCCATAACCCAAATTTGGGGTACTGCACCCAAAGGTGGCGCTCTTGTCAAAAACGCTTATTTCTCCTTACCAGATTCACCTAGACTCAAAATTCTTTCATCATATTAATCTCTACATTCAGATGCATCTTTTTCACCCTGGTCTTATGCTCTAAAAATGTTTACTTTTGCCACAATTTCAGAGAAAAGCCAAACATCATAAAAAGTTTCACAGGCTTCAAAAATTATCAAATCTTCACCAAAATTCTCACAGACAATGTTTAGACAAAGCCTCACAAAAGTTATCAAAAGAATTTGGATACGTTGTTCCATTTCAGAGATATAGGCCAATAAAGTTCGACCACTCAGCCCATTTCTCCTATATCACCTATATTCCTATATGAGTAATTTTTTTTTCTTGGATAACAACCATATAACCATCATTAGGTGGATACCATTAACAGTGCACATTTTCAGATATGTACTCTTTTTTATAAAGCCCTTAATTCTATTGTCAAATGTATGCTAGGAATTTTCTTGATGTTGTGTGTTTGCCAACACACATTTTCACCATTTGAATGTGACTGCTCAATGTGTATGATTGTCAGTGGCTGAGTGGGATAATGCCTAGTGCTGGTGTTTGTTAGGTTGAGAGTTCGAATCCTGCTAGAGCTTTAGGCTCAAGATGCACATGCTATTGGTTATTGAAGATTCACACTATTGAACAGCACCTGAATGACATCAGACAATTACCATTCACACTCATTAGTTGCCAAGAATCAGAATGCCGACACACTCTGTGACATATAGGGGAACTTCTTTGTTTACTATTTTTCCTTCATCATTAAGTCTATCATATTTATATTTCATCCATTACTGTTCTTCTCTATAAATGTCTAATTGCCCCAGAATATCCAAAAGTTTTCAGGTGTACTCTTTCAGGAAAGCCCTTCATTTTATTGTCAAATGTATACTTGGAGTTTTTCTTGTGTGTTTACCAACACACATTTTCACCATTTGAATGTGACTGCTGAATGTGTATGATTGTCAGTGGCAGAGTGGGATAATGCCTAGTGCTGGTGTTTGTTAGGTTGAGAGTTCGAATCCTGCTAGAGCTTTAGGCTCAAGATGCACATGCTATTGGTTATTGAAGATTCACACTATTGAACAGCACCTGAATGACATCAGACAATTAACATTCACACTCATTAGTTGCCAAGAATCAGAATGCCGACACACTCTATGACATATAGGGGAACTTCTTTGTTTACTATTTTTCCTTCATCATTAAGTCTATCATATTTATATTTCATCCATTACTGTTCTTCTCTATAAATGTCTAATTGCCCCAGAATATCCAAAAGTTTTCAGGTGTAGTCTTTCAGGAAAGCCCTTCATTTTATTGTCAAATGTATACTTGGAGTTTTTCTTGTGTGTTTACCAACACACATTTTCACCATTTGAATGTGACTGCTGAATGTGTATGATTGTCAGTGGCAGAGTGGGATAATGTCTAGTGCTGGTGTTTGTTAGGTTGAGAGTTCGAATCCTGCTAGAGCTTTAGGCTCAAGATGCACATGCTATTGGTTATTGAAGATTCACACTATTGAACAGAACCTGAATGACATCAGACAATTAACATTCACACTCATTAGTTGCCAAGAATCAGAATGCCGACACACTCTATGACATATAGGGGAACTTCTTTGTTTACTATTTTTCCTTCATCATTAAGTCTATCATATTTATATTTCATCCATTACTGTTCTTCTCTATAAATGTCTAATTGCCCCAGAATATCCAAAAGTTTTCAGGTGTATTTTTTCAGGAAAGCCCTTCATTTTATTGTCAAATATATACTTGGAGTTTTTCTTGTGTGTTTACCAACACACATTTTCACCATGTGAATGTGACTACCCAATATGTAGGATTGTCAGTGGCTGAGTGGGATAATGCCTAGTGCTGGTGTTTGTTAGGTTGAGAGTTCGAATCCTGTTAGAGCTTTAGGCTCAAGATGCACATGCTATTGGTTATTGAAGATTCACACTATTGAACAGCACCTGAATGACATCAGACAATTAACATTCACACTCATTAGTTGCCAAGTATCAGAATGCCGACACACTCTGTGACATATAGGGGAACTTCTTTGTTTACTATTTTTCCTTCATCATTAAGTCTATCATATTTATATTTCATCCATTACTGTTCTTCTCTATAAATGTCTAATTGCCCCAGAATATCCAAAAGTTTTCAGGTGTACTCTTTCAGGAAAGCCCTTCATTTTATTGTCAAATGTATACTTGGAGTTTTTCTTGTGTGTTTACCAACACACATTTTCACCATTTGAATGTGACTGCTGAATGTGTATGATTGTCAGTGGCAGAGTGGGATAATGCCTAGTGCTGGTGTTTGTTAGGTTGAGAGTTCGAATCCTGCTAGAGGTTGAGGCTCAAGATGCACATGCTATTGGTTATTGAAGATTGACACCATTGAACAGCACCTGAATGACATCAGGCAATCAACATTCACACTCATTAGTTGCCAAGAATCAGAATGCCGACACACTCTATGACATATAGGGGAACTTCTTTGTTTACTATTTTTCCTTCATCATTAAGTCTATCATATTTATATTTCATCCATTACTGTTCTTCTCTACAAATGTCTAATTGCCCCAGAATTTCCAAACGTTTTCAGGTGTTCTCTTTCAGGAAAGCCCTTCATTTTATTGTCAAATGTATACTTGGAGTTTTTCTTGTGTGTTTACCAACACACATTTTCACCATGTGAATGTGACTACCCAATATGTCGGATTGTCAGTGGCTCAGTGGGATAATGCCTAGTGCTGGTGTTTGTTAGGTTGAGGGTTCGAATCCCCGGTAGTGCTTTAGGCTCTAGCTCGAATACTATTGGTTATTGAAGATTCACACCATTGAACAGCACCTGAATGACATCAGGCAATCAACATTCACACTCATCAGTTGCCAAGAATCAGAATGCCGAGACACTCTATGACATTCAGGGGAACTTCTTTGTTTACTATTTTTCCTTCATCATTAAGTCTATCATATTTATATTTAATCTATTAGTGTTCATCTCTACAAATGTCTAATCGCCCCTCCATGCTTGGAGTTTTTCTTGTGTGTTTACCAATACACATTTTCACCATGTGAATGTGACTGGGCAACATGTAGGATTGACAGTGGCTCAGTGGGATAATGCCTTGTACTGGTGATCCTTAGGTTGAGAGTTCAAATCCCACTTGAAGCATTAGTGAGTTGTGGATGTTAGCATACTACAATAGAATGCTGTTGGTTTGTGGAGGATAACACACTATAACATTACAGCTACTTGTCAATATGGACTTGTAGTGCAAGGCAAGTATTACTGTATAATTATAAGCTGTAGCCTATAATTATTTGTTATTCTTATAATATTTGTCATTTCTTATACATATTTAGTCGGCTCTTCCACTTGACAGAACAACTCTATATCGGTTAAGGATGTCACGCATGAAACAATGCTGCAGAAACATGAAAATACGACTTTGAGTTTAGTAGGCTATAATTTTCAGTTCCTGTTTATCTATTGCACAATGGGTAATAATTTAAAGGAATCATGTTGCAGTCTTGTAAATAGTGACCCTGCAAGATCCCTAGTCATTGCAAAATCATAGTCTGTGACTTAAAACTCTACTACTTGTCTTTAGATGTGAGAGGGTCTGAGACTGTAGTCTTTCAAAAATCTTTTCCAAATCTTTGCAAATCTTTCCAAAGTTTACCCGCTGGGAAACCCTGTAGCTCCGGAGCAGGGGCTCAGACCAGGATAAATTGTTTGCTCGCCCTCAGTTCGCTCTTTTGTTCATCTCAACCCAGCACTCCAGTGTGTCCTGCTCTGTGTGCGTCTTTGAGTTAACGTAAGTCATCACTTTAATCACCCTCACTATGACTTTTGTGATGTTTATCAGTTTGTAGAGTAGCTCTGCAATCATGTGTAAAGTTAAGGTCTTTGTTTGTTGGTTTGGTGTGTTTGAGTCCCATGTGAGAGATGATTAGGTGATGTTGGTTGACTTGGGATGTCAAGTATTGTTTAGTTGTACCTTATATAGCCATATGATTTCAGTTTATTGTTCAAATGTCAATTGGTTTGTTTGTGAGTTGGGATCTGTACTGATTTACCCCATTTCACTGATTACTCCATTTTCTGTTTGTTTCCTCTTTGATGCAGCACACATACAAGTAAAGAACAAAAGAACCGATGAATTGAAACTCAAATAAAGTTAACTTGTGTTGCACCGAAACCTGCCATCTCCGTGTCATCACTCCATACCATTGAGCCTTCTGAGTCACACCATTGAACAGCACCTGAATGACATCAGGCAATTAACATTCACACTCATTACACACTGCTGGTGTTTGTTAGGTTGAGAGTTCGAATCCTGCTAGAGCTTGAAGCTCAAGATGCACATGCTATTGGTTATTGAAGATTGACACCATTGAACAGCACCTGAATGACATCAGGCAATTAACATTCACACTCATTAGTTGCCAAGAATCAGAATGCCGACACACTCTATGACATATAGGGGAACTTCTTTGTTTACTATTTTTCCTTCATCATTAAGTCTATCATATTTATATTTCATCCATTACTGTTCTTCTCTATAAATGTCTAATTGCCCCAGAATATCCAAAAGTTTTCAGGTGTACTCTTTCAGGAAAGCCCTTCATTTTATTGTCAAATGTATACTTGGAGTTTTTCTTGTGTGTTTACCAACACACATTTTCACCATGTGAATGTGACTGCCTAATATGTCGGATTGTTAGTGGCTCAGAGGGATAATGCCTAGTGCTGGTGTTTGTTAGGTTGAGAGTTCGAATCCTGCTAGAGCTTTAGGCTCAAGATGCACATGCTATTGGTTATTGAAGAGTCACACCATTGAACAGCACCCGAATGACATCAGGCAATCAACATTCACACTCATTAGTTGCCAAGAATCAGAATGCCGACACACTCGAAGACATATAGGGGAACTTCTTTGTTTACTATTTTTCCTTCATCATTAAGTCTATCATATTTATATTTCATCCATTACTGTTCTTCTCTACAAATGTCTAATTGTCCCAGAATTTCCAAACGTTTTCAGGTGTTCTCTTTCAGGAAAGCCCTTCATTTTATTGTCAAATGTATACTTGGAGTTTTTCTTGTGTGTTTACCAATACACATTTTCACCATGTGAATGTGACTGCCTAATATGTCGGATTGTTAGTGGCTCAGAGGGATAATGCCTAGTGCTGGTGTTTGTTAGGTTGAGAGTTCGAATCCTGCTAGAGCTTTAGGCTCAAGATGCACATGCTATTGGTTATTGAAGAGTCACACCATTGAACAGCACCCGAATGACATCAGGCAATCAACATTCACACTCATTAGTTGCCAAGAATCAGAATGCCGACACACTCGAAGACATATAGGGGAACTTCTTTGTTTACTATTTTTCCTTCATCATTAAGTCTATCATATTTATATTTCATCCATTACTGTTCTTCTCTACAAATGTCTAATTGTCCCAGAATTTCCAAACGTTTTCAGGTGTTCTCTTTCAGGAAAGCCCTTCATTTTATTGTCAAATGTATACTTGGAGTTTTTCTTGTGTGTTTACCAATACACATTTTCACCATGTGAATGTGACTGGCAAAGATGTAGGATTGACAGTGGCTTAGTGGGATAATGCCTTGTACTGGTCATCCTTATGTTGAGTGTTCAAATCCCACCTGAAGCATTAGTGTTAAAATACTGTTGGGTTGTGGAGGTTAGCATACTAGAATAGAATGCTGTTGGGTTGTGGAGGTTAGCACACTATAACATTACAGCATTACAGCTACTTGTCAATATGGACTTGTAGTGCAAGGCAAGTATAACTGTATAATTATACGCTGTTTATCTTATTGACTCCGACACAGAACCCACCACCACAAATACAATTCAATTCTGTGGGAAACACTGCCTTCCATTATCAAACCCTTCATCTTATCCACAACAAATAAATAGTCCTGTAGAATCAAGTATTGTTAGAATACTGTTGGGTTGTGGAGGTTAGCACACTATAATGTTACAGCACAGGGTAATCCTAATTTTATGCATCAAATTTATTCCAATCCAACTCAAAAGTTTTGAACGACACAAAGTGAAGGTTTTATCCAGATCAAAACCAAGAATAGATTATGTGATCTAATCCAATTTCAGGATCCTTGTTTCCCTTTGAACAACCCATTTTCAAGATTTGATCCAATCCGATAGCTGAAATCCGGTAACTGAAATCCGATAACCGAAATCCGATCACGTTTCTTTTGAACAATTGTGCCCAAACAATCAAAGCATATGTAAAACTAAAAAGCTATGCCATCATGTTCGTTTTGCTCGGACCCCGTAAATCACCGCTTGCGGTTATATTTGGGGGCCAAGCAGCGAAGCTGCGAAGGCACCCATTGAGTTACTAGCTTTTCCTATTATTATTATTACACATCTGCCATTGGAGTCTATGGCAGCCCATAGAACGCCTGGCTAAAAAGTGCAGATTTTTTGGCAGAAAGTTTCGGGACACTCCACTGACCACTCACACTCATTTACGGACCTCTAAACCCAGCCGTCTAGCGCCACCAACAGGTCAAAGTTTGGCCGAAAGTTGATAAGCTGGGTTGAAAGGTATTTGCAAGTCATTATTATTATGAAATTTAGCACCCTGATTCAGGACCGTCCCATGATCACTCTCACCAATTTACAGAACTCTATGCCGAACACTCTAGCGCCACCAATGGGTCGAATCTGGACTCACATTCACGCATGTAACAATTGAACGGTGTGTTCGATTTTCACAAATCATGCACCGTTGGAATCCCTGGACTGACTTGAGTTGAATGACCCCTACTACGTCACTTTCGGCCATACTGGACCTCCGCCATATTGGATTTAGTCCAAACTCTACGAAAAGGTTCAGCGGTTACAAATTTCATCCGATTTTCACGAAACTTGTTGGAGATGATCTTCTGCCCGAGCCGCACAAACGATACTGGTCAGATTTTTCAATTTCATTTTTATTTGCCCGTGACAGCCAATCAAATATGGTGATGAAGCCGCCATACAGGAAGTGGACAAACATCTAGGTGACGCTTTGAGTTAACATAACAAGACTTGATACCATTAGTCAGGACACTGTCCCAATCCCTCACAGCAATTTTCATGCATATACATTGAACACTCTAGCGCCACCACCAGTTCAAAGCTGGACATGCGTTCATGTGCGTGATCCTTGACTCTTTTGTCTGATTTTCACAATTGAGGTAGCGTCTGAATCCTTGAACAATCTCGAGTTCATCGACCCCTATCCCGTCACTTTCCGCCATATTGGACCTCCGCCATATTGGATTTAGTCCAAACTCTACGAAAAGTTTCAGCGGTTACAAATTTCATCCGATTTTCACAGAACTTGGCGGGGATGATCTTCAGACCGAGCCGCACAAACGATACTTGTCAGATTTTTTATTTTCAAGTTTGTTTGCCTGTGACAGCCAATTACACATGGCGACGATGCCGCCTAACAGGAAATGGGCTAACATCTCGGCTACTCTTTAATGTATGAAGTCCAAACGTGGTACAGGGACTTGGTATCTGATTGTGAGGACGCCCTAGGAAATTGGCGTCATTTGGCCTCTATAGGGGGCGCTGCAATACAGGAAGTGAGCTTGTATCTCAGCAACGCTTTGATGTACGAAGTCCAAATTTGGTATAGAGACTTGGTATCTGATTGTGAGGACACAGTAGGAAATTGACATCATTTGGCCTCTATAGGGGGCGCTGCAATACAGGAAGTGAGCTTGTATCTCAGCAACGCTTTGATGTACGAAGTCCAAATTTGGTATAGAGACTTGGTATCTGATTGTGAGGACACAGTAGGAAATTGGCATCATTTGGCCTCTATAGGGGGCGCTGTAATACATGAAGTGGGCTCAAATCTCAGCAACGCTTCGTTGTATGAAGTCCAAACTTGGTAGACGGACATGGGAGCTGATTGTAAGAACGCACAAGGACATTGGTGTAATTTGGCCTCTAGGGGCGCTGTAACAAAGTAAATGAGCTTATTTCTCAGCCGTTCTTTATCCAAACTTGCTGTGAGTGGTTGCTCATGCCATGGCAACGCCATTCCTGCTATAGCGCACTGCTTGGCCCCCGCATTGCTGCTTGCAGCTATATTTGGGGGCCTAGCAGCGAAGCTGCGAAGGCACCCATTGAGTTAGTAGTTTTTCCTATTATTATTATTATTATAAAACTTCTGCCATTGGAGTCTATGGCAGCCCATAGAACGCCTGGCTAAAAAGTTCAGATTTTTTGGCAGAAAGTTTCGGGACACTCCACTGACCATTCACACTCATTTACGGACCTCTAAACCCAGCCATCTAGCGCCACCAACAGGTCAAAATCTGGCCGAAAATTGAACCGCTGGGTCTAAAGTTATGAAATTAGGCACACTGATTCAGCACTGTCCCATGATCACTCTCACCAATTTCCAGAACTCTATGCCCAACACTCTAGCGCCACCAATGGGTCGAACCTGGATTGCATTCATGCATGTGACCATTGAATGGTGCGTCCGATTTTCACATATCAGGCACCGTTGGAATCCCTGGACCGACCTAATTTCAATGACCCCTATCCCATCACTTTCCGCCATATTGGACCTCCGCCATATTGGATTTAGTCCAAACTCTACGAAAAGTTTCAGCGGTTACAAATTTCATCCGATTTTCACAGAACTTGGAGGGGATGATCTTCAGACCGAGCCGCACAAACGATACTGGTCAGATTTTTTAATTTCATTTTTGTTTGCTCGTGACAGCCAATCCAATATGGCAATGAAGCCACCAAACAGGAAGTGGTAAAACATCTAGGTGACGCTTTGAGTTAACATAACAAGACTTGATACCATTAGTCAGGACACTGTCCCAATCACTCGCACCAATTTTCATGCATATACATTGAACACTCTAGCGCCACCACCAGTTCAAAGCTGGACATGCGTTCATGCTCGTGATCCTTGACTCTTTTGTCTAATTTTCACAATTGAGGTAGCGTCTGAATCCTTGAACAATCTTGAGTTCATCGACCCCTATCCCGTCACTTTCCGCCATATTGGACCTCCGCCATATTGGATTTAGTCCAAACTCTATGAAAAGTTTCAGCGGTTACAAATTTCATCCGATTTTCACAGAACTTGGCGGAGATGATCTTCAGACCGAGCCACACAAACAATACTTGTCAGATTTTTTAATTTCAAGTTTATTTGCCCGTGACAGTCAATCACACATGGCGACGATGCCGCCAAACAGGAAGTGGGCTAACATCTCGGCTACGCTTTAATGTATGAAGTCCAAACTTAGTACAGGGACTTGGTATCTGATTGTGAGGACGCCCTAGGAAATTGGCATCATTTGGCCTCTATAGGGGGCGCTGCAATACAGGAAGTGAGCTTGTATCTCAGCAACGCTTTGATGTACGAAGTCCAAACTTGGTATAGAGACTTGGTACCTGATTGTGGGGATGCACTAGGAAACTGGCGTCATTTGGCCTCTACAGGGGGCGCTGCAATACAGGATGTGAGCTTGTATCTCAGCAATTCTTTGATGTATGAAGTCCACACTTGGTACAGGGACTTGGTATCTGATTGTGAGGACACAGTAGGAAATTGGCATCATTTGGCCTCTATAGGGGGCGCTGTAATACAGGAAGTGGGCTCAAATCTCAGCAACGCTTCGTTGTATGAAGTCCAAACTTGATACATGGACATATTAGCTGATTGTGAGGACATGTAAGGAAAGTGGTCTCATTTGACCTCTAGGGGTGCTGTAATAAAGAATGTGAGCTCACATCTCAGCAACACTTTGGTGTATGAAGTCCAAACTTGGTAGAGGGACATGGTAGCTGATTGTGAGAACACACAAGGACATTGGTGTAATTTGGCATCTAGGGGCGCTCTAACAAAGTAAATGAGCTTATTTCTCAGCCGTTCTTTATCCAATTGCAATCAAACTTGCTGTGAGTGCTTGCTCCTGCCATGGCAACGTCATTCCTGCTATAGCGCACTGCTTGGCCCCCGCATTGCTGCTTGCAGCTATATTTATTATTATTATTACACTTCTGCCATTGGAGTCTATGGCAGCCCATAGAACGCCTGGCTAAAAAGTTCAGATTTTTTCGTCGAAAGTTTCGGGACACTCCACTGACCACTCATACTCATTTACGGACCTCTAAACCCAGCCGTCTAGCGCCACCAACAGGTCAAAGTTTGGCCGAAAGTTGAAAAGCTGGGTTGAAAGGTATTTGCAAGTCATTTTTATTATGAAATTTAGCGCCCTGATTCAGGCCCGTCCCATGATCACTCTCACCAATTTACAGAGCTCTATGCCGAACACTCTAGCGCCACCAATAGGTCGAATCTGGACTCACATTTACGCATGTAACAATTGAACGGTGTGTTCGATTTTCACAAATCAAGCACCGTTGGAATCCCTGGACTGACTTGAGTTGATTGACCCCTATTACGTCACTTTTGGCCATACTGGACCTCCGCCATATTGGATTTAGTCCAAACTCTACGAAAAGTTTCAGCGGTTACAAATTTCCTCAGATTTTCACGAAACTTGTTGGAGATGATCTTCTGCCCGAGCCGCACAAACGATACTGGTCAGATTTTTCAATTTCATTTTTGTTTGCCCGTGACAGCCAATCAAATATGGTGACGAGGACGCCAAACAGGAAGTGGACAAACATCTAGGTGATGCTTTGAGTTAACATAACAAAACTCGAGACCATTAGTCGGGACACTGTCCCAATCACTCACACCAATTTTCATGCATATACATTGAACACAGTAGCGCCACCACCAGTTTAATGCTGCACATGCGTTCATGCGCGTGATCCTTGACTCTTTTGTCTGATTTTCACAATTGAGGTAGCATCTGAATCCTTGGACCATCCCGAGTTCATCGACTCCTATCCCATCACTTTCCGCCATATTGGACCTCCGCCATATTGGAATTGGTCTAAACTCTACGAAAAGTTTCAGCGGTCCCAAATTTCATTTGATTTTCACAGAACTTGGCAGAGATGATCTTCAGACCGAGCCGCACAAACGATACTTGTCAGATTTTTTTATTTCATTTTTGTTTGCCCGTGACAGACAATCAAATATGGCGATGAAGCCACCAAACAGGAAGTGGGCTAACATCTCGGCTATGCTTTAATGTATGAAGTCTAAACTTGGTACAGGGACTTTGTATCTGATTGTGAGGACACGGTAAGAAATTGGCATCATTTGGCCTCTATAGGGGGCGCTGTAATACAGGAAGTGAGCTTGTATCTCAGCAACGCTTTGGTGTACAAAGTCCAAACTTAGTATAAGGACCTGTTACCTGATTATGATGATGCACTAGGAAATTGGAATCATTTGGCCTCCATAGGGGGCGCTGTAATACAGGAAGTGAGCTCGTATCTCAGCAACACTTTGGTGTATGAAGTCCAAACTTGGTACAGGGACATATTAGCTGATTGTGAGGACATGAAGGAAAGTGTTCTCATTTGGCCTCTAGGGGTGCTGTAATAATGAAAGTGAGCTCACATCTCAGCAACACTTTGGTGTATGAAGTCCAAACTTGGTAGAGGGACATGGTAGCTGATTGTGAGACCGCACAAAGACATTGGTGTAATTTGGCCTCTTGCTGTAAGTGCTTGCTGATGCCGTGGCAACGCCATTTCTGCTATAGCGCTCTGCTAGGCCCCCGCATTGCTGCTTGCAGCTATATTTGGGGGCCAAGCAGCGAAGCTGCGAAGGCACCCATTGAGTTACTAGCTTTTCCTATTATTACACTTCTGCCATTGGAGTCTATGGCAGCCCATAGAACGCCTGGCTAAAAAGTTCAGATTTTTTGGCAGAAAGTTTCGGGACACTCCACTGACCACTCACACTCATTTACGGACCTCTAAACCCAGCCATCTAGCGCCACCAACAGGTCAAAATCTGGCCGAAAATTGAACCGCTGGGTCTAAAGTTATGACATTTGGCACACTGATTCAGCACTGTCCCATGATGACTCTCACCAATTTACAGAACTCTATGCCCAACACTCTAGCGCCACCAATGGGTCGAACCTGGATTGCATTCACGCATGTGACCATTGAACGGTGCGTCCGATTTTCACATATCAGGCACCGTTGGAATCCCTGGACCGACCTAATTTCAATGAACCCTATTACGTCACTTTCCGCCATATTGGACCTCCGTCATATTGGATTTAGTCCAAACTCTACAAAAAGTTTCAGCGGTCAGAAATTTCATCCGATTTTCATGGAACTTGGCGGAGATGATCTTCTTCCCGAGCCGCACAAAAGATACTTGTCAGATTTTTCAATTTCATTTTTGTTTGCCCGTGACAGCCAATCAAATATGGCGATGAAGCTGCCAAACAGGAAGTGGACTAACATCTCTGTGGCATTTTGAGCTAACATAACAAAACTCGGTACCATTAGTCAGGACACTGTCCCAATCTCTCACAGCAATTTTTATGCATACATTGAATACTCTAGCGCCACCACCAGTTTAATGCTGGACATGCGTTCATGCGCGTATTCCTTGACTCTTTTGTCTGATTTTCACAATTGAGGTAGCGTCTGAATCCCTGGACCATCCCGAGTTCATCGACTCCTATCCCGTCACTTTCTGCAATATTGGACCTCCGACATATTGGATTTAGTCCAAACTCTACGAAAAGTTTCAGCGGTTACAAATTTCATCCGATTTTCACAGAACTTGGCGGAGATGATCTTCTGCCCGAGCCGCAAAAACGATACTTGTCAGATTTTTCAATTTCATTTTTGTTTGCCTGTAACAGCCAATCAAATATGGTGATGAAGCCGCCAAACAGGAAGTGGACTAACATCTCCGTGACGCTTTGAGTTAACATAACAAAACTCGATACCATTAGTCAGGACACTGTCCCAATCACTCACAGCAATTTTTATGCATATACATTGAACACTCTAGCGCCACCACCAGTTCAATGCTGGACATGCGTTCATGCGCGTGATCCTTGACTCTTTTGTCTGATTTTCACAATTGAGGTAGCGTCTTAATCCTTGGAACATCCCAAGTTCATCGACCCCTATCCCGTCACTTTCCGCCATATTGGACCTCCGCCATGTTGGATTTAGTCCAAACTCTACGAAAAGTTTCAGCGGTTACAAATTTCTTCCGATTTTCTCAGAACTTGGCGGAGATGATCTTCAGACCGAGCCGCACAAACGATACTTGTCAGATTTTTTAATTTTAAGTTTATTTGCCCGTGACAGCAAATCACACATGGCGACGATGCCGCCTAACAGGAAGTGGGCTAACATCTCGGCTACGCT
The DNA here is from genome assembly GCF_046254945.1 of Alosa pseudoharengus. Lineage (NCBI taxonomy): Eukaryota > Metazoa > Chordata > Actinopteri > Clupeiformes > Clupeidae > Alosa > Alosa pseudoharengus. Next base: position 20,790,378 of record NW_027468859.1, on the reverse strand, counting down.
TTAATGTATGAAGTCCAAACTTGGTACAGGGACTTGGTATCTGATTGTGAGGACGCACTAGGAAATTGGCATCATTTGGCCTCTATAGGGGGCGCTGCAATACAGGAAGTGAGCTTGTATCTCAGCAATGCTTTGATGTACGAAGTCCAAACTTGGTATAGAGACTTGGTACCTGATTGTGGGGATGCACTAGGAAATTGGCGTCATTTGGCCTCTACAGGGGGCGCTGCAATACAGGAAGTGAGCTTGTATCTCAGCAACGCTTTGATGTATGAAGTCCAAACTTGGTACAGGGACTTGGTATCTGATTGTGAGGACACAGTAGGAAATTGGCATCATTTGGCCTCTATAGGGGGCGCTGTAATACAGGAAGTGGGCTCATATCTCAGCAACGCTTCGTTGTATGAAGTCCAAACTTGATACATGGACATATTAGCTGATTGTGAGGATATGCAAGGAAAGTGGTCTCATTTGGCCTCTAGGGGTGTTGCAATAAAGAAAGTGAGCTCACATCTCAGCAACACTTTGGTGTATGAAGTCCAAACTTGGTAGACGGATATGGGAGCTGATTGTAAGAACGCACAAGGACATTGGTGTAATTTGGCCTCTAGTTGTGCTTTAACAAAGTAAATTAGCTTATTTCTCAGCCGTTCTTTATCCAATTGCCATCAAACTTGCTGTGAGTGCTTGCTCATCCCATGGCAACGCCATTCCTGCTATAGCGCACTGCTTGGCCCCCGCATTGCTGCTTGCAGCTATATTTGGGGGCCTAGCAGCGAAGCTGCGAAGGCACCCATTGAGTTAGTAGTTTTTCCTATTATTGGGGGCCAAGCAGCGAAGCTGCGAAGGCACCCATTGAGTTACTAGCTTTTCCTATTATTATTATTACACATCTGCCATTGGAGTCTATGGCAGCCCATAGAACGCCTGGCTAAAAAGTGCAGATTTTTTGGCAGAAAGTTTCGGGACACTCCACTGACCATTCACACTCATTTACGGACCTCTAAACCCAGCCATCTAGCGCCACCAACAGGTCAAAATCTGGCCAAAAATTGAACCGCTGGGTCTAAAGTTATGAAATTTGGCACACTGATTCAGCACTGTCCCATGATCACTCTCACCAATTTCCAGAACTCTATGCCCCACACTCTAGCGCCACCAATGGGTCGAACCTGGATTGCATTCACGCATGTGACCATTGAATGGTGCGTCCGATTTTCACATATCAGGCATCGTTGGAATCCATGGACTGACCTAAGTTCAATGACCCCTATTACGTCACTTTCTGCCATATTGGACCTCCGCCATATTGGATTTAGTCCAAACTCTACGAAAAGTTTCAGCGGTCAGAAATTTCATCCGATTTTCATGGAACTTGGCGGAGATGATCTTCTCCCCGAGCCGCACAAACGATACTTATCAGATTTTTCAATTTAATTTTTGTTTGCCCGTGACAGCCAATCAAATATGGTGATGAAGCCACCAAACAGGAAGTGGACAAACATCTAGGTGACGCTTTGAGTTAACATAACAAGACTTGATACCATTAGTCAGGACACTGTCCCAATCACTCACAGCAATTTTCATGCATATACATTGAACACTCTAGCGCCACCACCAGTTCAAAGCTGGACATGCGTTCATGCGTGTGATCCTTGACTCTTTTGTCTGATTTTCACAATTGAGGTAGCGTCTGAATCCTTGAACAATCTCGAGTTCATCGACCCCTATCCCGTCACTTTCCGCCATATTGGACCTCCGCCATATTGGATTTAGTCCAAACTCTACGAAAAGTTTCAGCGGTTACAAATTTCATCCGATTTTCACAGAACTTGGCGGAGATGATCTTCAGACCGAGCCGCACAAACTATACTTGTCAGATTTTTTATTTTCAAGTTTGTTTGCCCGTGACAGCCAATTACACATGGCGACGATGCCGCCTAACAGGAAGTGGGCTAACATCTCGGCTTCTCTTTAATGTATGAAGTCCAAACTTGGTACAGGGACTTGGTATCTGATTGTGAGGACGCCCTAGGAAATTCATTTGGCCTCTATAGGGGGCGCTGCAATACAGGAAGTGAGCTTGTATCTCAGCAACGCTTTGATGTACGAAGTCCAAATTTGGTATAGAGACTTGGTACCTGATTGTGGGGATGCACTAGGAAACTGGCGTCATTTGGCTTCTACAGGGGGCGCTGCAATACAGGAAGTGAGCTTGTATCTCAGCAACGCTTTGATGTATGACGTCCAAACTTGGTACAGGGACTTGGTATCTGATTGTGAGGACACAGTAGGAAATTGGCATCATTTGGCCTCTATAGGGGGCGCTGTAATACATGAAGTGGGCTCAAATCTCAGCAACGCTTCGTTGTATGAAGTCCAAACGTGATACATGGGCATATTATCTGATTGTGAGGACATGCAAGGAAAGTGGTCTCATTTGGCCTCTAGGGGTGTTGCAATAAAGAAAATGAGCTCACATCTCAGCAACACTTTGGTGTATGAAGTCCAAACTTGGTAGACGGACATGGGAGCTGATTGTAAGAACGCACAAGGACATTGGTGTAATTTGGCCTCTAGGGGCGCTGTAACAAAGTAAATGAGCTTATTTCTCAGCCGTTCTTTATCCAATTGCCATCAAACTTGCTGTGAGTGGTTGCTCATGCCATGGCAACGCCATTCCTGCTATAGCGCACTGCTTGGCCCCCGCATTGCTGCTTGCAGCTATATTTGGGGGCCAAGCAGCGAAGCTGCGAAGGCACCCATTGAGTTACTAGCTTTTCCTATTATTACACTTCTGCCATTGGAGTCTATGGCAGCCCATAGAACGCCTGGCTAAAAAGTGCAGATTTTTTGGCAGAAAGTTTCGGGACACTCCACTGACCACTCACACTCATTTACGGACCTCTAAACCCAGCAGTCTAGCGCCACCAACAGGTCAAAGTTTGGCCAAAAGTTGAAAAGCTGGGTTGAAAGGTATTTGCAAGTCATTATTATTATGAAATTTAGCGCCCTGATTCAGGACCGTCCCATGATCACTCTCACCAATTTACAGAACTCTTTGCCGAACACTCTAGCGCCACCAATGGGTCGAATCTGGACTCACATTCACGCATGTAACAATTATACGGTGTGTTCGATTTTCACAAATCAAGCACCGTTGGAATCCCTGGACTGAACTGAGTTGAATGACCCCTACTACGTCACTTTCCGCCATACTGGACCTCCGCCATATTGGATTTAGTCCAAACTCTACGAAAAGTTTCAGCGTTCGTAAATTTCTTCCGATTTTCATGACACTTGGCTGAGATGATCATCAGACCGAGCCGCACAAAAGATACTTGCCAGATTTTTCAATTTCAAGTTTGTTTGCCCGTGACAGCCAATCAAATATGGTGACAAAGCCGCCAAACAGGAAGTGGACAAACATCTAGGTGCCGCTTTGAGTTAACATAACAAAACTCGAGACCATTAGTAAGGACACTGTCCCAATCACTCACACCAATTTTCATGCATATACATTGAACACACTAGCGCCACCACCAGTTTAAGGCTGGACATGCGTTCATGCGCGTGATCCTTGACTCTTTTGTCTGATTTTCACAATTGAGGTAGCGTCTGAATCCTTGGACCATCCCGAGTTCATCGACCCCTATCCCGTCACTTTCTGCCATATTGGACCTCCGCCATATTGGATTTAGTCCAAACTCTACGAAAAGTTTCAGCGTTCACAAATTTCATCCGATTTTCCTGGAACTTGACGGAGATGATCTTCTGCCCGAGCCGCACAAAAGATACTTGTCAGATTTTTCAATTTCATTTTTGTTTGCCTGTGACAGCCAATCAAATATGGCGATGAAGCCGCCAAACAGGAAGTGGACAAACATCTAGGTTACGCTTTGAGTTAACATAACAAAACTCGATACCATTAGTCAGGACACTGTCCCAATCACTCACAGCAATTTTTATGCATATACATTGAACACTCTAGCGCCACCACCAGTTCAACGCTGGACATGTGTTCAAGTGCGTGATCCTTGACTCTTTTGTCTGATTTTCACAATAGAGGTAGCGTCTGAATCCTTGGACAATTTCGAGTTCATCGACCCCTATCCCGTCACTTTCCGCCATATTGGACCTCCGCCATATTGGATTTAGTCCAAACTCTACGAAAAGTTTCAGCGGTTACAAATTTCATCCGATTTTCACAGAACTTGACGGAGATGATCTTCAGACCGAGCCGCACAAACGATACTTGTCAGATTTTTTATTTTCAAGTTTGTTTGCCCGTGACAGCCAATCACACATGGCGACGATGCCACCTAACAGGAAGTGGGCTAACATCTCGGCTACACTTTAATGTATGAAGTCCAAACTTGATACAGGGACTTGGTATCTGAATGTGAGGAAGCACTAGGAAATTGGCATAATTTGGCCTCTATAGGGGGCGCTGCAATACAGGAAGTGAGCTTGTATCTCAGCAATGCTTTGATGTACGAAGTCCAAACTTGTTATAGAGACTTGGTACCTGATTGTGGGGTTGCACTAGGAAATTGGCATCATTTGGCCTCTACAGGGGGCGCTGCAATACAGGAAGTGAGCTTGTATCTCAGCAACGCTTTGATGTATGAAGTCCAAACTTGGTACAGGGACTTTGTATCTGATTGTGAGGACACAGTAAGAAATTGGCATCATTTGGCCTCTATAGAGGGCGCTGTAATACAGGAAGTGGGCTCGTATCTCAGCAACTCTTCGATGTATGAAGTCCAAACTTGGTACAGGGACATATTAGCTGATTGTGAGGACATGCAAGGAAAGAGGTCTCATTTGGCCTCTAGGGGTGCTGTAATAAAGAAAGTGAGCTCACATCTCAGAAACACTTTGGTGTATGAAGTCCAAACTTGGTAGAGGGACATGGTAGCTGATTGTGAGAACGCACAAGGACATTGGTGTAATTTGGCCTCTTGCTGTGAGTGCTTGCTCATGCCATGGCAACGCCATTCCTGCTATAGCGCTCTGCTAGGCCCCCGCATTGCTGCTTGCAGCTATATTTGGGGGCCAAGCAGCGAAGCTGCGAAGGCACCCATTGAGTTACTAGCTTTTCCTATTATTACACTTCTGCCATTGGAGTCTATGGCAGCCCATAGAACGCCTGGCTAAAAAGTTCAGATTTTTTGGCAGAAAGTTTCAGGACACTCCACTGACCACTCACACTCATTTACGGACCTCTAAACCCAGCCATCTAGCGCCACCAACAGGTCAAAATCTGGCCGAAAATTGAACCGCTGGGTCTAAAGTTATAAAATTTGGCACACTGATTCAGCACTGTCCCATGATCACTCTCACCAATTTACAGAACTCTATGCCCAACACTCTAGCGCCACCAATGGGTCGAACCTGGATTGCATTCACGTATGTGACCATTGAACGGTGCGTCCGATTTTCACATATCAGGCACCGTTGGAATCCCTGGACCGACCTAAGTTCAATGACCCCTATTACGTCACTTTCCGCCATATTGGACCTCCGCCATATTGGATTTAGTCCAAACTCTACGAAAAGTTTCAGCGGTCAGAAATTTAATCCGATTTTCATGGAACTTTGCGGAGATGATCTTCTGCTCGAGCCGCACAAACAATACTTGTCAGATTTTTCAATTTCATTTTTGTTTGCCCGTGACAGCCAATCAAATATGGTGATGAAGCGCCAAACAGGAAGTGGACTAACATCTCTGTGGCACTTTGAGTTAACATAACAAAACTCGATACCATTAGTCAGGACACTGTCTCAATCACTCACAGCAATTTATATGCATATACATTGAACACTCTAGCGCCACCACCAGTTCAATGCTGGACATGTGTTCATGCGCGTGATCCTTGACTCTTTTGTCTGATTTTCACAATTGAGGTAGTGTCTGAATCCTTTGACCATACAGAGTTCATCGACCCCTATCCTATCACTTTCCGCCATATTGGACCTCCGCCATTATGGATTTAGTCCAAACTCTACGAAAAGTTTCAGCGGTTACAAATTTCATCTGATTTTCACAGAACTTGTCGGAGATGATCTTCAGACCGAGCCGCACAAACGATACTTGTCAGATCTTTTAATTTCATTTTTGTTTGCCCGTGACAGCCAATCAAATATGGCGATGAAGCCACCAAACAGGAAGTGGGCTAACATCTCGGCTATGCTTTAATGTATGAAGTCCAAACTTGGTACAGGGACTTGGTATCTGATTGTGAGGACGCACTAGGAAATTGGCATCATGTGGCCTCTATAGGGGGCGCTGTAATACAGGAAGTGAGCTTGTATCTCAGCAACGCTTTGGTGTACAAAGTCCAAACTTGGTACAGGGACATATTAGCTGATTGTGAGGACATGCAAGGAAAGTGGTCTCATTTGGCCTCTAGGGGTGCTGTAATAAAGAAATTGAGCTCACATCTCAGCAACACTTTGGTGTATGAAGTCCAAACTTGGTAGAGGGACATGGTAGCTGATTGTGAGAACGCACAAGGACATAGGTGTAATTTGGCCTCTTGCTATGAGTGCTTGCTCATGCCATGGCAACGCCATTCCTGCTATAGCGCTCTGCTAGGCCCCCGCATTGCTGCTTGCAGCTATATTTCTTATTATTATTATTATTATTCCGCCATTGAAGTCAATGGCAGCCCATAGAACCGTCTGGTGAAAAGTTGTGAAATTTGGCACACTGATTAGGGACAGTCCAATGATTAATGTCAGCAAGTTTCATGATGGCACCTCAAGCACTCTAGCGCCACCAACAGGCCAAAGTTGGACTTGCGTTCACACACGTAACTTTTGACCCGTATGGCCGATTGTCAAAAATGAGGTATCGTTGGAATCCTTGGACCAAGCCGAGTTCAACGCACCCTATGACGTCATTTTCCGCCATGATGGATTTTCCGCCATTTTGGATTTAATCAAAAACACTAAAAGGTTTTCACAGGTCACAAATTTTGTCCAATCGACACCAAACCTGACACACATGCTCTTCAGACCAAGCCTCACAAAAGATACTCCTTTTCGTCTTCGGAACTAAAACCGTTTGCCCGTAACAGCCAATCAAAATTTGCGGCGAAGCCGCCAAACAGGAAGTGAGCTCATATCTCAGCAACCCATTAATCTATCATAACCAAACTTTGTACATGGACTCAGGACCCAATCAGGGGGACGCTCAAGAAATCTGGTGACCTTTGACCTCTAGGGGGCGCTGTAATTTAGAAACATGCCTTTTGGCCTGTAGCTGCTGTTGTGGTTAGAATTAAAATGCACTAGTGGTGTCTGGTAAAACTGTTGGAGGTCCTTAGGCCGACCCAAGCCAACTTGTGATGTCATCAAAATTGATTCGGCCGCCATATTGGATTTAATCAAAAACACGTACAAGTTCTCGCAGGTCACAAATTTTAGCGGATCCTCACCAAAATTGGCAGAGACCATCTTCAGACCATGCCTTATCAGTGCATTGCTTTTTGGAAAAATTGACAAAAGCATTCGCCCGTAACAGCCAATCGAAATTGGTGGCGAAGCCGCCAAACAGGAAGTGAGCTCATATCTCAGCAACCCTTGCATATATCAAAGCCAAACTTGGTGCATGGACTCAGGACCCAATCAGGGGGACGCCCAAGAAATCTGGTGACCTTTGACCTGTAGGGGGTGCTGCAATTAGCAATTGCCTTTTGATCAGTAGTTGCTGATGTGTTTTATCAATCTTTTATTTTTTGATGTGAAACTGATGACAACATGTTCCATCCAGTTCATTCTAATGTGTCCGTGCAACAGCGGAGCGGGACGGGGTGGGACGGGCAGGGGTGATTAGGTGGGGGGGCTGGCTGGCGGAGGCGGCAGCGGCAATACTCTGTTTCAGCCCTACAAAGTCAGTTATATTTTGATGTGACACTTGTTGAAAGTGTTGATGGCGGGTATCTGCTGAGTTTAATCTTGTCACCATGGCTACTCTGGCCTATACTGCTTGGCCCCCTCATTGCTGCTTGCAGCTATATTTGGGGGCCTAGCAGCGAAGCTGCGAAGGCACCCATTGTTTTAGTAGTTTTTCCTATTATTATTGGGGGCCAAGCAGCGAAGCTGCGAAGGCACCCATTGAGTTACTAGCTTTTCCTATTATTATTATTACACATCTGCCATTGGAGTAGTCTATGGCAGCCCATAGAACGCCTGGCTAAAAAGTGCAGATTTTTTGGCAGAAAGTTTCGGGACACTCCACTGACCACTCACACTCATTTACGGACCTCTAAACCCAGCCGTCTAGCGCCACCAACAGGTCAAAGTTTGGCCGAAAGTTGATAAGCTGGGTTGAAAGGTATTTGCAAGTCATTATTATTATGAAATTTAGCACCCTGATTCAGGACCGTCCCATGATCACTCTCACCAATTTACAGAACTCTATGCCGAACACTCTAGCGCCACCAATGGGTCGAATCTGGACTCACATTCACGCATGTAACAATTGAACGGTGTGTTCGATTTTCACAAATCATGCACCGTTGGAATCCCTGGACTGACTTGAGTTGAATGACCCCTACTACGTCACTTTCGGCCATACTGGACCTCCGCCATATTGGATTTAGTCCAAACTCTACGAAAAGGTTCAGCGGTTACAAATTTCATCCGATTTTCACGAAACTTGTTGGAGATGATCTTCTGCCCGAGCCGCACAAACGATACTGGTCAGATTTTTCAATTTCATTTTTATTTGCCCGTGACAGCCAATCAAATATGGTGATGAAGCCGCCATACAGGAAGTGGACAAACATCTAGGTGACGCTTTGAGTTAACATAACAAGACTTGATACCATTAGTCAGGACACTGTCCCAATCCCTCACAGCAATTTTCATGCATATACATTGAACACTCTAGCGCCACCACCAGTTCAAAGCTGGACATGCGTTCATGTGCGTGATCCTTGACTCTTTTGTCTGATTTTCACAATTGAGGTAGCGTCTGAATCCTTGAACAATCTCGAGTTCATCGACCCCTATCCCGTCACTTTCCGCCATATTGGACCTCCGCCATATTGGATTTAGTCCAAACTCTACGAAAAGTTTCAGCGGTTACAAATTTCATCCGATTTTCACAGAACTTGGCGGAGATGATCTTCAGACCGAGCCGCACAAACGATACTTGTCAGATTTTTTATTTTCAAGTTTGTTTGCCTGTGACAGCCAATTACACATGGCGACGATGCCGCCTAACAGGAAATGGGCTAACATCTCGGCTACTCTTAAATGTATGAAGTCCAAACGTGGTACAGGGACTTGGTATCTGATTGTGAGGACGCCCTAGGAAATTGGCGTCATTTGGCCTCTATAGGGGGCGCTGCAATACAGGAAGTGAGCTTGTATCTCAGCAACGCTTTGATGTACGAAGTCCAAATTTGGTATAGAGACTTGGTATCTGATTGTGAGGACACAGTAGGAAATTGACATCATTTGGCCTCTATAGGGGGCGCTGCAATACAGGAAGTGAGCTTGTATCTCAGCAACGCTTTGATGTACGAAGTCCAAATTTGGTATAGAGACTTGGTATCTGATTGTGAGGACACAGTAGGAAATTGGCATCATTTGGCCTCTATAGGGGGCGCTGTAATACATGAAGTGGGCTCAAATCTCAGCAACGCTTCGTTGTATGAAGTCCAAACGTGATACATGGGCATATTATCTGATTGTGAGGACATGCAAGGAAAGTGGTCTCATTTGGCCTCTAGGGGTGTTGCAATAAAGAAAATGAGCTCACATCTCAGCAACACTTTGGTGTATGAAGTCCAAACTTGGTAGACGGACATGGGAGCTGATTGTAAGAACGCACAAGGACATTGGTGTAATTTGGCCTCTAGGGGCGCTGTAACAAAGTAAATGAGCTTATTTCTCAGCCGTTCTTTATCCAAACTTGCTGTGAGTGGTTGCTCATGCCATGGCAACGCCATTCCTGCTATAGCGCACTGCTTGGCCCCCGCATTGCTGCTTGCAGCTATATTTATTATTATTATTATAACGAAACGCTAATTTGCCATTAAACCATACAGTAAAAAGTTGGGATATTCGGCACATTGATTCGGTTCAGTCATATCTTTAATTTATCAAAGTTTCAAGTCTGCATTTTGAGTGCTCTAGCGCCACCAACATTTCAAATTTTTTATTACATCTATGCACATAACGTTTGAACGGTACACCACATTTTGAACATTAAGGTATATTTGGAATCCTTGGATGAGACCGAACTCAACGCAGATGTGAATTTATGAGGTAAACGTAATTGATCAGGCTGCCATATTGGATTTAATCAAAAACACCTAAAAGGCATCAAAGTTCGCAAAGTTTGTCCGATTTTCACGAAACTTGACGCAGATGATCTTCAGACCATGACTCATAAATGCATTGCTTTTTGGAGCCATATTCAAAACCCGTCGCCCGTGGTGACCAATCAAGTTTGGCGGCGAAGCCGCCAAACAGGAAGTGAAGTAATCTCAGCAAGGCTTTCGCGTATCAACACCAAACTCAGTACAGGGTCTCAGGACCCAATTAGGAGGAGGCTAAATAAATTTGATGACTTTTGACCTATAGGTGGCGCTATAATTAGCAAAATTACGTTTTAGCCTGTAACGGGTCATGTGTTTGGAATTAAAGCATATTAGTGATATCTGTTAATACCTTGAGAGGTCCTTAGGCCGACACATGCCAACATGTGACGTCAACATAATTGATTCGACCGCCATATTTGATTTCATCAAAAACACTTAAAAGGCATCAAAGGTCATAAAGTTTGTCCGATTTTCACGAAACTTGACGCAGATGATCGTCAGACCATGACTCATAAACGCATTGCTTTTTGGAGACATATTCCAAACCACTTGCCTGTGACGACCAATCACGTTTGGCGGCAAAGCCGCCAAACAGGAAATGAAGTGATCTCAGCAAGGCTTTTGCGTATCAACACCAAACTCAGTAGAGGGCCTCAGGACCCAATTAGGAGGGGGCTCAATACATTTGATGACTTTTGACCTATAGGTGGCGCTATAATCACATGAAGTGGGCTCATATTTCAGCAATGCTTTCACATATTGAAACCAAACTTAGTATATGGACTTGGGACCTCATCCTGAGGACAGACAATACTTTTAGCAACCTTTGACCACTAGGGGTGCTATAATTTGCAACACTTTCTCGTATCAACACCAAACTTGGTATATGGACTCGTGACTACAACCTGAGGACGCATAATAAATTTGGTGACTTTTGACCACTAGGGGTGCTATAATTATCAACACTTTCTCGTATCGACACCAAACTTGGTATATGGACTCGTGACTACAACCTGACTATGCACAATACATTTGGTGATGTTTGAGGTGTGCATATGTATGGGGGGTTATTGGGGTGTGTGGGAGAGGAAGTTTATCTGTGTATATGTGTGTGTGTGGGACGGGTGGTTAATTGGGTATATGTATAATGTAGCAACATTGGGTTGCCATGACAACTCCTGCTCAACTGCTTGGCCCCCACATTGCTGCTTGCAGCTATATTTACACATCTTTCCGCTGTCATTGAAGTCTATGGCAGCCCATAGAACCGTACAGTAAAAAGTTGTGAAATTTGGCACATTGATTCGGGACAGTATAAAAATGAATTTGAGCAAGTTTTATGCCTGAACCACAGAGAGTCTAGCGCCACCAATGGGTCAAAGTTGACATTGCATCCATGCAATTAACTTTTGAACCGTATGCCCGATTTTGAATATCGCAATATCTTTGGAAGTCTTGGATGAGGCCGAACTCAACGCACCCCATGACGTCAATTTCCGCCATGTTGGATCTTCCGCCATATTGTATTTCATCAAAAACACTTAAAAGGCATCAAAGTTCGCAAAGTTTGTCCGATTTTCACGAAACTTGACGCAGATGATCTTCAGACCATGACTCATAAATGCATTGCTTTCTGGAACCATATTTAAAATCCCGTTGCCCGTGACGACCAATCAAGTTTGGCGGCAAAGCCGCCAAACAGGAAGTGAATAATATCTCAGCAATGCTTTCACGTATCAACACCAAACTCAGTACAGGGTCTCAGTACCCAATTAGGAGGAGGCTCAATACATTTTATGACTTTTGACCTATAGGTGGCGCTATAATTAGCAAAATTACGTTTTAACCTGTAACAGGTCATGTGTTTGGAATTAAAACATATTAGTGATATTTATTAATACCTTGACAGGTCCTTAGGCCGACACATGCCAACATGTGACGTCAAAGTAATTGATCCGACTGCCATATTGTATTTCATCAAAAACACTTAAAAGGCATCAAAGTTCGCAAAGTTTGTCCGATTTTCACGAAACTTGACGCAGATCTTCAGACCATGACTCACAAATGCATTGCTTTTTGGAACCATATTCAAATCCCCGTTGCCCGTGACGACCAATCAAGTTTGGCGGCGAAGCCGCCAAACAGGAAGTGAAGTAATATCTCAGCAATGCTTTCGCGTATCAACACCAAACTCAGTACAGGGTCTCAGGACCCAATTAGGAGGAGGCTCAATAAATTTGATGACTTTTGACCTATAGGTGGCGCTATAATCACAAGAAGTGGGCTCATATTTCAGCAATGCTTTCACATATTGAAACCAAACTTAGTATATGGACTTGGGACCTCATCCTGAGGACAAACAATAATTTTAGCAACCTTTGACCAGTAGGGGTGCTATAATTTGCAAAACTTTCTCGTATCAACACCAAACTTGGTATGTGGACTCGTGACTACAACCTGAGGATGCACAATAAATGTGGTGACTTTTGACCACTAGGGGTGCTATAATTATCAACGCTTTCTCGTATAGACACCAAACTTGGTATGTGGACTTGTGACCACATCCTGAGGATGCACAATCAATTTTGCGACCTTTGACCTCTAGGGGTGCTATAATTTGCGACACTTTCTCGTATCGACACCAAACTTGGTACAAGGACTCGGGACCACATCCTGAAGACGCTCAATATATTTAGTGACTTTTGACCACTAGAGGCACTATAATTATCAACACTTTCTCGTATCGACACCAAACTTGGTATGTGGACTTGTGACTACAACCTGAGGACGCACAATACATTTGGTGATGTTTGAGGCATGCGTATGTGTGGGGGGCTATTGGGGTGTGTGGGAGAGGAGGTTTATCTGTGTATATGTGTATGTGTGCGACGGGGGGTTAATTGGGTGTGTGTATAATGTAACAACATTGGGTTGCCATGACAACTCCTGCTCAACTGCTTGGCCCCCACATTGCTGCTTGCAGCTATATTTATTATTATTATTACACTTCTGCCATTGGAGTCTATGGCAGCCCATAGAACGCCTGGATAAAAAGTGCAGATTTTTTGGCAGAAAGTTTCGGGACACTCCACTGACCACTCACACTCATTTACGGACCTCTAAACCCAGCCGTCTAGCGCCACCAACAGGTCAAAGTTTGGCTGAAAGTTGAAAAGCTGGGTTGAAAGGTATTTGCAAGTCATTATTATTATGAAATTTAGCGCCCTGATTCAGGACCGTCCCATGATCACTCTCACGAATTTACAAAGCTCTATGCCGAACACTCTAGCGCCACCAATAGGTCGAATCTGGACTCACATTTACGCATGTAACAATTGAACGGTGTGTTCGATTTTCACAAATTAAGCACCGTTGGAATCCCTGGACTGACTTGAGTTGATTGACCCCTATTACATCACTTTTGGCCATACTGGACCTCCGCCATATTGGATTTAGTCCAAACTCTACGAAAAGTTTCAGCGGTTACAAATTTCCTCAGATCTTCACGAAACTTGTTGGAGATGATCTTCTGCCCGAGCCGCACAAACGATACTGGTCAGATTTTTCAATTTCATTTTTGTTTGCCCGTGACAGCCAATCAAATATGGTGACGAGGACGCCAAACAGGAAGTGGACAAACATCTAGGTGATGCTTTGAGATAACATAACAAAACTCAAGACCATTAGTCAGGACACTGTCCCAATCACTCACACCAAATTTCATGCATATACATTGAACACACTAGCGCCACCACCAGTTTAATGCTGCACATGCGTTTATGCGCGTGATCCTTGACTCTTTTGTCTGATTTTCACAATTGAGGTAGTGTCTGAATCCTTGGACCATCCCGAGTTCATCGACTCCTATCCCGTCACTTTCTGCCATATTGGACCATCGCCATATTGGAATTGGTCTAAAGTCTACGAAAAGTTTCAGCGGTCACAAATTTCATTTGATTTTCACAGAACTTGGCAGAGATGATCTTCAGACCGAGCCGCACAAACGATACTTGTCAGATTTTTCAGATTCCACTTTATTGGCCTATGGCAGCCAATCAAATATGGCCATGAAGCCGCAAAACAGGAAGTGGGCTAACATCTCGGAGACGCTTTAATGTATGAAGTCCAAACTGGGTACAGGGACTTTGTATCTGATTGTGAGGACACAGCAGGAAATTGGCATCATTTGGCCTCTATAGGGGGTGCTGTAATACAGGAAGTGAGCTTGTATCTCAGCAACGCTTTGGTGTACAAACTCCAAACTTAGTATAAGGACCTGTTACCTGATTATGATGATGCACTAGGAAATTGGAATCATTTGGCCTCTACAGGGGGCGCTGTAATACAGAAAGTGAGCTCGTATCTCAGCAACACTTTGGTGTATGAAGTCCAAACTTGGTAGAGGGACATGGTAGCTGATTGTGAGACCGCACAAAGACATTGGTGTAATTTGGCCTCTTGCTGTAAGTGCTTGCTCATGCCGTGGCAACGCCATTTCTGCTATAGCGCTCTGCTAGGCCCCCGCATTGCTGCTTGCAGCTATATTTATTATTATTATTACACTTCTGCCATTGGAGTCTATGGCAGCCCATAGAACGCCTGGCTAAAAAGTGCAGATTTTTTGGCAGAAAGTTTCGGGACACTCCACTGACCACTCACACTCATTTACGGACCTCTAAACCCAGCCGTCTAGCGCCACCAACAGGTCAAAGTTTGGCTGAAAGTTGAAAAGCTGGGTTGAAAGGTATTTGCAAGTCATTATTATTATGAAATTTAGCGCCCTGATTCAGGACCGTCCCATGATCACTCTCACGAATTTACAAAGCTCTATGCCGAACACTCTAGCGCCACCAATAGGTCGAATCTGGACTCACATTTACGCATGTAACAATTGAACGGTGTGTTCGATTTTCACAAATTAAGCACCGTTGGAATCCCTGGACTGACTTGAGTTGATTGACCCCTATTACATCACTTTTGGCCATACTGGACCTCCGCCATATTGGATTTAGTCCAAACTCTACGAAAAGTTTCAGCGGTTACAAATTTCCTCAGATTTTCACGAAACTTGTTGGAGATGATCTTCTGCCCGAGCCGCACAAACGATACTGGTCAGATTTTTCAATTTCATTTTTGTTTGCCCGTGACAGCCAATCAAATATGGTGACGAGGACGCCAAACAGGAAGTGGACAAACATCTAGGTGACGCTTTGAGATAACATAACAAAACTCAAGACCATTAGTCAGGACACTGTCCCAATCACTCACACCAAATTTCATGCATATACATTGAACACACTAGCGCCACCACCAGTTTAATGCTGCACATGCGTTTATGCGCGTGATCCTTGACTCTTTTGTCTGATTTTCACAATTGAGGTAGCGTCTGAATCCTTGGACCATCCCGAGTTCATCGACTCCTATCCCGTCACTTTCTGCCATATTGGACCATCGCCATATTGGAATTGGTCTAAACTCTACGAAAAGTTTCAGCGGTCACAAATTTCATTTGATTTTCACAGAACTTGGCAGAGATGAACTTCAGACCGAGCCGCACAAACGATACTTGTCAGATTTTTCAGATTCCACTTTATTGGCCTATGGCAGCCAATCAAATATGGCCATGAAGCCGCAAAACAGGAAGTGGGCTAACATCTCGGAGACGCTTTAATGTATGAAGTCCAAACTGGGTACAGGGACTTTGTATCTGATTGTGAGGACACAGCAGGAAATTGGCATCATTTGGCCTCTATAGGGGGTGCTGTAATACAGGAAGTGAGCTTGTATCTCAGCAACGCTTTGGTGTACAAACTCCAAACTTAGTATAAGGACCTGTTACCTGATTATGATGATGCACTAGGAAATTGGAATCATTTGGCCTCTACAGGGGGCGCTGTAATACAGGAAGTGAGCTCGTATCTCAGCAACACTTTGGTGTATGAAGTCCAAACTTGGTAGAGGGACATGGTAGCTGATTGTGAGACCGCACAAAGACATTGGTGTAATTTGGCCTCTTGCTGTAAGTGCTTGCTCATGCCGTGGCAACGCCATTTCTGCTATAGCGCTCTGCTAGGCCCCCGCATTGCTGCTTGCAGCTATATTTATTATTATTATTACACTTCTGCCATTGGAGTCTATGGCAGCCCATAGAACGCCTGGCTAAAAAGTTCAGATTTTTTCGTCGAAAGTTTCGGGACACTCCACTGACCACTCACACTCATTTACGGACCTCTAAACCCAGCCGTCTAGCGCCACCAACAGGTCAAAGTTTGGCTGAAAGTTGAAAAGCTGGGTTGAAAGGTATTTGCAAGTCATTATTATTATGAAATTTAGCGCCCTGATTCAGGACCGTCCCATGATCACTCTCACGAATTTACAAAGCTCTATGCCGAACACTCTAGCGCCACCAATAGGTCGAATCTGGACTCACATTTACGCATGTAACAATTGAACGGTGTGTTCGATTTTCACAAATTAAGCACCGTTGGAATCCCTGGACTGACTTGAGTTGATTGACCCCTATTACGTCACTTTTGGCCATACTGGACCTCCGCCATATTGGATTTAGTCCAAACTCTACGAAAAGTTTCAGCGGTTACAAATTTCCTCAGATTTTCACGAAACTTGTTGGAGATGATCTTCTGCCCGAGCCGCACAAACGATACTGGTCAGATTTTTCAATTTCATTTTTGTTTGCCCGTGACAGCCAATCAAATATGGTGACGAGGACGCCAAACAGGAAGTGGACAAACATCTAGGTGATGCTTTGAGTTAACATAACAAAACTCGAGACCATTAGTCGGGACACTGTCCCAATCACTCACACCAATTTTCATGCATATACATTGAACACAGTAGCGCCACCACCAGTTTAATGCTGCACATGCGTTCATGCGCGTGATCCTTGACTCTTTTGTCTGATTTTCACAATTGAGGTAGCATCTGAATCCTTGGACCATCCCGAGTTCATCGACTCCTATCCCATCACTTTCCGCCATATTGGACCTCCGCCATATTGGAATTGGTCTAAACTCTACGAAAAGTTTCAGCGGTCCCAAATTTCATTTGATTTTCACAGAACTTGGCAGAGATGACCTTCAGACCGAGCCGCACAAACGATACTTGTCAGATTTTTTTATTTCATTTTTGTTTGCCCGTGACAGACAATCAAATATGGCGATGAAGCCACCAAACAGGAAGTGGGCTAACATCTCGGCTATGCTTTAATGTATGAAGTCCAAACTTGGTACAGGGACTTTGTATCTGATTGTGAGGACACGGTAAGAAATTGGCATCATTTGGCCTCTATAGGGGGCGCTGTAATACAGGAAGTGAGCTTGTATCTCAGCAACGCTTTGGTGTACAAAGTCCAAACTTAGTATAAGGACCTGTTACCTGATTATGATGATGCACTAGGAAATTGGAATCATTTGGCCTCCATAGGGGGCGCTGTAATACAGGAAGTGAGCTCGTATCTCAGCAACACTTTGGTGTATGAAGTCCAAACTTGGTACAGGGACATATTAGCTGATTGTGAGGACATGAAGGAAAGTGTTCTCATTTGGCCTCTAGGGGTGCTGTAATAATGAAAGTGAGCTCACATCTCAGCAACACTTTGGTGTATGAAGTCCAAACTTGGTAGAGGGACATGGTAGCTGATTGTGAGACCGCACAAAGACATTGGTGTAATTTGGCCTCTTGCTGTAAGTGCTTGCTGATGCCGTGGCAACGCCATTTCTGCTATAGCGCTCTGCTAGGCCCCCGCATTGCTGCTTGCAGCTATATTTATTATTATTATTACACTTCTGCCATTGGAGTCTATGGCAGCCCATAGAACGCCTGGATAAAAAGTGCAGATTTTTTGGCAGAAAGTTTCGGGACACTCCACTGACCACTCACACTCATTTACGGACCTCTAAACCCAGCCGTCTAGCGCCACCAACAGGTCAAAGTTTGGCTGAAAGTTGAAAAGCTGGGTTGAAAGGTATTTGCAAGTCATTATTATTATGAAATTTAGCGCCCTGATTCAGGACCGTCCCATGATCACTCTCACGAATTTACAAAGCTCTATGCCGAACACTCTAGCGCCACCAATAGGTCGAATCTGGACTCACATTTACGCATGTAACAATTGAACGGTGTGTTCGATTTTCACAAATTAAGCACCGTTGGAATCCCTGGACTGACTTGAGTTGATTGACCCCTATTACATCACTTTTGGCCATACTGGACCTCCGCCATATTGGATTTAGTCCAAACTCTACGAAAAGTTTCAGCGGTTACAAATTTCCTCAGATCTTCACGAAACTTGTTGGAGATGATCTTCTGCCCGAGCCGCACAAACGATACTGGTCAGATTTTTCAATTTCATTTTTGTTTGCCCGTGACAGCCAATCAAATATGGTGACGAGGACGCCAAACAGGAAGTGGGCTAACATCTCGGCTATGCTTTAATGTATGAAGTCCAAACTTGGTACAGGGACTTGGTATCTGATTGTGAGGACGCACTAGGAAATTGGCATCATGTGGCCTCTATAGGGGGCGCTGTAATACAGGAAGTGAGCTTGTATCTCAGCAACGCTTTGGTGTACAAAGTCCAAACTTGGTACAGGGACATATTAGCTGATTGTGAGGACATGCAAGGAAAGTGGTCTCATTTGGCCTCTAGGGGTGCTGTAATAAAGAAATTGAGCTCACATCTCAGCAACACTTTGGTGTATGAAGTCCAAACTTGGTAGAGGGACATGGTAGCTGATTGTGAGAACGCACAAGGACATAGGTGTAATTTGGCCTCTTGCTATGAGTGCTTGCTCATGCCATGGCAACGCCATTCCTGCTATAGCGCTCTGCTAGGCCCCCGCATTGCTGCTTGCAGCTATATTTATTATTACACTTCTGCCATTGGAGTCTATGGCAGCCCATAGAACGCCTGGCTAAAAAGTTCAGATTTTTTCGTCGAAAGTTTCGGGACACTCCACTGACCACTCACACTCATTTACGGACCTCTAAACCCAGCCGTCTAGCGCCACCAACAGGTCAAAGTTTGGCTGAAAGTTGAAAAGCTGGGTTGAAAGGTATTTGCAAGTCATTATTATTATGAAATTTAGCGCCCTGATTCAGGACCGTCCCATGATCACTCTCACGAATTTACAAAGCTCTATGCCGAACACTCTAGCGCCACCAATAGGTCGAATCTGGACTCACATTTACGCATTTAACAATTGAACGGTGTGTTCGATTTTCACAAATTAAGCACCGTTGGAATCCCTGGACTGACTTGAGTTGATTGACCCCTATTACATCACTTTTGGCCATACTGGACCTCCGCCATATTGGATTTAGTCCAAACTCTACGAAAAGTTTCAGCGGTTACAAATTTCCTTCGATTTTCACGAAACTTGTTGGAGATGATCTTCTGCCCGAGCCGCACAAACGATACTGGTCAGATTTTTCAATTTCATTTTTGTTTGCCCGTGACAGCCAATCAAATATGGTGACGAGGACGCCAAACAGGAAGTGGACAAACATCTAGGTGACGCTTTGAGTTAACATAACAAAACTCGAGACCATTAGTCAGGACACTGTCCCAATCACTCACACCAATTTTCATGCATATACATTGAACACACTAGCGCCACCACCAGTTTAATGGTGCACATGCGTTCATGCGCGTGACTCTTTTGTCTGATTTTCACAATTGAGGTAGCATCTGAATCCTTGGACCATCCCGAGTTCATCGACTCCTACCCCATCACTTTCCGCCATATTGGACCTCCGCCATATTGGAATTGGTCTAAACTCTACGAAAAGTTTCAGCGGTCCCAAATTTCATTTGATTTTCACAGAACTTGGCAGAGATGATCTTCAGACCGAGCCGCACAAACGATACTTGTCAGATTTTTTAATTTCATTTTTGTTTGCCCGTGACAGACAATCAAATATGGCGATGAAGCCACCAAACAGGAAGTGGGCTAACATCTCGGCTATGCTTTAATGTATGAAGTCCAAACTTGGTACAGGGACTTTGTATCTGATTGTGAGGACACGGTAAGAAATTGGCATCATTTGGCCTCTATAGGGGGCGCTGTAATACAGGAAGTGAGCTTGTATCTCAGCAACGCTTTGGTGTACAAAGTCCAAACTTAGTATAAGGACCTGTTACCTGATTATGATGATGCACTAGGAAATTGGAATCATTTGGCCTCTATAGGGGGCGCTGTAATACAGGAAGTGAGCTCGTATCTCAGCAACACTTCGGTGTATGAAGTCCAAACTTGGTACAGGGACATATTAGCTGATTGTGAGGACATGAAGGAAAGTGTTCTCATTTGGCCTCTAGGGGTGCTGTAATAATGAAAGTGAGCTCACATCTCAGCAACACTTTGGTGTATGAAGTCCAAACTTGGTAGAGGGACATGGTAGCTGATTGTGAGACCGCACAAAGACATTGGTGTAATTTGGCCTCTTGCTGTAAGTGCTTGCTCATGCCGTGGCAACGCCATTTCTGCTATAGCGCTCTGCTAGGCCCCCGCATTGCTGCTTGCAGCTATATTTGGGGGCCAAGCAGCGAAGCTGCGAAGGCACCCATTGAGTTACTAGCTTTTCCTATTATTATTATTACACATCTGCCATTGGAGTCTATGGCAGCCCATAGAACGCCTGGCTAAAAAGTGCAGATTTTTTGGCAGAAAGTTTCGGGACACTCCACTGACCACTCACACTCATTTACGGACCTCTAAACCCAGCCGTCTAGCGCCACCAACAGGTCAAAGTTTGGCCGAAAGTTGATAAGCTGGGTTGAAAGGTATTTGCAAGTCATTATTATTATGAAATTTAGCACCCTGATTCAGGACCGTCCCATGATCACTCTCACCAATTTACAGAACTCTATGCCGAACACTCTAGCGCCACCAATGGGTCGAATCTGGACTCACATTCACGCATGTAACAATTGAACGGTGTGTTCGATTTTCACAAATCATGCACCGTTGGAATCCCTGGACTGACTTGAGTTGAATGACCCCTACTACGTCACTTTCGGCCATACTGGACCTCCGCCATATTGGATTTAGTCCAAACTCTACGAAAAGGTTCAGCGGTTACAAATTTCATCCGATTTTCACGAAACTTGTTGGAGATGATCTTCTGCCCGAGCCGCACAAACGATACTGGTCAGATTTTTCAATTTCATTTTTATTTGCCCGTGACAGCCAATCAAATATGGTGATGAAGCCGCCATACAGGAAGTGGACAAACATCTAGGTGACGCTTTGAGTTAACATAACAAGACTTGATACCATTAGTCAGGACACTGTCCCAATCCCTCACAGCAATTTTCATGCATATACATTGAACACTCTAGCGCCACCACCAGTTCAAAGCTGGACATGCGTTCATGTGCGTGATCCTTGACTCTTTTGTCTGATTTTCACAATTGAGGTAGCGTCTGAATCCTTGAACAATCTCGAGTTCATCGACCCCTATCCCGTCACTTTCCGCCATATTGGACCTCCGCCATATTGGATTTAGTCCAAACTCTACGAAAAGTTTCAGCGGTTACAAATTTCATCCGATTTTCACAGAACTTGGCGGGGATGATCTTCAGACCGAGCCGCACAAACGATACTTGTCAGATTTTTTATTTTCAAGTTTGTTTGCCTGTGACAGCCAATTACACATGGCGACGATGCCGCCTAACAGGAAATGGGCTAACATCTCGGCTACTCTTTAATGTATGAAGTCCAAACGTGGTACAGGGACTTGGTATCTGATTGTGAGGACGCCCTAGGAAATTGGCGTCATTTGGCCTCTATAGGGGGCGCTGCAATACAGGAAGTGAGCTTGTATCTCAGCAACGCTTTGATGTACGAAGTCCAAATTTGGTATAGAGACTTGGTATCTGATTGTGAGGACACAGTAGGAAATTGACATCATTTGGCCTCTATAGGGGGCGCTGCAATACAGGAAGTGAGCTTGTATCTCAGCAACGCTTTGATGTACGAAGTCCAAATTTGGTATAGAGACTTGGTATCTGATTGTGAGGACACAGTAGGAAATTGGCATCATTTGGCCTCTATAGGGGGCGCTGTAATACATGAAGTGGGCTCAAATCTCAGCAACGCTTCGTTGTATGAAGTCCAAACGTGATACATGGGCATATTATCTGATTGTGAGGACATGCAAGGAAAGTGGTCTCATTTGGCCTCTAGGGGTGTTGCAATAAAGAAAATGAGCTCACATCTCAGCAACACTTTGGTGTATGAAGTCCAAACTTGGTAGACGGACATGGGAGCTGATTGTAAGAACGCACAAGGACATTGGTGTAATTTGGCCTCTAGGGGCGCTGTAACAAAGTAAATGAGCTTATTTCTCAGCCGTTCTTTATCCAAACTTGCTGTGAGTGGTTGCTCATGCCATGGCAACGCCATTCCTGCTATAGCGCACTGCTTGGCCCCCGCATTGCTGCTTGCAGCTATATTTGGGGGCCAAGCAGCGAAGCTGCGAAGGCACCCATTGAGTTACTAGCTTTTCCTATTATTACACTTCTGCCATTGGAGTCTATGGCAGCCCATAGAACGCCTGGCTAAAAAGTGCAGATTTTTTGGCAGAAAGTTTCGGGACACTCCACTGACCATTCACACTCATTTACGGACCTCTAAACCCAGCCATCTAGCGCCACCAACAGGTCAAAATCTGGCCGAAAATTGAACCGCTGGGTCTAAAGTTATGAAATTAGGCACACTGATTCAGCACTGTCCCATGATCACTCTCACCAATTTCCAGAACTCTATGCCCAACACTCTAGCGCCACCAATGGGTCGAACCTGGATTGCATTCATGCATGTGACCATTGAATGGTGCGTCCGATTTTCACATATCAGGCACCGTTGGAATCCCTGGACCGACCTAATTTCAATGACCCCTATCCCGTCACTTTCCGCCATATTGGACCTCCGCCATATTGGATTTAGTCCAAACTCTACGAAAAGTTTCAGCGGTTACAAATTTCATCCGATTTTCACAGAACTTGGAGGGGATGATCTTCAGACCGAGCCGCACAAACGATACTGGTCAGATTTTTTAATTTCATTTTTGTTTGCTCGTGACAGCCAATCCAATATGGCAATGAAGCCACCAAACAGGAAGTGGTAAAACATCTAGGTGACGCTTTGAGTTAACATAACAAGACTTGATACCATTAGTCAGGACACTGTCCCAATCACTCGCACCAATTTTCATGCATATACATTGAACACTCTAGCGCCACCACCAGTTCAAAGCTGGACATGCGTTCATGCTCGTGATCCTTGACTCTTTTGTCTAATTTTCACAATTGAGGTAGCGTCTGAATCCTTGAACAATCTTGAGTTCATCGACCCCTATCCCGTCACTTTCCGCCATATTGGACCTCCGCCATATTGGATTTAGTCCAAACTCTATGAAAAGTTTCAGCGGTTACAAATTTCATCCGATTTTCACAGAACTTGGCGGAGATGATCTTCAGACCGAGCCACACAAACAATACTTGTCAGATTTTTTAATTTCAAGTTTATTTGCCCGTGACAGTCAATCACACATGGCGACGATGCCGCCAAACAGGAAGTGGGCTAACATCTCGGCTACGCTTTAATGTATGAAGTCCAAACTTAGTACAGGGACTTGGTATCTGATTGTGAGGACGCCCTAGGAAATTGGCATCATTTGGCCTCTATAGGGGGCGCTGCAATACAGGAAGTGAGCTTGTATCTCAGCAACGCTTTGATGTACGAAGTCCAAACTTGGTATAGAGACTTGGTACCTGATTGTGGGGATGCACTAGGAAACTGGCGTCATTTGGCCTCTACAGGGGGCGCTGCAATACAGGATGTGAGCTTGTATCTCAGCAATTCTTTGATGTATGAAGTCCACACTTGGTACAGGGACTTGGTATCTGATTGTGAGGACACAGTAGGAAATTGGCATCATTTGGCCTCTATAGGGGGCGCTGTAATACAGGAAGTGGGCTCAAATCTCAGCAACGCTTCGTTGTATGAAGTCCAAACTTGATACATGGACATATTAGCTGATTGTGAGGACATGTAAGGAAAGTGGTCTCATTTGACCTCTAGGGGTGCTGTAATAAAGAATGTGAGCTCACATCTCAGCAACACTTTGGTGTATGAAGTCCAAACTTGGTAGAGGGACATGGTAGCTGATTGTGAGAACACACAAGGACATTGGTGTAATTTGGCATCTAGGGGCGCTCTAACAAAGTAAATGAGCTTATTTCTCAGCCGTTCTTTATCCAATTGCAATCAAACTTGCTGTGAGTGCTTGCTCCTGCCATGGCAACGTCATTCCTGCTATAGCGCACTGCTTGGCCCCCGCATTGCTGCTTGCAGCTATATTTGGGGGCCAAGCAGCGAAGCTGCGAAGGCACCCATTGAGTTACTAGCTTTTCCTATTATTACACTTCTGCCATTGGAGTCTATGGCAGCCCATAGAACGCCTGGCTAAAAAGTTCAGATTTTTTGGCAGAAAGTTTCGGGACACTCCACTGACCACTCACACTCATTTACGGACCTCTAAACCCAGCCATCTAGCGCCACCAACAGGTCAAAATCTGGCCGAAAATTGAACCGCTGGGTCTAAAGTTATGACATTTGGCACACTGATTCAGCACTGTCCCATGATGACTCTCACCAATTTACAGAACTCTATGCCCAACACTCTAGCGCCACCAATGGGTCGAACCTGGATTGCATTCACGCATGTGACCATTGAACGGTGCGTCCGATTTTCACATATCAGGCACCGTTGGAATCCCTGGACCGACCTAATTTCAATGAACCCTATTACGTCACTTTCCGCCATATTGGACCTCCGTCATATTGGATTTAGTCCAAACTCTACAAAAAGTTTCAGCGGTCAGAAATTTCATCCGATTTTCATGGAACTTGGCGGAGATGATCTTCTTCCCGAGCCGCACAAAAGATACTTGTCAGATTTTTCAATTTCATTTTTGTTTGCCCGTGACAGCCAATCAAATATGGCGATGAAGCTGCCAAACAGGAAGTGGACTAACATCTCTGTGGCATTTTGAGCTAACATAACAAAACTCGGTACCATTAGTCAGGACACTGTCCCAATCTCTCACAGCAATTTTTATGCATACATTGAATACTCTAGCGCCACCACCAGTTTAATGCTGGACATGCGTTCATGCGCGTATTCCTTGACTCTTTTGTATGATTTTCACAATTGAGGTAGCGTCTGAATCCCTGGACCATCCCGAGTTCATCGACTCCTATCCCGTCACTTTCTGCAATATTGGACCTCCGACATATTGGATTTAGTCCAAACTCTACGAAAAGTTTCAGCGGTTACAAATTTCATCCGATTTTCACAGAACTTGGCGGAGATGATCTTCTGCCCGAGCCGCAAAAACGATACTTGTCAGATTTTTCAATTTCATTTTTGTTTGCCTGTAACAGCCAATCAAATATGGTGATGAAGCCGCCAAACAGGAAGTGGACTAACATCTCCGTGACGCTTTGAGTTAACATAACAAAACTCGATACCATTAGTCAGGACACTGTCCCAATCACTCACAGCAATTTTTATGCATATACATTGAACACTCTAGCGCCACCACCAGTTCAATGCTGGACATGCGTTCATGCGCGTGATCCTTGACTCTTTTGTCTGATTTTCACAATTGAGGTAGCGTCTTAATCCTTGGAACATCCCAAGTTCATCGACCCCTATCCCGTCACTTTCCGCCATATTGGACCTCCGCCATGTTGGATTTAGTCCAAACTCTACGAAAAGTTTCAGCGGTTACAAATTTCTTCCGATTTTCTCAGAACTTGGCGGAGATGATCTTCAGACCGAGCCGCACAAACGATACTTGTCAGATTTTTTAATTTTAAGTTTATTTGCCCGTGACAGCAAATCACACATGGCGACGATGCCGCCTAACAGGAAGTGGGCTAACATCTCGGCTACGCTTTAATGTATGAAGTCCAAACTTGGTACAGGGACTTGGTATCTGATTGTGAGGACGCACTAGGAAATTGGCATCATTTGGCCTCTATAGGGGGCGCTGCAATACAGGAAGTGAGCTTGTATCTCAGCAATGCTTTGATGTACGAAGTCCAAACTTGGTATAGAGACTTGGTACCTGATTGTGGGGATGCACTAGGAAATTGGCGTCATTTGGCCTCTACAGGGGGCGCTGCAATACAGGAAGTGAGCTTGTATCTCAGCAACGCTTTGATGTATGAAGTCCAAACTTGGTACAGGGACTTGGTATCTGATTGTGAGGACACAGTAGGAAATTGGCATCATTTGGCCTCTATAGGGGGCGCTGTAATACAGGAAGTGGGCTCATATCTCAGCAACGCTTCGTTGTATGAAGTCCAAACTTGATACATGGACATATTAGCTGATTGTGAGGATATGCAAGGAAAGTGGTCTCATTTGGCCTCTAGGGGTGTTGCAATAAAGAAAGTGAGCTCACATCTCAGCAACACTTTGGTGTATGAAGTCCAAACTTGGTAGACGGATATGGGAGCTGATTGTAAGAACGCACAAGGACATTGGTGTAATTTGGCCTCTAGTTGTGCTTTAACAAAGTAAATTAGCTTATTTCTCAGCCGTTCTTTATCCAATTGCCATCAAACTTGCTGTGAGTGCTTGCTCATCCCATGGCAACGCCATTCCTGCTATAGCGCACTGCTTGGCCCCCGCATTGCTGCTTGCAGCTATATTTATTATTATTATTACACTTCTGCCATTGGAGTCTATGGCAGCCCATAGAACGCCTGGCTAAAAAGTGCAGATTTTTTGGCAGAAAGTTTCGGGACACTCCACTGACCACTCACACTCATTTACGGACCTCTAAACCCAGCCGTCTAGCGCCACCAACAGGTCAAAGTTTGGCTGAAAGTTGAAAAGCTGGGTTGAAAGGTATTTGCAAGTCATTATTATTATGAAATTTAGCGCCCTGATTCAGGACCGTCCCATGATCACTCTCACGAATTTACAAAGCTCTATGCCGAACACTCTAGCGCCACCAATAGGTCGAATCTGGACTCACATTTACGCATGTAACAATTGAACGGTGTGTTCGATTTTCACAAATTAAGCACCGTTGGAATCCCTGGACTGACTTGAGTTGATTGACCCCTATTACATCACTTTTGGCCATACTGGACCTCCGCCATATTGGATTTAGTCCAAACTCTACGAAAAGTTTCAGCGGTTACAAATTTCCTCAGATTTTCACGAAACTTGTTGGAGATGATCTTCTGCCCGAGCCGCACAAACGATACTGGTCAGATTTTTCAATTTCATTTTTGTTTGCCCGTGACAGCCAATCAAATATGGTGACGAGGACGCCAAACAGGAAGTGGACAAACATCTAGGTGACGCTTTGAGATAACATAACAAAACTCAAGACCATTAGTCAGGACACTGTCCCAATCACTCACACCAAATTTCATGCATATACATTGAACACACTAGCGCCACCACCAGTTTAATGCTGCACATGCGTTTATGCGCGTGATCCTTGACTCTTTTGTCTGATTTTCACAATTGAGGTAGCGTCTGAATCCTTGGACCATCCCGAGTTCATCGACTCCTATCCCGTCACTTTCTGCCATATTGGACCATCGCCATATTGGAATTGGTCTAAACTCTACGAAAAGTTTCAGCGGTCACAAATTTCATTTGATTTTCACAGAACTTGGCAGAGATGATCTTCAGACCGAGCCGCACAAACGATACTTGTCAGATTTTTCAGATTCCACTTTATTGGCCTATGGCAGCCAATCAAATATGGCCATGAAGCCGCAAAACAGGAAGTGGGCTAACATCTCGGAGACGCTTTAATGTATGAAGTCCAAACTGGGTACAGGGACTTTGTATCTGATTGTGAGGACACAGCAGGAAATTGGCATCATTTGGCCTCTATAGGGGGTGCTGTAATACAGGAAGTGAGCTTGTATCTCAGCAACGCTTTGGTGTACAAACTCCAAACTTAGTATAAGGACCTGTTACCTGATTATGATGATGCACTAGGAAATTGGAATCATTTGGCCTCTACAGGGGGCGCTGTAATACAGGAAGTGAGCTCGTATCTCAGCAACACTTTGGTGTAAGTCCAAACTTGGTAGAGGGACATGGTAGCTGATTGTGAGACCGCACAAAGACATTGGTGTAATTTGGCCTCTTGCTGTAAGTGCTTGCTCATGCCGTGGCAACGCCATTTCTGCTATAGCGCTCTGCTAGGCCCCCGCATTGCTGCTTGCAGCTATATTTTTTCCTATTATTATTATTATTATAAAACTTCTGCCATTGGAGTCTATGGCAGCCCATAGAACGCCTGGCTAAAAAGTTCAGATTTTTTGGCAGAAAGTTTCGGGACACTCCACTGACCATTCACACTCATTTACGGACCTCTAAACCCAGCCATCTAGCGCCACCAACAGGTCAAAATCTGGCCGAAAATTGAACCGCTGGGTCTAAAGTTATGAAATTAGGCACACTGATTCAGCACTGTCCCATGATCACTCTCACCAATTTCCAGAACTCTATGCCCAACACTCTAGCGCCACCAATGGGTCGAACCTGGATTGCATTCATGCATGTGACCATTGAATGGTGCGTCCGATTTTCACATATCAGGCACCGTTGGAATCCCTGGACCGACCTAATTTCAATGACCCCTATCCCATCACTTTCCGCCATATTGGACCTCCGCCATATTGGATTTAGTCCAAACTCTACGAAAAGTTTCAGCGGTTACAAATTTCATCCGATTTTCACAGAACTTGGAGGGGATGATCTTCAGACCGAGCCGCACAAACGATACTGGTCAGATTTTTTAATTTCATTTTTGTTTGCTCGTGACAGCCAATCCAATATGGCAATGAAGCCACCAAACAGGAAGTGGTAAAACATCTAGGTGACGCTTTGAGTTAACATAACAAGACTTGATACCATTAGTCAGGACACTGTCCCAATCACTCGCACCAATTTTCATGCATATACATTGAACACTCTAGCGCCACCACCAGTTCAAAGCTGGACATGCGTTCATGCTCGTGATCCTTGACTCTTTTGTCTAATTTTCACAATTGAGGTAGCGTCTGAATCCTTGAACAATCTTGAGTTCATCGACCCCTATCCCGTCACTTTCCGCCATA
This sequence comes from Alosa pseudoharengus, assembly GCF_046254945.1. Classification (NCBI taxonomy): domain Eukaryota; kingdom Metazoa; phylum Chordata; class Actinopteri; order Clupeiformes; family Clupeidae; genus Alosa; species Alosa pseudoharengus. The sequence continues at coordinate 20,760,842 of NW_027468859.1, read as the reverse complement.
TTGGACCTCCGCCATATTGGATTTAGTCCAAACTCTATGAAAAGTTTCAGCGGTTACAAATTTCATCCGATTTTCACAGAACTTGGCGGAGATGATCTTCAGACCGAGCCACACAAACAATACTTGTCAGATTTTTTAATTTCAAGTTTATTTGCCCGTGACAGTCAATCACACATGGCGACGATGCCGCCAAACAGGAAGTGGGCTAACATCTCGGCTACGCTTTAATGTATGAAGTCCAAACTTAGTACAGGGACTTGGTATCTGATTGTGAGGACGCCCTAGGAAATTGGCATCATTTGGCCTCTATAGGGGGCGCTGCAATACAGGAAGTGAGCTTGTATCTCAGCAACGCTTTGATGTACGAAGTCCAAACTTGGTATAGAGACTTGGTACCTGATTGTGGGGATGCACTAGGAAACTGGCGTCATTTGGCCTCTACAGGGGGCGCTGCAATACAGGATGTGAGCTTGTATCTCAGCAATTCTTTGATGTATGAAGTCCACACTTGGTACAGGGACTTGGTATCTGATTGTGAGGACACAGTAGGAAATTGGCATCATTTGGCCTCTATAGGGGGCGCTGTAATACAGGAAGTGGGCTCAAATCTCAGCAACGCTTCGTTGTATGAAGTCCAAACTTGATACATGGACATATTAGCTGATTGTGAGGACATGTAAGGAAAGTGGTCTCATTTGACCTCTAGGGGTGCTGTAATAAAGAATGTGAGCTCACATCTCAGCAACACTTTGGTGTATGAAGTCCAAACTTGGTAGAGGGACATGGTAGCTGATTGTGAGAACACACAAGGACATTGGTGTAATTTGGCATCTAGGGGCGCTCTAACAAAGTAAATGAGCTTATTTCTCAGCCGTTCTTTATCCAATTGCAATCAAACTTGCTGTGAGTGCTTGCTCCTGCCATGGCAACGTCATTCCTGCTATAGCGCACTGCTTGGCCCCCGCATTGCTGCTTGCAGCTATATTTGGGGGCCAAGCAGCGAAGCTGCGAAGGCACCCATTGAGTTACTAGCTTTTCCTATTATTATTACACTTCTGCCATTGGAGTCTATGGCAGCCCATAGAACGCCTGGCTAAAAAGTGCAGATTTTTTGGCAGAAAGTTTCGGGACACTCCACTGACCACTCACGCTCATTTACGGATCTCTAAATCCAGCCGTCTAGCGCCACCAACGGGTCAAAATCTGGCCGAAAATTGAACCGCTGGGTCTAACGTTATGAAATTTGACACACTGATTCAGCACTGTCCCATGATCACTCTCACCAATTTCCAGAACTCTATGCCCAACACTCTAGCGCCACCAATGGGTCGAACCTGGATTGCATTCACGCATGTGACCATTGAATGGTGCGTCCGATTTTCACATATCAGGCACCGTTGCAATCCCTAGACCGACCTAAGTTCAATGACCCTATTACGTCACTTTCCGCCATATTGGACCTCCGCCATATTGGATTTAGTCCAAACTCTACGAAAAGTTTCAGCGTTCACAAATTTCATCCGATTTTCACAGAACTTGACGGAGATGATCTTCTACTCGAGCCGCACAAACGATACTTGTCAGATTTTTCAATTTCATTTTTGTTTGCCTGTGACAGCCAATCAAATATGGCGATGAAGCGCCAAACAGGAAGTGGACTAACATCTCTGTGGCACTTTGAGTTAACATAACAAAACTCGATACCATTAGTCAGGACACTGTCCCAATCACTCACAGCAATTTATATGCATATACATTGAACACTCTAGCGCCACCACCAGTTCAATGCTGGACATGCGTTCATGCGCGTGATCCTTGACTCTTTTGTCTGATTTTCACAATTGAGGTTGTGTCTGAATCGTTGGACCATACAGAGTTCATCGACCCCTATCCTATCACTTTCCGCCATATTGGACCTCCACCATATTGGATTTAGTCCAAACTCTACAAAAAGTTTCAGCGGTTACAAATTTCATCCGATTTTCACAGAACTTGTCGGAGATGATCTTCAGACCGAGCCGCACAAACGATACTTGTCAGATCTTTTAATTTCATTTTTGTTTGCCTGTGACAGCCAATCAAATATGGCGATGAAGCCACCAAACAGGAAGTGGGCTAACATCTCGGCTATGCTTTAATGTATGAAGTCCAAACTTGGTACAGGGACTTGGTATCTGATTGTGAGGACGCACTAGGAAATTGGCATCATGTGGGCTCTATAGGGGGCGCTGTAATACAGGAAGTGAGCTTGTATTTCAGCAACGCTTTGGTGTACAAAGTCCAAACTTGGTATAAGGACCTGTTACCTGATTATGATGACGCACTAGGGAATTGGAATCATTTGGCCTCTATAGGGGGCGCTGCAATACAGGAAGTGAGCTCCTATCTTAGCAGCGCTTTGATGTATGAAGTCCAAACTTGGTACAGAGACTTGGAACCTGATTGTGAGGACACAGTAGGAAATTGGCATCATTTGGCCTCTATAGGGGGCGCTGTAATACAGGAAGTGGGCTCATATCTCAGCAACGCTTCATTGTATGAAGTCCAAACTTGATACATGGACATATTAGCTGATTGTGAAGACATGCAAGGAAAGTGGTCTCATTTGGCCTCTAGGGGTGCTGTAATAAAGAAAGTGAGCTCGCATCTCAGCAACACTTTGGTATATGAAGTCCAAACTTGGTAGAGGGACATTGTAGCTGATTGTGAGAATGCACAAGGACATTGGTGTAATTTGGCTTCTTGCTGTGAGTGCTTGCTCATGCCATGGCAACGCCATTCCTGCTATAGCGCACTGCTTGGCCCCCACATTGCTGCTTGCAGCTATATTTATTATTTGTTTTCCAATGGCGTAAAGCACATTTAATTGTCTTTGTGCCAATATTTCCTCAAGAGAGGGTCTGCTTGAGAGTGATGAACCAGCTGCCCCTAATACTTACCTAAATATCTCAACAGTTAAGCAGGGGCAAGTTAAGGCGGGGCGCTAATATACTGCTATTCTGGTAGACTCACAGAAATGTCTCACTCTTCACCCCCTGACATCTATATTGATTCTACAGGTGCTGGATACTATGAATACTGAGTAAAACAAAAGAAAAGATATCCACCCACTGTGTCTAAAGCTCCCAGTTTAATGGTGGGTGATCGACCACTCACACCTGACGAAGACCTGAGTCAAAGATAATGAATGCGTAGCAAGATGGGTCGTCCTAGTTCATGTCTATAAGGGCAAAGTGGAGTTCAGTCAGAGACGGGCTCTGGTTCAGTTCCCGCCTGCACAGGGGCGTGTCACTGACGTATGACTTACGTTTGAACGCATCGGTTCCACGCCAGACAAGCCGGAGTACAAAATAAACTTGGTGTACACCTTCATTAATGTTGATTTTCTCCCGACTGGAGGGTCATACTATCACGACATTCTACTGATATAGGGAGGAGGGTTTGGAGATCATGATACCGTGTCCGAAATGTGCATCCATTGCTCAGAAAAATAAGGCTTTGACAAATTCTGGGAAATTCTTGGATTCTGCCATAGACCTCAATGTTAAAAAGAGAGCCCGATCACTGCATAAATGTGCGGGGGCGTGTACTGCTACCCTATTTGCATAAATTTCCAGGGACAGGAAATGGCCTCTCATGAAGTATCTTCATAATCAACCATCTTTGCCTGAGTGGTCGAAACGTTGTGTATCACCCACCGTTAACCTGGGAGCTTTAGACACAGTGTGCGGATATCTTTTCTTTTGTTTCACTCTTCACCCCCATCAACTTCAACAGCCCTGCGGGCGTGAACTACTCAAGTGTGGCTGCGTAGAAGAGTAACATAGCAGCGCCGGCCATGGGGAGAGTTTGTGCTTTATTTCAGAGCGATCGTGGGGTCCGCGGCGGCTCAAGGCAAGGCCAGGCTAACGGCAGACATGGCAAAGGCAGCTCAGAGGCGGGTGGGCCGCGGCGTTAATGAGAGAGCGAGCGTGTGATTAGCGGAGAGGCGCTAAGTCACAGGAGTGTGTGGGAGAGGATTAGCCGCGCCGGCTCTCGCTGGATCTCTGAGGACGGAGAGCCGTGGCAACGCAGAGCAGAGGACGAGGTCGGTTGGCTTCTCACGTGAAAAATAAATATCCATCAGGGACAAGAGAGGTGTGCGGTGGAGAGTAACATGATGGCCAGTAAAATAAATGTGTGACCTGATGTGTATGTTTGTGCACATTTTTTGTGTGTGTGTGTGTGTGTATGTGTGTGTGTGTGTGTGTGTGTGTGTGTGCATCTGCCAGTATGTCTGTGCATTTATATCAGTGTATCTGTGTATATTTGTGTACATGCATGCATGTGTGTGTGTGTGTGTGTACTGTATGTGTGTGCGTATGTTTGTGCTTGTGTGTGTGTGTGTTCATGGATGTGTATGTGTGTGCGTATTTGTGTGTGTATGTTTGTGCGTACGTTTGTGCTTATGTGTGTGTTCATGTGTGTGCGTACGTTTGTGCTTATGTGTGTGTTCATGTGTGTGTGTCCACCCGCTTCCTCTGTCCACCAGCCCACCTCCCCACTAGTCATTCCCCACTAGTCATTCCCCACTACTCATTCCCCACTGACGTCTTGGTTGTGGTCTGACAGCTCTGCTAAATGAAATTCATGGCCTGCGGACGACTGTGCTCAGGTGAGAGAGAGAGAGATAATGTGTGTGTGTGTGTGTGCGTGTTACAGTGGCAACCGCACAATGACCCACATCAGTTATGAGCCCCGACGCATGTCAAAGAAGATGGTCTGCACATGAGGATTGCAAATGACACTCTCAGTCCAGAGCTCCTCGTCATACTAGGTCTCCCTGTTTAGGAATGTAATGGAAGCTGTCTCTCAGCTCAAATTGACTTTTCTGTTTGACGGTGGGTTTAAGAAATAAGAGATACTAAAAGCATAATGACGATTCTTTCAGTAAGAATTATGCATTGCAACATTGTTGAAGAAAAGCTGTCATTGCCCCAATCTCACTGGAAATTGCCTTTTGGATTCACTGCTCACGACAGTTCCCTTAGCCCAGACGACATCTGAAATATTTTATTTGAGATGAATGTCATTGCAGGACTGGATTAGAAAATGGGTTTGATTGTGCTGTAACTCATGAAGGTAGTGGTCCAGCTGCAAGAAGGCAAGCCTCTCAGAGTGAACACCTCAACATTAGCCATGAACAGTCTCATAAAGACATACCGGTATAGTTTTGAGCTTAGTTAGAAACCATGGAAAAATATTCCTCTTCCACAGCAAATACAGTCACCAAGGCCCTCTCAGCCACACATCCTGTCCCTTGAAGCCCAACAGCCCCCACATCTGTCACTTCGCTAGTCTCATTAGCAACCCTCTTGCTGCTAGATTGCTGACGTTAGCATTAGCTTAGCACTCATCTACTATGTTCACGCATAGGCTCTCCCATCAGCCGCTCCCGTTGTCACGGCTGCGCTGTGGCCTCGTTAGTGGCAGATCTGCTTCCTCTGAGGCCCCTTCTCTCAACCACAACAGTAGTTATGCATCTACAGATATAATAACATTTTTACTTTTTATATACTGAATTTGAGGCAGCTAGGGATCATTTTTGAGTATTAGTGCAGAGTAACAGATTGTCTTGTGTTCAGTTTAAATTTTATTATGCAAACTTGCAAATGCAACTGTAGCCTGATTTTGCCAAGTGAGCTACTGATAATATGTGAAAACACCCAGAGGTGTTAAACTCAGTTCTTGCCCTCTTTCACACATGCCAGTTAAAATTACTTTTTATTTATTTATTAGATCATTTATTGTATTATTCATCTATTAGTTGATGTATACATCCAGAGAGAAGAAAGACTACATTATTCTAACTATTAATGGAGAATGAAAATCGCAATCCAAGATGAAAATCTTCTTATTTTGCTGGGGACCAATGCATCCTTTACCTCAGTGGTCCCCAAACTTTTTCTTCAGAGGGCCAGCTCACTGCCTGGCTCTAAGAGAGGGTCAGAGAGACTACCAGTTGAATATTCCATTAATCATAGGCTATTGTAATTTAATACCATTGTTAGCTGTTTTTATATTGCCATCATGCCATATCAGTGTAAAATGTACTGTAGCTCAAATTAAATAATACTAATAAAAATACTTTTGCATTCAAAAAAGTATTAGCAGGGAGTCCCAAACATATATTTTATTAAAAATGTGTGAACTCTGAACTCTGTCTTTGCATACACAGCTCAAGTTGTGAATATCCTACAAATAATTTAAAGTTCTCAAACTATGAAAATTTTATGAAGTGCTGAAGTGGTCTGAAATGACCACCATTCTAACTTTCACTCACCTGATGAGAACTTTGTGAACTCTTTGTATGAACATTTGAACGAGTGAATAAAAAAATAGAAATAATTATCACAGAAAGTCCCAGAAATATGACTTGAATAGAAGTTAGTTAGTTATTAACTATTAATTGATAAACTTTTATAATACTTTGAGCACTGATGCAGTCAGCATAGGCCTCTTACATTGTTTGCAGGTAGGCCTATTCCGTTTTCGATGGCAAACGCAAAACAGCGGCAAAACAATCACCAGTGGACAAAAAGAGTATTACATGTGTACTGTTAAGACTCGCCATAGAGAATGAATGGGGGAAATTGCGGAGGTTATAGTTTCACAATGTCATACTCCCGTGCGGGCCGGATGCTATATACCACGGACATGTTTTGGGGGGCCACCCAAAATGAGGTGGCAGGCGGTATCCGGACCACTGGCCGTAGTTTGGGGACCACTGCTTTACCTCCTATACTCATAACAATGCAGGTGTCAAATAGCAGCCCAAGTGCATGTCCTTCTCTTAGGTAATGATGTTGTCCATCAGGGCCCATAGCCATGTGTGTTACCTACTCTGTGCTTTTAGCTTTCAATCATGCTACTGATGTGAGGTAAAGACTGAACAGACACTGTAAATCACTGCCTTAAACACAGTCTAGGAATCCCCCACTGCCTTAAACACAGTCTAGGAATCCCCACTGCCTTAAAGTAACACAGTCTAGGAGTCCCCACTGCCTTAAAGTAACACAGTCTAGGAATCCCCACTGCCTTAATAACACAGTCTAGGAATCCCCGCTTCTTGTCCATTTTCAATGTACTGGGTACCCAATTTGGGTTACCCAAGCCCTCTAAAACTAAGTAAAAAGATCATGCTCCAACGACAACAATGTTACATAGAGCAATACGAGGTGTTCTAGGTAAACAGCGGCCACGTCCGGGGCTCCATTGTCCGTGGTCTGGGGTGTAAATCTACGGTCGACTGGAAAACACATCCAGTCTCTCGGGAGTACCTGCTTTAGAGAAGTCTGATCAACAGCTTTGGGAATGCTCATGAGGCGTAAAATCATTAGTGTTCATGGTGCCAGGGTCTGGCGACGGTTTCTCCCTCCCCACTAAATTGATTGACCTATGCTGCCTCGGGACCAGGGGGTGTTTTTGGATGGGGGAGGTTGCTCAGGTTGCCCTGATCACATTTAACATGGATCTGTGCAAATAACTACACCGCAAACAAAGGGGAAGGCTCTCGGGTTTGAAATGTTCACCATCTCTGAGTAACTGCATTATGCTGGGCTGTTCACATGTGCCCCTTTTTCAGTATCTTGTAATGCTTTATTTGAAGGTTCCATTGACTGAATGACAGTGATTGAATGCAGTAATTAACCTTTATACCTATTAATAACACAGTAACAACAGTGGTTACTACTTACTGAACATTAGAAAAGTGATGTGAAAATGACTTGTTGATTTATTTAATGAATTGCTGCCTTATAAGAGAGCTTAAAAGAGATCTTTAATGAAACATGACTCATTGGTTAACTGAAAAATTTCTGCACAGCAGTTTTTTTCTGTTGTTGAAATTCATGGTTTGTACATGTCAGTCAATACTGTGCATCTCAGTATCAGGGCCGTAGTCACCATAGACATTGAGGGGGACGTGTCCCCCCCAATACTTGGACATAGAAAAAGAAAGAAAGAAAAAAGCGCTATAGGCCTACAGGAAACCAACACGCACCACCATCTGAAATGTAATCAAACGTAAATAACGCACAAATTAGTGACCTAGTGATGGTTCCAGAGTAGCCTACACCCCTGAGTGGTTTGTCCTGGTGGTTTTCCGTTTTTCGTTAGTGGCGTGCGCTAGTAAAAGCTTCCATTTACTGCACCCTACTGCAGTGAGGTAGGGTTGTCAACAATTTCGCAAAAGCTATACCGGTACAATTTTCACAAAACTTGTTGGAAAGGTGTAGCACAGGCTAAGGAAATCCCATACACTTTTGGAGCCGATCAGACTCAAAGGGAACTTTGAAACATTTTCCATTGTATCCTATTCTGGCAATGATAGCGAAAGTGAAACGTTTTATTTTAAATGATGAATTTGTGAAAGCCTGTGTCATTTATTTCTTTCACATGTTCTTTCAACATAAATAATGCATTCATATGCTAGTAGTACTGCCAGAAATTACCGTTTATAGGGCTCTTAGAAATGGTTGTTGCATCTTGCATATTATTTAGATGCGTACTCAATCGCGCATCCATGCAGGTGTGACCACGGGAGTCAGATGACAAGTCAGTCTTGACTCTAGGGTGCTCGACTACGCCACTTGGGGCCTTTCACACCAAGATGTACTTTAGCTAGACCTCCAACACCTTGATTTAGACAAGAGGGCTCTCGCACACAGATAAGCAAGTAATGACAGAGACGTGGTATTTCAATGAAAAAATAAACAATATTTATTTACAAGCAATTCAGTAAAAAGTCAGTCTTGGGTTTGTTTCTCAGGATGGAGTGCAATACATATTAGGCCCAATAGGCCAGCAAGAGGAAGGCAGTGGCTGCCACCAGGAATATTACATGTAATCACGTAGGGTTAATTTGATCAGCTGTTCGGGAGAGGTTACCTGTCCTGGAAGAGGAGTGAGACCGACACACCACCCGTGCTGCTGATTCTGTTGCCTATTCACAGACACACACACACACACACACACACTCGCATAGGCACAGGTACTACAAAGAGTGATCACTGCAAATAGTGAGGTGCACGTTACCACTACAGATACTGTGTGAAGTACGCGAAGAGGAGGACTCAGATCCAGCGACCTGCCCCGCGGAACAGCTGCAACACTCTGTTTCTCTGGAGGGGAGAAGGGAAGATATGGTTGCTATTGGCAATAACTGGCTGGGTCAAGAAAGCTAGATGTTAGCATTACCACCGTAACACATAACCACAGCAAAATACTGGGGCAGCCAATACCACACCTGTTGCCGACACACCACGACGAAGGGCAGATAAATGAACACAGCCACGCCTATGTTTAGGCCAAATCAATCGGACAAACAAAACAAAATAAAGAAAACAAAATGAGGCAAGAGCTACAATTACTTAAATCTACCGGAGGCAAAGCAGCAGTGGCAATCTTTCTGAAGGGGTAAACAAACACAGTTAAAATCCATTGTTTATGGTAAATACAGCCTAAACCAATATCAAGCAATACAAATACAATACAACAGGGTTTCCTTTTACCTCTAGGAATACACCACTCAACATGAATGGAAATGGGACCCCCTGGTATCTCTCCAGTACGCAAACCTACATAAAAATCACACACAAGCATAGCCCACATACAACATAATAAAAGGTTATTGGCTCATTAAATCACAAGGACTTACAGCGAAACATGACACATTATAGTAGATCCAGTTACTGTAAACATGCATATAAACATCCATACACATGCACACACATTACATGGCAAACCTTACTGAGCTATACAGCCAATGTTACCTTAACGCATCTCCCAATAGACAGTGCAACCTGCGCGTACACGGCGTCTTTTCAGTCAAGACCTACGTTAAAAACATTGCTGTGAATGTGCGTGAAGGCATTTACAAAAGGACCATACAGTTCAATCATCTATGGTGTAGAGTGCTTGTAAATACCTTCGGTAGATCAACAAAACACTACCCGGAAGCGTCTGGTACACAGCCAAATACCTGTTGTCAAACAGTTGCACTTTAAACACAGCTGGCTAAAAGAACATGTTTGCAGTGAAAAAGGAGCGTTGGCACATACCTTTCATAGGTGACAGCACAGCGAACACAGTGTAGGGAGGACGTACGGAGCCTAGGGATCACTTACTAGCCCACCTCCGGTGCCGGTCTTATAGAAAGTGCCATTGACGCTAATGAGTACATAGCCACCTGCAAGCTAACTGGAGGGCGTGACCAATAGGAGAGGAGCTACGGTGAGAACAGGAGGACAAACTTGGTACAGCAGTTAGTCTGCCGGTTACATTCTACCCCCCCATTCTTTATCAGCGTCCCGCAGATAAATAAAAATAAAAAGCACTGGATCTAGGACAACAAATAAAAACAGGGTCCTAGTAACACCAGGGTCTGAAAACTGCAGTCATATTACTGCTAGAGCCAGGAACCTGGGAGTTCGTAGCCCCGTCTGTCCTACTCACCACTGATACCGGGAGCCGATGGAGATTTCCATGTCTTCCAGCAGTGGTCCGGGAGGTCCGCCGTGGAGCTAGGGCGCCGTGATCAGGGCTAGCTGCTGTAGGAGTTAATGGAGCCGGAGCAGACGGGTCGACTTGCACCAGGGGGCTAGATGGATCCGACACTTCAGGGGGAGGGGCCACTGGGTCAAGATGGGCAGGCTGTGTCTGGACTCCGGGTGCCCTCACAACAACCCACTGACCGGTGTGATCATCTTCAGTCTCATGATCAGCTGCTGTCGTAGGCTCCAAGGGTACATCGGGAGGCTCTGGGTGGTGATTTTGGCGGGCAAGCTTTAGCATCACCCGGTGTACTTGCCGACTCCCATTGAGGTCATGCACGGGGGCTACGGAGTATACCACACCACCAGGGGGTGGGGCTCGAACCACTTGATGTAGGGTTGGGCTCCAGGCGTCCTGGATCTTGGTGCGCCCTCTCACTCCGTGGTCTCGAAGATAGACGAACTGTCCTACCTCCAATGGAACATTCTGGGCTCCTTGGTCATGCCGTTCCTTCCTCCGTGCAGCAGCCGCCTGCAACCTTTCCTTAGCACCATGGAAGACCACGGTTAGACGTCTCTGGTGTTCCTGCACCCACTCACTCACTCTGCCACCTTCTGGTTCTGGTACCCTGCCCAAAAGGAAATCAATAGGTAGTTGAGGCTCCTGACCAAACATTATGAAATGCGGGGACTCACCCGTTGACTGATGGATTGTGGTGTTGTAGCTGAACACCAACTGAGGGAGATACTCAGGCCAATGGCTCTTCTGCTCAGCCGAGAGCGTGCGCAACAGATCATGCATAGTGCGGTTAAACCGCTCGCACTGACCGTTGCCCTGCGGGTGGTAAGGTGTCGTCCGGGTCTTTTGGATCCCGTACAGGCTGCACAGCTGATAAATAACAGCACTCTCAAAACAGCGGCCTTGGTCAGAGTGCAGACGAGCGGGGACCCCGTATCGGAAAAACCACTCCCGGACCAGCACATTAGCCACTGTCGCCGCCTTCTGGTCCCGGGTGGGCACCGCCTGTGTGAACTTAGAAAACACATCAGTTATAATTAAAACCTGTTCCTTACCATCTCTGGAGGGCTCCAGAAAGGTGAAGTCCACTGCTAGGATCTGGTTTGGACGGGACGCTAGCAAGTGTCCCATGGGCGCATGGGGCTTGGGGTGAGTGGATTTGGCGAGGGTACATCGCACACAGTCTAGACACCACCGTCTGATGTCTTCCCTCATTCCCGGCCAATAGCACCTCTGCCGCACTAACTCGGTAGTGCGTTCGATGCCCTGATGGCCGTGATCATTGTGCAGCTGCTTCAGCACTTCACCCTTTAGGCATCCTGGCAGCAGCAGTTGATAAACTTCCTCACCCCCGTCAGGCCGGTGAATCCGGCGGTAAAGCAGACCAGCAGTTTCCACCATGCGATCCCAGTGGCGGAACAGTACCTTGGTTGGTCCAGGTAGGCGTTCCCGGGCTGTAGAGTTAGGTGGTTTCTGCACTCGCCAGAATGGGAGGAAGGCCCTGATAGTCGGGTCTGTCCCTTGTAGTGCCTGCAGATCCTCAGTGGTATGAGAAGGAAAGACAGACATGGCCGCCTGGGTCACCTGAAGACATTCCTCTCGTCGAGCAGCTTGTTGTACGGCCACAGGTAGAGCAGTTCCGACCACTAATAGCCCTGAAACAGGGTTGGGGCCTTCTGCAGGGGGCTGTCTGGACAGAGAGTCTGCATTCTTATTTGATCGACCAGAACGGTATCGAATGGTGTAGTTGTAGGCAGACAACTCAGCTACCCATCGCTGCTCGGTCGCGCCCAATTTGGCTGTATCCAGATGGCTTAGAGGGTTGTTATCAGTCCAGACAGTACACTGTTGGCCCCACAAGTACTCCCGGAACTTCTCAGTCATTGCCCATTTCATGCCCAGGAATTCCAGCTTCATGGAACTGTAGTTCTTCTCGGCAGGGCTAAGACTCCGGCTGGCGTAGGCAATTGGGCGCACTTTGCCTTCCTGCTCCTGTGAGAGCACTGCTCCAAGCCCGATATGGCTGGCATCCACCTCAAGGATGAAGGGGAGAGTAAAGTTAGCAAAAGCCAGGGTAGGTGCATTCACTAACCTCCTCTTTAACTCCTGGAAACTCTGCTCGGAGGCGTCTGTCCAGGCTCCATCTAGCCGTGGTCCGTGGCCCTTCCTCGTCTTAGTCCCTGCTAGCTCAGCTACCAGACGATGTAATGGGGCCGCTAGTTTTGAGAACCCCTCAACAAACCGCCTATAGTAACTTGCAAATCCAAGGAAAGACCTCAGCTCTGAGACATTGGTAGGATGAGGCCAGTTGGCAACGGCAGACACCTTGGCTGGATCCGTAGACACGCCGTCGCGGGAGATTAAGTGGCCCAGATACTGGACCTCCTTCCTGAAGAAGCAGCATTTCTCCAGTTTTACCTTCAAGCCTTCTTTCTGGAGTCGGCTCAACACCAGATCTAGGCGGGACAGGTGGTCATTTATGTTAGACGAAAAAACAATGATGTCGTCCAGGTACAGCAGGAGTGACTGACAGTTTTGAGCGCCAAACATCCTCTCCATTAAGCGCTGGAAGGTGCCTGGAGCATTGCACAGCCCAAAAGGCATTCGATTGAACTCAAATAGCCCAAAGGGCGTGCAAAAGGCGGTCTTTGGGCGGTCTTTCTCCGTTACTGGTACCTGGTTATAGCCACTAGTCAGATCTAGCGTGGAAAACCACTGTGCCCCAGACAATGCATCTAAGGACTCCTCAATGCGGGGAAGTGGAAAGGCATCCCTCCGTGTCTTGTGATTGAGTTGTCGGTAATCCACACACATGCGAAGGCTGCCATCCTTCTTCCTCACCAGAACAATAGGAGAGGCATAGGGGCTACTACTTTCCCGGATGACCTGACTGTCTAAAAGCTGCCGTAAGTGGGCCTTCACAGCATCATAGTCAGAAGGGGGGAGACGCCTATACCTCTGCCTAATAGGCCTGTCATCTAACAGGGGAATGTCGTGTGACAGCAGGTTGGTACAGCCAATATCACCCTCATAAGCTGAGAAAACTGACTCATGCTTCAGCAGGAAGGCCCTCACGTGTTCTTGTTCAGACTCTGAGAGCACGGATAAGTCAATGGCCTGGATCTGCTCAGTCACACAGTTAACCTGTCCAGTGTGGGCCTTAAGGGTGGCCGTAACAGTATTAGTGCCCTGAACAACCTCAGTAATCCCTGTAGGGAGGCTTTCAACGGTGACATGGACCACCACACCTATTGAACTACGGGGGTAAAGTGTAGCACGAGTAAACCCAACATTAACAATAGGAATAAAAGCTGTACCTCGCTCTACATGAACTAGGGCAGGTGAAACAAGAAGGCCCTCAGGTAACGAATTGGTAGCTGGTTCAATAAGAACGGCAGAGGCGTTACAGAACTGGGGAGAGCAGGTGGCGGGCACCAACTTGACAGTACCGCCAGGTATATGGATGGGCCTCCGACCCCTAACTTTAACAATCCCAGTTTTAGTTCCAGGGAAGTTGAACTGGGCTTGGTGGCAATGCTGCAGGGCTCTCTGCCATGGAGGTGAAGCATGCACCACTGGTGGGAGATCAAACAGGGCGGGGCCATGCTGGCCAAATAGTTCATCATAACATTCTCGAATGATATTCATTCCCAGCACACCGGGCACTGCAGATGAAAGAGACTGACCTGGTGGATCTTTGACTACTAACCAGCCACGATGAGGGATTACCCTCCCCAGCAACTCAACCGTGAACTCTGCATAGCCTGTGTAGGGTATTTCTAAACCATTTGCAGCGCGAAGCTGCAACCAATGACAATGCTGGAGCTGGTCTTGAAAATTATCTACAAAGAAACTTTCCACCATAGTGGACACCATGGACCCTGTATCCAATAAACAGTTAACAATTACTCCCCCTACCCTAACAGCTACCTTGGGACACTGTCCAACAAGAGACGACACAGTATGGCGTGCCGGGTTGCGACCCTGAGAGCCCATACTGCCCCCACCCAACGTGTGGCTCTGCACATTGGAGGGAGCTAGTTTTCCGTCAGCTGAGAAGTGGAAACGGAGTCAGACTGACGATGGGTTTGAGGAGCTAAGGGCTGTGCTGAAACCACTCGCTCATTGTCACACTCCCTTGCATAGTGACCAGGTTTTTGACACCGCCTACAGATGACTGGGGAAGGGCGGCTGGACCGGACATTGCGTGCAGGTCCCTGCAAAGCAGTCAAACTGCTAGTTAACAGATTAATCTGTTCCTGTTGTTTCAGCAACATCGCTCTCAATTCTGTCATTTCTGAACTAGCCAGGTTCACCGGGGGAGGGGGAATATACTGACCTCTAGAGGTCTGCATAGCACAGAGGGAAGGGACTGAATAACTTCTACCTCGGGGGAAGTCGCTGGGCCTACCTTCACGCTCCCACCGAATGGCTGCAGCCCGCACCTCCAACATGGACAGCCCTGGAGTCTGACGTACCAACCGCTTTAATTCTCTACGAAGATCAGAGTCGATGACATGCTCTACAAACTGATCACGCAGCAGCAAGTCAGATTGGGGCACTGATTCAGGGGAAGTTTGTTTAACCTTATCCATTAAAGAGAGAAGAGCATGAGAATACTCCTGTAGGGACTCGCCATCAAGTTGTTTCCGGGAGAAAAACTGCTCTTGTAAGGCAACATAAGATGTTGAACATCCATAAAGGTCTTTAAGGATAGATAGAATTTGGTCTGGGTCTTCCCTCTCTGCCCTAGGCCTATAGCGTATCTCATCCTTTGCCTCACCATCCAAATGATCAAACATAAAATAGGCCTGGTCACGTGAACCCAAATGTCTGGCACGCACACAAGCATTCACTTCTTCCACCCATTCATCAATACCAACACCTGATCTGCCCCTGAACACAGGACATTTCCTTTCCCTAGGGAGATACAGCAATCGCTCCTTGTCCGCTTGAAGCTGCCGCACTTGCTCCCTCAGTTCCTGTAACTCTTCCGCCATAGCTGAAACAGAAGGGCTAGATTACTTCTGGGGTGGCCACAAGAGGGTGCGGTGATATGGTACCTCAAGGTAGAGTTGTCAGGTCCCCCGATGTGCCAGCTGCTGCTTTGCCTCTATTACCTGCTTTACGGTATATTGCCTCAAACAATAGCAAAAAGAACACAACACATAAACATATAAGGAGGGAAGGAAAAAAAAAACAAAAAAAAAAACAAATGAAATACACGTCTCTGTATACTAATCCTGCCGACTACGCCAGATTGTGACCACGGGAGTCAGATGACAAGTCAGTCTTGACTCTAGGGTGCTCGACTACGCCACTTGGGGCCTTTCACACCAAGATGTACTTTAGCTAGACCTCCAACACCTTGATTTAGACAAGAGGGCTCTCGCACACAGATAAGCAAGTAATGACAGAGACGTGGTATTTCAATGAAAAAATAAACAATATTTATTTACAAGCAATTCAGTAAAAAGTCAGTCTTGGGTTTGTTTCTCAGGATGGAGTGCAATACATATTAGGCCCAATAGGCCAGCAAGAGGAAGGCAGTGGCTGCCACCAGGAATATTACATGTAATCACGTAGGGTTAATTTGATCAGCTGTTCGGGAGAGGTTACCTGTCCTGGAAGAGGAGTGAGACCGACACACCACCCGTGCTGCTGATTCTGTTGCCTATTCACAGACACACACACACACACACACACACTCGCATAGGCACAGGTACTACAAAGAGTGATCACTGCAAATAGTGAGGTGCACGTTACCACTACAGATACTGTGTGAAGTACGCGAAGAGGAGGACTCAGATCCAGCGACCTGCCCCGCGGAACAGCTGCAACACTCTGTTTCTCTGGAGGGGAGAAGGGAAGATATGGTTGCTATTGGCAATAACTGGCTGGGTCAAGAAAGCTAGATGTTAGCATTACCACCGTAACACATAACCACAGCAAAATACTGGGGCAGCCAATACCACACCTGTTGCCGACACACCACGACGAAGGGCAGATAAATGAACACAGCCACGCCTATGTTTAGGCCAAATCAATCGGACAAACAAAACAAAATAAAGAAAACAAAATGAGGCAAGAGCTACAATTACTTAAATCTACCGGAGGCAAAGCAGCAGTGGCAATCTTTCTGAAGGGGTAAACAAACACAGTTAAAATCCATTGTTTATGGTAAATACAGCCTAAACCAATATCAAGCAATACAAATACAATACAACAGGGTTTCCTTTTACCTCTAGGAATACACCACTCAACATGAATGGAAATGGGACCCCCTGGTATCTCTCCAGTACGCAAACCTACATAAAAATCACACACAAGCATAGCCCACATACAACATAATAAAAGGTTATTGGCTCATTAAATCACAAGGACTTACAGCGAAACATGACACATTATAGTAGATCCAGTTACTGTAAACATGCATATAAACATCCATACACATGCACACACATTACATGGCAAACCTTACTGAGCTATACAGCCAATGTTACCTTAACGCATCTCCCAATAGACAGTGCAACCTGCGCGTACACGGCGTCTTTTCAGTCAAGACCTACGTTAAAAACATTGCTGTGAATGTGCGTGAAGGCATTTACAAAAGGACCATACAGTTCAATCATCTATGGTGTAGAGTGCTTGTAAATACCTTCGGTAGATCAACAAAACACTACCCGGAAGCGTCTGGTACACAGCCAAATACCTGTTGTCAAACAGTTGCACTTTAAACACAGCTGGCTAAAAGAACATGTTTGCAGTGAAAAAGGAGCGTTGGCACATACCTTTCATAGGTGACAGCACAGCGAACACAGTGTAGGGAGGACGTACGGAGCCTAGGGATCACTTACTAGCCCACCTCCGGTGCCGGTCTTATAGAAAGTGCCATTGACGCTAATGAGTACATAGCCACCTGCAAGCTAACTGGAGGGCGTGACCAATAGGAGAGGAGCTACGGTGAGAACAGGAGGACAAACTTGGTACAGCAGTTAGTCTGCCGGTTACACAGGCAAAACGTAGGAATTAAATGTGGCGATGGCACACAAGTTGGAAAAAACGTTTACAATGCACTGGCGGTGAAAGCCTACAGTTAATGTGAATCATGGACAATAACCAAAAAAAAAGGAATTTGCACCTCCAGTCACCAATTAAAGTCTGTAGTAGGCCTAGTGTTTCTACATGTTGGCACAAAACATAATTTCTGTCAGAAGCCCGTCTATAATGCAGGGGGTAACATGAGGTGAGTCAGACAGAAGAGGGGCCTGTGTTAGTAGCCTATTCCTGAATCCTGTCCCTTTCAACGTTAAAATTGTGTGATTAGCCGCCAGCATAATAAAATCTAAATTAAAAGACAAAATCTTATGAGCCTAAACCTATGAGTCTAAGCCTTAGTTAAAAAAATCTTCAGGTGTAAGTAATAAGTCAAAGAACCACATTCTGTGTAATATAGAGGTTAACAAAGATACTCTAGTTTGTAATTTCTTTTTAAGTATACATTTTGAAGACAAATGGAGTCATATATCCAGGGATGGACTACTGAATGGGCTTACTGGGCCCAAGAGCTCAGGAGGTCCTGAATCCCAAGCCTCTGTGTGAAGTTGCACCAAAAGTCATCATTTAAAGGGTCATTTAAAAAAAAAATCTTCCGAGGGAGAATGACTCAGGACCCCTCTATCTGGAGGAGGGGTGGGGGGCTTCTGTGCCCAGGGGCTCATAATCCATCCATGCCATGCCTATATCTGTCAAAAGTTGACTGACTGACTTAACTAACGACTTGTTTGTGATTTTTAATAATACTTTTTGCATGGTAGGAAATGTATTGAAATTCTGTTTGGTGGTCCCACAGACCCCACCACAGATTTGGTCCCCCCCCCCCCCCAATGTTGACATCATGACTACGGCCTTGCAGTACATACATAATATTAGTTCAGGAAACTTAAATGCAAGGCATTCCATTGTTTCTGGTGCCTTTGTTTTGTGGCTATTGTAATCTCTGCATTGCAAATCAGTCTGAAGGACAGCTTTGTGCAAAGACAATGCAAATCTGCACAGGAAAGTTGTGCAGCGCTATGTAGCCCTGGCGCTGTAAACTTATGATGCACGCATTCATTTGCAAATGTAATTGTTCCTGTAAAGGCTAAATATTAAAGGCTGTGTGGTGCCCTTGGTAATTCACCCATGGTCTCTCCTGAGCAAGGCCTGGGGAGGGTAAGTTAAATCCCCCCAGAGACACGTCAGACGGGGAGCTGCCCTTGGATGGTAGTCCTGGGACCACTGCTTTGACCTTGGCCCTGTTTCTGCATGCTTAATTGACTATCTCCTTTCTGGCCTCAACAGAATATTAATTTGCCTAGCCCTACTCCTTAAGGTATTTAAATATATCCATTATGTTACACTAATATTGTTTTCATTCATTTGTGGTGTGTCTTTAAATAATAAGTACTGTATTATGTGACAGGTCCCCCTTCTTGATTTCAGCATGTGCTTTTTCTGTGCTCTTACTGAAATGCTGAATGTCCTCCAAATACATTGATAGTGCTCTTATTCTCCTTGTATAAAAGCATCATTGATTGAAAGCACTTATTACATTTATGTGTAACAATAGCCTAATACTAAATCCAACATCCATCAGTTAACAATATTACTTTTTTAGATCTATTCGTAAGCATGATCCATATATTATTATCCCCAGAAACAGATTAATCCTGATTTATTACACACAACTGCAGTAGATTACATTAGTAAACCATCACAACTGCAGATCATCACAGACACCCTGGACAGGGCGGAATAGAGTTGTCTTCATCCGGTGGCCCTGAGATCTAACGAAATTGTGTGTCAAAACTGGCTAGACATATTTGAGCGTTGGCCACAAAGGAACTGCTATTTTTACAGATACAGCTACTGCTGCTGCTCTGCCCGCTTCTTGGGGAATTTCCCCTTTGATATTTTGACATTGATGGAGACTGTTGCATTAGTGTCCAAACTATTAAACCGCACCCCATCCTTTCCCACCTCTATAATTAAGTGAATGCCAGATCTACTTATGAGCAAAGAGAACTGGCAGGTCTGTCACCATGACATTTCCCATAACCAGATGCTTCCAAAACGCAGCGGTATAGTCCTCCTCCTTTCCACACACGTCATTGAGGTGCGTTCAAATTCCATGAACAGATGTGAACAAGTTTGTCTGAACAGATAAATTTTTCATGTAACGATTCATGTTCGTGTAACGATTTCATGCAATTATTTCATCTCCATGGTACCTCTCCATTCAACACCCAACATGTTCACGTGCACCTCAAACTGTTTTCAGACATTCGCAGAAAACTGTTTGCAAATGTTTGCAAATGTTTGCCTATGTTTGCGAATTTGAACGCACCTCTGATATGTCAGTTCTCAAGCACAAGCACAGGTGCTAATTAAGAGGTTGGACCAGGACCAGAGCCACCATAGACAATCGGGGCCCTGCGGGTCTCATAATTTCTGGCACTCGGTGCTGAGGTTATGGTCGCCTATTTTTGTCAATATCAGCAGAAAAAACAAGAGGAGCATCACTACTTCAGGAAGCAGCACACTGTTTTACATTGTAAGGACATTGTAAGACTTCGGAGTATTCCATTGTAATTTCTTTTCAGATTGTGGGCAAAAGAATGTTAATGGCTAATAGAAAACCGCACAAGCATGTTGTAAAGATTCAATAGTGATAATGACTACTGGGGTTTCGCGCTCCACTGATCTGTGAACGTCTTCTATGAGTCTCAGTGTGTGTGTGTGTGTGTGTGTGTGTGTGTGTGTGTGTGTGTGTGTGTGTGTATGAATAAAGGTTCTGGAAGGATAATGATATTGTGTGTCTGTGCATGTGCATGTGTTGTCGAGCAGGGTGGATGTGTGTGTGTCTGTGCATGTGCATGTGTTGTCGAGCAGGGTGGATGTGTGTGAGTGTGAGTCTACAGTACATGTGTGTCAAGCATGATTAATGTATCTGTGTGTGCATGTGGCACATGCTTGTATGTATTCATGCTTGAGAGTGTGAGTGTGTCTGTCTGTCTGTCTGCCTGTCTGTTTTTGAATGTGCAGGTGTGTTTGCATTCACACATGCACACTTTCACAGTCTCACCGAATACCCCACACATACACACACACACACACACACACCGAGGGGATGTGGAGTGGGGGCTGTGGCTAGATGAGATGGGATGCTGATGAGATGGTGGTGTGAAGTATGTGTGTGTGTGTGTGTGTGGATTCGGATGGGCAGATTAGCCTCCGACTCTGCAGAAATCAATGAGGCGTTGCACAACCATTTTCAGCGCCTTGGTCCGCGCAGAGGATCACCATCAAAAAAAAGGCCTTTTCTTCCCCCTCCGCTAAAAAAAGCTCCCCTTCCCATGAACCAATCCTGACTCGGCCCCATAATGAATTACGTAATGCGGCTTTTGTAATCTTTGCCTCTTCTGCCTCGAGCCTAAGTTAGAGAGAGAGGGAGGGGGTGGAGGGATGATAGAGAGAGAGGGAAGGGGAGAGAGAGATTGTAAGGAAGACTGAGAAAGTGAGGGGAGAAATAAGTGAGATAGAGAGAGAGAGAGAGAGAGAGTGCAGTAGGAAGGAAGGAGGGAGATGTGTGTGTTGCATTAGGGATGACAATCACAGTAACAGAACTGCAGCGTGTTTAAATAAAGGCATTAGCCTCGGAGCCATCGGCTGGTTCTCATGACGAGGGCTCAGGGAAGGGGATCGTCGACAGACCAGTGTAAGCTTGCATTTATGGTGGAGGAGGGGTGAGTGTGTGTGTGTGTGTGTATGGGTGGGTGCCTCTCACCGCCACTCAAGGTCAGGACAACGCTCACATCCACAATTTCAAACTCAGACCGACAGAGCAATTAACAGTGTGTGTGTGTGTGAACATGTGTGTGTGTGTGTATTTATTCTCCACTAGAGTCCATGGACATCCTAAAAGATAGCACCATGATTTTGTATCATCCTGAGAACGATGTTGAAGTGAACAGAATTTTACCACCACCTCCAGTGTGTGTGGCATTGATCAAGAATGTTCTCCTTTTTCAGCCGTGCATTAAAGGTGAGACAACACTGTGCATGCAGGCCCGGCATGAAATTCAACCCTAAATATCCTCCTCCTGAAAACCACACCATACCTCTCCCGAGACATACACAGTACTGACAGCTTAATTAATTCATTCTGTAGAACACTTTGCGAATGTAAGCCTTTTTAAATAAACAAATAAATGTATAAAAAGTAGAGTATGTGGTGTCATTTACGACACTTTATTTCCCCATTGGTGCAGTCAAGTCCTTCCAACATGTTCGGCAAAAGACCTTTAGTGTCATCCAATTTCCGCTGCGGAGGCAGCGAGACAGGTATCAGGTAGAAACATCTTTAGCAGCTTGTCAAAATATACTTTTTTCCCCCATCGTGCTTCACTTGAAAGTGGCAGTGTGACACAACATGAACATCCACAGACAGCTTTGTCACCGAGAACGTCTGATCCGACGCCGCACCGTCACCCCTCACAAGAGCAGAAGAGGTCAAAGAGAAATATCGTTTCTTTTTTCCTCCCTTCTTCCTCCTTTTCTTTCCCTTTCCACTGACCCCTTTTCATCTTTCTGATTTATTAGCACTTGTAAGCACGTTACGAATCTGATTTAAGATGCCGCCATCTGTCTCTATTCATATGTGTGTCAGTTGGCTCTTGTCAGTTGGCTCGTGTCTTGCATCAGTCGCTGTGGCAGTGGGAGTACTAGATGGCAGAAGATGAGGGGACTGTGCAGGGACCGGACGGAGATGCTCGGCCCGATTGGCGCTCGTCATCTGATGGGAAGTCATCGAGTGCGGCAGGTGAATATCCGGGAGCTTGGCGGGGTGGCAGCTGCCACGGGATGATAGCATTCAGGACGATTCCACCTCACCCGGAGGGTAGGGGGTGGGGGGAAATAAAAGGGGGAGAAAATGAAATCCCCTGGAAGAGTAATAGAGAGAGAGAGAGAAAGAGAGAAAGAGGGATGAAGAAAAGGGGAGAGAGTGGCAGGTAGAGAGAAAGAGGGAGACAGAGACAGGTTAAGGACTTGAAAGTGCTGCTGTCGTGTGTGTGTGTGTGTGTGTGTGTGTGTGTGTGTGTGAGAGACAGAGAGGGGTGGGGGGGGGGGTACTGGGACTGTAAACAGAGAGATATGTATGTGTGAATGCAAACATACACACAAACACACACACAAATTGACATGATTCCCAAAATAATGTTTTGTTCACTTGTTTAGTGAAGAAAAAATGCAATGTCAGCCCAGGTGTTAAACTTAAAACTTGGAACACCAGCTTGAGTTTTCGTGGCCCCTTGCTATCTTTGAAGTGCTGAGATCATCGCTACCCTTTCACCTAGGTAACCAAGTGAATAGCACTCGCAACCAGGCAATGTGTGCGTCAACAACCTTTTCCAGCTGATATCATTGATCGGAATCAAAATATACAGTAGGGGTCAGGCTGGGTGGTTTGGAAGTGTGTCTGAATATCTGCTGTCATGCAATTTCAGCTGCAAGAGGGCTTGCTTCAACTGAGGATGCAGGATGCAGATACTATTGGGAGACCACCACTGACATTTTTGGAAGGGTTGGGGGATCACTACAAATGAGCTTGACTGCTTTTTTGCTTTGTTTTTTTAACCATTTAATGTATGTAATGTATATAGTTTGTGCCAGTGTAGTGTGTATATATGTCTAGTGATGTGGTGCAGAAAAATTTAAATCTCATCTTGTGCTTGTGAGTTTGGAGTGGAATGTTGCAGCAAAATGTAGACCCAGGGGCACTAACAGAGAAAGAGAGATAGAGCATAAGAATAAATTGAAATGTACATGCCAAATGAGTCAACCTCATTGCCGGTAGCAAAACACTGACACAGCAAATGCAGGGCTGTTCAAATATTGCAATTCCATTCAGCAGTGTGTTTGTGTGTGTGTGTGTGTGTGTGTGAGAGAGAGAGAGAGAGAGCAAGAGAAAGAGAGAGAGCATGTGCACATTTTAAACATTGGCTCCAGGTTACAATAACGACTTGTCTTCAGATCATGAATACGATGTTCCATGAAGAGAATCAATATTTCAAATGAGCAACTCAGGGGGAAAGAAAGATAAGAGATTCCCAGAACATCAAATAACAATATATTGGGCCTCTCTCAATGACTCCATCAAAAGCTTTTCAAAATAATGAAGGGAACAGCAAGAGACACGTTGATGTAGCCTACAACTGCATCGCAAGGCCAAACTAATTCTAAAGACCGAATCATCATAAACAGAAGTCGCTGAAAAGGCAGTAGCCTACAGCGACGTCGTTGACGACAATAACAGGAGTATTTAATAAATTGTTTGCCAACATGGTCGGTTTTCTGTTCATTGATAGCCTTCTCATGACCTCACTGCTGAGCTGATATTTGTTGAGCATAAATATGCCTAGAGAAAATGAAAACGATGAAAACCCAACTTTGTTCCAAACTCCTTGCGTAAATGCAATAGACACATGGGGAGAGGATGCTTTTGGAAAAATAAACCATAAAAAACAAACCACTTCACTGTTATGTTAGTATTTTGTTTGTTGCTTAAAAACGTTGTATATGATGGCCTTGAAGTCTTGAGTTAGCCTACTGAATTGGCTGGTACCATAAAGTTTGTGCATGCTCTCTCCAACGCAAACCAGATTTGGGGTTCCATAGCCAAGTAATTCTGCTATATAACGTTGAAAACAGATAATGTGTTTATTCGAAGCACACATACAAATACTGTAGGTCAATTTCAAGTGCGCACTTACGTGACTACTTCAAGTATTAGCCTACGCACAATAGATTTTTCTTCTTTAGCCTACATAATGCATACACTTTGTAAACAAACAGCAGCTGTGACAGCGGCCGCATATATTCTGCGTCATATCTCGCCTCTTGTGAACTCTACAAGCCCCCACCCCTCACTCGACAACCACACAGAGATTCTGTAATGTGCGTGTATGTCGTTTACACATTGGTCCGTATAAGGTCAGTATAAGGTCCGCAGGTTAGCATCATATCTGAATCATCTGAAGGGTAGGACCTCCGTTTGACAAACCTCCGCATATACTCCGGAGGTTATATCTGAAAGCGCTTATAAACACACCTTCTCACACACAGACACACTCTCTCTCACACACACACACGCACACACACATGAACACACCTTCTCACACTTCTACTCTCTCTCTCTCTCTCTCTCACACACACACACATATTTAAACACACCTTCTCACACACAGACACACTCTCTCTCTCTCTCTCTCTCTCTCTCACACACACACACACACCTCCTCTCATGCACACACACAATGTGTGTGTCACACAAATACTTCTACACTAATACTCACATGCCATTCCTCAGACCCACACCTCTCTCTCTCACACACACACACACACCTCCTACGCCTCATTCGCTCTACGGTTTGAGACCCAAGCTACAGCTCTCCGTCAGGCGTCTGTTATCGGTGGCGGATGCGCTCTTCCGTCATAATCTCCCCGGCCTCCTCGCTTGCTCGTGCGCGCGCGTGTCTGCTCTGCCGTCATTTATTAGCATCAGCCGAGGAATGATACAGTTTATTGCCTCCCTATTAGGGCCACACATTCATCATTACGTCGGCTGATGAGGTGTCTCCATCACGCCTCGTCATGATTAATCATTTATTTCTGCAAGGCTGCGGAAGGAGATAAGACCCCCCCCACCCATCCCCTCTTCCACCACCTTAATCCCCCCCCCCAAATGCCCATATTCACCCCCCAGCACCACCCCCACTCCACAGTCCTGGGGCGGCCTGTGCGCAGGATATGTATGTGCACCTTTGAAAAACATGAGTCACGGAGAGGGAGGAAAGTCGAAGGGAGGGGGGCGTTGGAGGAGGAGGAAGACGAAGTGATTTGGCCCCTGTGAATGTGGCCGCAGGCAGCGCTGGTCATTACCAATACTGAGGAATGCCTCGGCTCGGGCTCAAACTCCCGGGTTCTTTAAACTCACACACGCACACACACACATGGCTGCTCACTGGCTTGCTACCCTCTGTTCATTACAGGTGAGGTTTGAAGTGCTTCAAAGGCAGCGTGGGAACCCAGCTTCAGCATGGGAGAGATCAATCATTTTCAGCAAATGTCTAAAACTACTATTTGATTGAGTATATGCTGAGCAATAATAAGCATATTCAATTCGATTTTTTCAATTCATTCTTTATTCAGGACACAGAGAGCGGTCCATATCACAATACAAAACATAGTAAAAAGACAGTCAAAAAAAACACATACAATAAAATGACTACAACAGTCAGAGTTCCACAATACACAAAAAGACAGTTCAGATATTAGCATATAAATTAAAAGGCCAATGGTTCCACAGTCTAGAACTACTCATTGCAGGGTTCACTAGTGAACCTAACCATACTCATTGCAGGGTTCACTAGTGTTGCAATTATGCTGTTGAATGACTTAGTTAGTCTACATACATCTCAACACGAGATTCCTGAGTACAGCAGGGCAGGTGGATACATCAGCACTTACAAGCATTTGGCTTGCACTGCTCCATCGTGGCACTTTAACCCATTTACTCCTAAAATGCCTGCTAAAAACGCCTATAGAATCCCATGGCATTCTAGACTAAATAACCTTATTTCCTGAGGGTTTTCTGAAAACATACTAAAAAAAAAAAAAAAAAATCTACCAAAATGTAATATCTAAGCCTCTGTAGCACCTAAACATGACATAAAAAGTATGCTGCGCTACGCAGCATCCAGCGGGAGGGTCAATGTTGCGCTACGCAGCATCCAGCGGGAGGGTCAATGTTGCGTCATGCAGCATCCAGCGCGAATGGGTTAAGCAGCAGCCTCATGCCATCATTATATGCCACACTGAGTTTCTGCATACTGCTTTTTTTTATAGCACCGCCACAAGTGGGCAGTATACATTGGGGTGCAGAAAGCTTTAAAAAAGTGTGGTCTTCACAGCCAATGAACACATACTACATTTGCGGTTCAGCATATTAGCTTGTGCATTCATCATACAGTACTGTCTGTGAATGTCCCTATCATCAGATAGGTCATCAGTTGCCCTAAATATTTGACCTCATCACACACTTTAAGCACAGTAGCAGACAGAAAGAAATCACACATATAATAATATGTACATATAATGTATAATTAATAATAGCAAAATTCTATATTGATGAATGTGCAGCAACAGATGTAACTGCAAATGAATAATCAGAAAAACTGTCTGGGCCACTTCAGAGAGACTGCACCCATGGATGACCGGAGCACTCAGAGAACTTTTAAACTTTTTTTATTTTTTATTTATTCAGGTGCACAAACGACTGACGTTTCGACGCACTGCGTCTTCCTCATGCAGTGCGTCGAAACGTCAGTCGTTTGTGCACCTGAATTTAATTCAATGTGTGATTAGATAGTAGGCCTAGTTAGTTGTGAACCTCATGCTTACAGCCGGTGGTTGGTTGGTTGGGGGGGGGGGGGGGGGGGGGCATGGCCACCACTTGTGCATAGGGCCCAGAATTTAGTGCTACGCCCCTGGCTTGAGCGCAAGTGACACCTGTCTTACAGTGCAAATGAATAATGGTTATGACTTGACTGTAATACCACCTTAATACATATGTTATAACATGCGTGTTTGCTGTTCTACGTCCATTAGGTGAGCCAGTCACACAGAGCAGCTCTGATGTAAGCTGCATATGATGCAGTGATGCGAAGGAACTGAAAAATGGAATGGAAAAGTGAAAGTCAGGCAAAGGCACAGACTGAAAACACACACACATGGGACAAGGGTTTGACGGAGAGATGGACTATGTGGCAAAGAGGAAAAGAGAGAAGGAGAGCAAAAAAGAGAGAGAGAAGGCAGGGGGAGAGGCGTGCCACCATCTGTCTTCGTTAATGATCTGAGGCATCCTGGGAGATTTGGGAGGCGGTGCATGGAGAGGTGCAGCGAAGGCAATCCCCAAACTCCCTGCCCGCCAGAGCCGTAACAACCTGACACCAGCACCGCCGGCGCGCCAACACCACCACATCACCTCGGCTCCAGGCGACGACACCAGAGAATGCTCTCTTTGCACCGCTCCCATGCTACTGCACAATCACCTTGAAAAAAGGATGCTCACTTAGCGAAGACTTCAAAGGTCCTGACAGGTCACGCCAAGGGAAGGATTATCCTTGAGAAAGTTCTTCACCACGGGCTAACCTTTCTTTGTGTCCCTCCCAATGACATTGCACGAGACACCAGCATTAGCCAACACTAACACAGAGAATAGTGGTTATCTAGCCGGTATTTTTGCATTTATTGTAGCTATGCTTTTCCCTTTGAGGCCCCAATTTCAGCTAAACAGGACAACAGTTTTTGGCATTCTGATGCACGTAGTCCATTACAGGCACACCCTCTCCTTTGAAACTGCCCTTTTAATGCCAGTGAACAATTTCATCCCCACTTAAGCCAGTTACCAGTTCCTTCACAAGAGACACCGTGAGAGCAGAATTTCAATAAGGGGACTGTGCCCTGCAAGTTCAAAGAGAGCAGAACAAATCAGCACAATTATTTATTTTTTAAAGGAAAACATATTTTGTCAGCCTCGTTATCTTAGCACTGCCCCCTTCCTTCCAGCCAGTGGGTTCAAAGGCCAAAAAGAGCTTTCAGAAGACCCTTTCAGTAAACTCTCAAGGAGCCCTGTTTTGGACTGGATTATGGAAAACAGTGGGGCAAAATGGCATAAAACATCAGAAACAAGATGCCTCCTGACGCTCAGCGCTCCTACGCAGCTCCTCATCGCTATTCTCTGGCTGTGCTGGCGCACTGGCGCTGTGGAGGTTAATGAGTGCTCGCCCCTCTGTGTCTTCAGGGAAGATTTATCCAGATTAGAGGGATGCAGGGGGGTTAAAAGGCCATTAAGGAGGGAGACAGCTGGGGCAGTTGGCAATTGGCAATTATCACTTATATGTATGGCATAGTGCAGTGAGCCTGTACACTATCTCAACATATGTGCGTGAGCAAGCTGGTGTGCTGAGTGACAGATTCTTTTTAACATTCACAGTGAGTGAAAGTACTTTTGTTT
Organism: Alosa pseudoharengus; assembly: GCF_046254945.1. Classification (NCBI taxonomy): domain Eukaryota; kingdom Metazoa; phylum Chordata; class Actinopteri; order Clupeiformes; family Clupeidae; genus Alosa; species Alosa pseudoharengus. The sequence goes on along the minus strand of NW_027468859.1, from coordinate 20,732,173 downwards.
CATTATATTTCATTGATAGTGTGTGTGAGAATGCAAACATTGTGAGTTTGTGTCTGTTTGAGAGTGAGAGACAGATATTGAGTACATTTAACATGCATTTCAACATGCAAAATCAATGCCATTTGTTTCTCTCCAGTACTACAACTAAGTGTTGGTAGCTAGCTGCAATGCTGATTCATCCAACCTGCAATAACTGTGTCTGAGATATGGGTACTGTATCGTTGGGTAGTAGATTAGCAAGGCCGTGTTAGCCTCTCCATGTGTTACCACAGCAGGTCAAACCCGACACCCCCAACAGGCCTGGGTGGCTGTGGTGGAGCCCGAGTGTTGGCAGTGCTCAAAGTCAGAGGCTGCGCTCCTCTGTGACCCAAAAATGGAACTGTCAGTCAAACCACAGTCACGATCTGTCAAACAGCTTAGAGGCTCATGGGAGTCACAGGCTCCTTCACAGTCTCTTTTCCCTCTCTATCTGACCGTGGATCTTGACTTTGAATCCCATTTCTGCGTATATGAGTCAGTGAATGAGTGAGTGAGTGTCTGTGTGTGTGTGTGTGTGTGTGCGTGCCATTCACACCACTCCTCCACAGTTAAATGTCAACACCCTTTTTTCACACCAGGCTGTTGCTTTACTATGTTTTCATTTTTAGCTTTGTTTTCTTAACACAATAGATGATGAAGATTTAACACAGATCACTCCTCTCCCTCCACCCACAACGCAGGAGGAAGAGAAAAATCAACCAACCCCAAGTGAAGTAGAGTTACTCTGCCTTATTTTGTCTTGTTGTGTATCTAATTTGACCAAGGTGTAGCCAACTCATTCGGTCTCTCATCCAGTGTATATAGGAGGGTCAATGTCAACACCCTTAAGGTTCTGCCTCCACTCGCTGGGTTGGGGGTCAACGGAGCTCAGCTTCTGGCATCACCTGCTCTCCTGTCATCCCAACACCTCCTCATGCCGGACTCGCGTAACCCTCATAATGTGTGGCCCAGTCCAACCATCAGCATATTTCATTTACTACCACACGAGGAGGAGGTGGAGGAGGAGGTGGGGGTTGGGGGTGGTGGTGGGCCAAATGAATACATTAGTGTCAACGCGCGAGAGAGGGCCAAGATCAGTGGCGAGAAAGCTGTGGTTAATTTCACGGCTAGCGCTCTGCCGTCACGCACGGCTAATTTCTGGCCAGTTGAGACGGCCAGCGTGCTGATGCACTCAGCCTGTGATCTCCACCACACACACACACACACACACACACACACATGGACACACACACCACCCAACGCAGCGTCTCCTCAGCAGACAGTCAGCTGAGTAGCTCAGCTGAGTAGCTCATCTGTAAGCGAGCGAGGCTCTTTTTGCTGCGTTTAAAGTGGCAGACGTCGTCAAGCAGGCGGGCTCCAGTGGGTCCTGAATGGCGAGGATGAGACGAGGTGTGTGTGTGTGGGGGGGGGGGTTGTTGGGGGGGGGAGGGGCGACTGGGACTTTGATTGGCGGCTCTGCATATGCAGCTACATCCCTTTTTATCGACTGAACATCACCCCACCTGACTCACAGTGAGGGAGAGATTATCACTGCGCTTAATGGTGTGTGCAGCTGCCCCTGCCACCATACTCCCCACACGCCTGTCACTTTACTGATGCTCACAAAAATATGTGCTATGTGTGACATGTGCTATTTAATAAGTGTTCAATAAACCTTTAACTTAACTAAAAGATTTACATTTTATTTGAAATTCTAATTATCAATTAACCCTGACAATGCTTAATTACCAATAAAACATACCCATGGCCCTAACGTTCACTTCAAATGTAAGATTTTGTTCCTGATTTCAAATGAAGGATAAAAAGATTATTTAAATGTGGTTTATCATAGTAAGTCGAACAGTCATAGTTCTTTAACAGTCATTATGATATATTGGGCACAAACTTGAATCTGCAACATGCACAATAAACATCTATGCTGTGGAAACCCAGCAATGAAAACAGGCAATGATACCACTATTTAATTTATTGATGCATTGGATGGCACAATTGACAACTAGTCTGTGTGCTAATCCAGCGATGGTTGCGTGTAGTGTAGTCTTTTGTAGTATTAAATTAAGTGTCTTGCCCAGTTCTTTAAATTAGCATTAGTTTGTGCGGGTCTGTATTACATAACACATTTTGTACATTGTGTGTGACACAAATTAGAGCCCATCAGGTCTTACTGTTACACAAGGATTGGGAGGACATGAAAATCACAGCACCAGAATCTCTCTGACATCACCTGTTTGGAATGTACCTACAAGGGCACCCACCTCGAACCGGATCGTTCCGACAGGCCAGCTGACTTCCAGTGCTGTCGAGCGTGTCTCCCCCTCGCCTGCAGGTGGAACGTCCTGCGGGCTTGTTATTAAAATGAGCTCGCTTACCCGAGCACAAGGCGAGAGTCCCCTCGAGGCACAAGGGTTGGGGGTTCATGCCTCAACCTCTCCACCTCAATGCATAACTATGGAAGTGCAAAGGGCCTCAGCTCCTCTGACAAATCGATCAGACAGCGGTCGGAGGGGACGACTTTCCTGTCAAGCCTTCCATCCGTAACCGAAGGGGAAGGACGTGGAGGGCAGGAGGGGATTTAGACAGCGGCCCCGCTAAGGTGAGCTTTGGGCCAGTATAAAGGCCCAGGTCTGAGGGTAAATGGTACATGGAAAAAACCCAGCATGAGATGGGAGGATGGAAGCAGAGAGTTTATTCAGGGTTGACTCCCACCGACATGTGCGATTTGATTCACATTGATTTGGGCCTTTTGTTCGCAAGAATGAGTGATTGATCTGTTTGAAGGATAGGCCTATGTTTCTTTCTTTCTCAATTTCTTTATGTAGAGGTGTGCATGTGACAGAACTGAACACTTTGTCGACAAATGTCACACGCCTGTTGAAATCCTGTGTGTGATTTCTTTTTTTCAGTTAAACTGCCTCATTCCTCTGATGGAAGGTTGGGGTTTGGCAGCTAAAAATGTCTGTTCCCTTCAGTTTCACGGTGAGAGAGACTCACTTTCGCAAACAGCACAGGTGCACCTCCTCCAGCTTATTCTCAGTAAGACAGTGTGATCAAGATCACGTTACTCAATGGCACCACATGGGTTTAGTGAGAACACATCAGTCACACGCTCCCATTCATTTGTCTCACTTACCAATGCGTTGCAAACTCACATCACAGGACAGACTTTTCAAAAAATTAATCAATTGAAAAATGATCTTTTCCATTTACCAACCCCAGTTTGGTCGACAGCTAGCTTGTGAAGTCATAGATGATTAAACATCATACATATGCCTACTGTAAATAATATATGACCATGTACATATATATGTGATATATGATGAAATATTTCCTTTGCAGCATTGCGTAAATTCTACTCAACTTTTCTGAGGTGTATGGTAAGCAGCATTTCAATTCATGTTTAAGACCATTAAGCAATAAAAGCTTAGCAGGTATAGTACAACCAAGGAGAAATGAGAAGATACCTTACAATTTCCCAAATGTTTTTGCCAGCCATGTCGATATCTTCTCCATATCAGAGCTGTGGTTGAAAAGGGCTGTATCTACATTTCCAATCGAAAGACGTGCTCGCTAAATTAGGCCTCGAGCAAATAGCTGTCGTTTTCAAGGTCATGCATTGGCTGCCTCCAGCCTGAATCCAGCTGAAAAGATGGGATTGCTCAGATACAGTTGACAGCGAGACAACGTCGAAAACATGAGCGGCACTGTTGCGATAGCTGCACCAAAGCTTGTCGATGTTTGCTGAGAGCGTTTTTAATTAGCCATCACGTTGCTGCTTAACGAGCACTCAAGGAGTGATGAAGCAATTTTGGAGTCGATTAGGTAGTGAGTGATTTGGCCGCGGTGTGGGAGCTGCGTTCACCGCCGCGGGAGTGGAGCCTTCTTGGAAAGGACTGTTTTCCAGCATAATCTGTTTAAGATCGACTAGAAAGAGGAGAGGCAGGCGTGAAAGAGAAAAGTTGCATTTTTGAACAGGCTGAATCCTCCACGTTCCGCTCTCTATCTCTCTTGTCCTTAATCTCTTGAGGCTCATACTGAATCTTCAAGCTCTTCTGATCACTAGTGTGGCCTAAATTAAGGTAAAATTCACATGCTTTACTTCCTATGGCATGAGACGACAAGCTATTTGGCTGGGGTATGAGCAAAAAAATACCCCATTATAGTCTCCTTTTTTAGCCACAGAGCTTCTGTGCTAACAAAACAGTGGACACTCGCTTGGGAGACCTCAGTCAGTACTGCCATCTGCTGGCTGAGATGAGAACTTCAGCCAAGGCACACAGCACCAATTCTGTTCAAGTTTATTTATTTATTTATATACAACTGGTAACAATGAGCATTGTCGCATGGTTCCTGACAGAACCTCCGGATTAAACGCCTACACAGCAAGCAGAGTGTATGCCACAGCAGTGAGGAAAACCCTATTGAGCAAGCCTGGTGCATGTCCTTGGATCGATCCAACCTTGTGTCCATGTCTTGCTGATGGCAATGGTCTGTGATGTGTCAGAGCAAAATATGTTATAATGTCCATATCATTGCCAGGTAAATGAGGTAAAAATTCTGCCTTTTGAAGTATATGTTTTGTGTAGGACGAGTTAAAATGCTGCCAAAGGCTCTTTCTCAAACACACACATGTGCACACCCATACACAAAACTAAAATGTATCTGTGTATAACACTCTTTCTTTCACACGTGCACACACACACACACACACACACACAAACACAAGCCCAAATGTATCTGTACATAAGAATCCTTGAAGAGTCCCTGCAGTGCCTTGGGGTTGTAGTAGTTCTCCCTCTAAAGCTTTTAAGCTCTGGGCCTGCGAGGTCCTGCTCCGTGGTTTATTTACTCCTGTAAGCTTTTAAAACCCACCGCTGCCCTTGCCTGACTCGCTTATTTGCACTGCACTTCCCCTCTGATGCGTGTTAGTCATGCGGATTGCTGGGATTGACCCCACTTCAAATGGAAATGGGGAGAGAAAAAAGAAAATCACTCAAATACACGCGGACCTTAAACAGACCTGATAGAGGTCTCAGGTCCCTATGGATGGTGTTGGTGAGGGAGAGGTCGATACAGACCAACATAACATCACACAGAAACACACATACACACACACACACACACCACACACACACATACGCGAGTACATACACAGGCACACACACACAGTGTGCTGTCCCCTGACACATTCCATTTTCTGATGTAGTTTCAACTCAGGACTACTGACCAAGACACTACGGGCCTTTAACACCTTTCAGCCATGTCAATGAAGTTTTTTCCCCAAATAACACTCTTTCACTCACAGTTTACAGTGTATACTGCTGGTTAACCCAATAACACTCTTTCACTCACAGACAGTGTGCAGTGTAAACTACTGCTGGTTAACCCAAATAACACTCTTTCACTCACAGTGTACAAAATGTGAATAAAAACAGAATGTAATAATCTGCAAATCTCTTAAACTCATATTTAGTTGCAAAAAGGACACAGACAACATCCAAATGTTGAAGATGACCAATTTGACTATTTCATGGAAAATATATGTTAATTTTGAATTTGATACCAGCAACATGTTTAAAAAAAGGTTGGGATGGGGGTAACAAAATGGTGTAAAAGTTGTGTAATGATAAATAAATCAAAAGGAGGAATGTTTCTCAACTAATCAGGGTAACTGGTAACAAGATATGAAAAAGAGCATCCCAGAGAGGCAGGGTCTCTTAGAAGTAAAGATGTAGGGGTATTCATCACTCTGTATAAACCTGTGTGCACAAAGGATGAAACAATGTAATTTTAATGTTTATTAACATTTTCTGATTTCCCATCATGCAACGCAGCAATGGGGTTAGTTCTCCTATACAAATTGACAGCGAGTGCTTTCAGCAATTCTCATGATAGTGTTGTTGGTCCAGGCACATTTCAGTTCTACCTACAAAACATCCCAAGCACTTCAGTGACACATGGAGATAACATCTGCCAGTTATTGTTTAACTTCCTAATCCTAATGAGGATAGCAGAACCAGTTTGAGTGTTCTACTAAAACTCCCATGCTCTGTGGGATCAAAGTGAGACAGTGCTTTAACGCTGATTAAATGTACAGCAATAGGAACCGACACACCTGTCCTCTTGATGTATGATGGGTGCCTCTGGAACACAAACACCCTTAGGAGAAAACCCACTGTGGGCTCAAACAAAATTGCACTGGAGAGACAGAGAGAGACTAGAATACAAATATTCTGGGGATGCAGGGGTATTAAAGAGCCTTATCAAAACTGTTCAGAATCCTGAGATACTGAGCTTAACTGAGTGTCTGAAGAACTAGTTCTACGTTATCTACGTTATCAACAAGTCATTTAGCTATCCTTGGCTCAAGCCAGGCTTTTTATTACACATTTTTCAGTGTATCTACTAAAAATAAAGGAAAATATGCAAAGAACATACAGTAAGTAAGTAAATCTATACATTCATTTATTTTTCAGCACATTTTCCAGCACAAAAGTGCTTTACATAAAGACACAGACCATCAGGTCAAGTCCATGGACGATGGTGACACTCTCAGCATAAGCAACAGCATGGCGTTCGTCCACAGCAGCCTAACGATAGGGCCGTCTGTAGAGCTGAATTAGAAATGGTGTGACATTACAGAAAACAGCTCAAAAAGTTCTTGATAATAATGTTAGATTTCTTTCCTGTCCTGACCTGTTTCCCTGGGCCTTTCATGTGAAAAGGCAACTGAGGTAATATTGTCTGCTGAGACATATTCAGAACTGAGAACTGAATTTGTATCATCCACCTGCAATTGAACCAAAAATTGCCTTTTCGTGTAATGTGTCATTGGTGCAGTCTCTCATTCAGCAACTTTGACTGCCTCCATTTTACTGCACCCCATCCTGCCTCTCTCTCTTTTTTTATGTGAGCCATGCTCTCTTTTTTTGTTGTTGCGTTTTGGCTCGTTCTCCAGGGCGCTGCTGGCTCAGTCTAGCCCTCCACACAGGCACTGCATGCTCCCCAGACTGGGAGGCAGCTAGCTGACCCACTTTGTTGTTTTCTCTCCTCTGCATTCATTTCTCGCCAGCCAAAAAAAAGAAGGGTGAGGGGGGGGGGGGGTCTGGTGGAATTCGCTTCCTTGGAGCGTTTACCTGTGAATCAATGAGAAATTAATCATTTCCGACAAGCCTGAGCCAGTGCCTGGGTGCACAACTGCACAGGATTCTGGGAGGAAGATAGACCGAAAGAAAAAAAGACAGAAAGAAAGACAGAAAGAAATGAAAGAAAGGAGTATGATTTCTCTTTGAGCTGCCAATCAGAAGAGTCTCTTTGCACATTGAAATTATTCGCTCATGGGAGGCTGTTGAGGCTAATTGGTCCACCATTATCTCGTCTTCAAAAGCAAAGGGAGAAGATTGAATTGTAGATTCATCTGAGCCAAAGCTGCTATTGAGGGAGTGTCATTTAAGCCCACACAACAGTTTAAGATGTGTGAACACTCATAGGCCATTAAAAGGGTGCTGACTTCACATAAAAAAACCCTGAAACAACTGAACCCGATGAAATAAATTTCTAATATTATCTCAGGTTATGACCACTTACAGTTACCTCTTTCACTGCACTTTAAAAAGTGGAGCACTTTTACCATCAGTTATCATAATAGAAGGCCTTCAGTTGAGCACTAAAACTGTTTCCATCGGTGTGCATGAATGTGAGGGTATATTGTTCTGTTTGTGTATCTGCCCATTCATCTATTGGAATACAAATGGGTACAAAAACAAAAACATAGAACACACCATGGTAGACGCTTTTGCCCATAGCAACTTAGAAACAATACTTGAATCTATCAGTTGTCTATACTGAAACTGTGTTTGTATATTCATGCACTTGAGTCTTTGATATGTTCCTGTCTGTGTTTGTCTCTTTATGTGGATTGTGTTGTGCACTATACGCATGTGTGAATATGCGTACAGTGTATAGTGCACGACACAATCTGTGTGTGTTGGTGTGTCTGTGTGAGCATGCATGTTTCAAGCAGCTCGCTAGTAAGCAGGGGGGCTCTGAGAACATGTGATGTTTCCCTCTCCCTCTCACACCTCCGTGCGTCTGGAGCTGACGTGGCCTGTGGCACTGCCACCTCACTGTCGGTTCTCCTCAGCCATGGTGGCAGAGCCCTGGTGTCGCGGGCACGTGGATGCTGCGACCCCAGACTGGTGGGGTCATGCTTTTGAATGAGTGATAGAGACAGAGAGAGAGAGAGAGAGAGAGAGAGAGAGAGAGAGAGAAACCACATGCTGTATAGGCACAGGTACATGGAGAGTTAAGAGAGGTTCAACCTAGATTGATTAACCAGTGATCTCTTAGTGATCTCTTAATATCCAGGAGAGAAATACTAATGGTATGTCAGTATTCTACTGCAAGAGATGAGCATGTTGTGAATGAAAATTATTGCAGTTACACCATTGCACCCTTCCATGACAATAAGTATATATTTTCTTCCACTCTGAAAGAACTTCATAAGGCTCATAAAGATGCTCATTCTGAATGCACATCCAGCTAAGCTTTTAAAAAGGAGCAGCTTGTGGGATGCTCACAGAGCAGAGGCCCAGTCCCAAGCAAGGCACATCATTCAGAAGCATCTCCTGAGTGGTCCATAGATCTCCCGGGGAACACCGCCGGTGGTGGGGGGGGGCTCGTCCATCCAGCCCATATGCAGCAGGGAAGAGGCTCCTCTGTGCTGATGATTGGGCCTATTAAAAGCCTGCTCATCCCCCTGCCTGGCCACTATGATTGATTTCAACCGACATGTTCTTTTACCCTCTGTCACATTAATAACTGTGTTGCTCCGGAGAGAGTGACAGACTGCTCCATCTGAGAGAGAGAGGGAGAGAAAAGGAAAATAAAGAGAGAGAGAAAGGGAGGGGGAAGAGAGGTGAGAGAGGGTGCACACAGCAGGCTGCTCAAGGTTAAAGCACTCGCTCATGTAATATATAAATAATGAATGAAAAGAAATCCAAAAACCTGGCCAGTAGAGACTCAGCACATAAAGTGCCGACTGATACCTTATAGCAGTCTGTGCTCTCTCTCTCTCTCTCTCTTTCTCTCTCCCTCACACACACACACACACACATACACTCTCTCTCTCAGATATTCATGGCCAAGGCCTCTGGGTTTCGATTACAGCTTTGATTAGGGCTGTAACGATACACCAAACTCACGATTCGGTTTGTCTGACGATTTTTAACCCACAGTTCGATACCTCGATTTTTTTTTTTTTTTGGGGGGGGGGGGGTATATTATTATTATTATTATATTATTATTATGTAAACAAAGTAGCTTATCATAGTCTAGTTGGACTGTTCAGTTTCCCCACGTGTGTTTAAGTTTCAAGGTAATACTTTTTCTCTTTGGGACAGGCCCTTTTGAGTCTTGAAAAACATTGGTATTGAGATGATCAGTCAACTTGAATGCAAGAGTTTTAAATGTGTGCAGCATGACAATGATGCCAACCGGATCTAATAGTAATTTAGCTAGTCGTCTTCTATGCGTCCTTGCTTTCACGGTTGTTAATGTTTTATTTGGATTAAATGTGCATGCCGAGGGGCGCGTGTCCAGAGGGAGAGAGAGATAGAGGCAAGGAAAGGGGTTTACATTCTATACTGTTTGTAAAGTTGCACACATAGTCTACAATGAAAGCTACAAGAGCTATGAAATTATGATTTACTTAATTATTTTTGGACAACGTACCAGTAAAACACTAGATGTGTCACGATTCTGCCTTATCACACCGCGACACAGGTTCGTGGATATGAGGGTTGCGATTTCGGTTTCAATACGCATATCATTACAGCTCTAGCTTTGATGTATACATTTACAACTGAGTCATTCTCACGTTTTCATTATGACGTGTTTTTTATGCTGTTGTTGTTTAGCATCTACAGAGCAACTCCATAGTGTTTATGCGGCGCAAGACTCCTGTTGGTACAAATGGAGACTGACATAGGCATGGCCTGCAGGGTCCCTCTAGGCTATTTTGCCAAGGATAACATCAACTGTCCTCTCAGGTTAACCTGCCTGGCTGTGAAGCAAGTGCCTGCCCTACACATTGCAGGAGGACACACTGAATTTGTATGCAGGACCAGCACATCATAGAAGATCACAGCAAATCAGCACTTACTTCCTGATACATTATGTTGATTCAGTAACCTTCTTCATCCCAGCTTAAATAGGATATTTAAGAAGATGAAACTTATGTTTGTCATTCTTTGAGGATGGCAATCAGCTTTTATATGGGTCAATGCATTACTGAAAGAGAAAAAATAATTTGATATTAAATAAGACCAGAAAAGGTGAAAGGAGTGAAATAGTACTGGTGGATGCAAGCATTGCGAAATCAATGGGAAACACTGAGCTAGTTTTCTTGGTGCAATTAAATTTGAATTTGAGTGACATCTTTTTTCCGTTGGATGGTGCCAATCCCACTGTGGTGGACAATGTCATTGTCATTGCTAATTCAAGTAACAAAGGAAAATGTCTCTCTCGGTGAGAAAGTATTTTGACTGGCAACACTAATTACTGGGCTCTCAGTAAGCCCTAACTCTTTTGATTGATGATGATTGACAGCCTGTTGAGAGGAGAAAAAACTCAATTGATGAGAGAGTGACAGAGCAAGGAACAAGAAGTGACAGGAGCGATTGTTTGGATAAATGGAAACACAATCACAAGCCTTTTCTGTTTTTTAGCTAATGGCTTTTTGACAAGCACACTGCATGAAATCTCTCTCTCTTTCACTGACACACACACACACACATTCAAAAAACACACAGATACTTCTCTGTAAGTTTCTTTTTCTATATGGGCTACATGTATTTCAAGTGCCCCCTCGTAGTGTTCAAAGGAAAGATTACCACGGTAATAAAAAGGGTAAAAGAAATGTGTGCAACTAAAGAAAAATGCATGATTATTAATTATATAATAAAGGATATAAAAGTCTGTCAGTGTTTCCCACCCTTTCCTCTGCTACAGATAATGATGATGGAACCCAACTATCATTGTCCTCATCTCCACAGTGGGACCAAGCAGAGAAAATTTGCTTTTGAGAGGGACTGCAGTAAATTATTTAGCCTTGGACAGTTCAGATGTGGTAGCCTACACACTAAATGATGTTTTCTAAACAAAGTTCGGGAGGAGCCTTCGGGATGATTGACAGCAATTAACTCACCCACTGACGCCGCAGGGTAGGCCTATTTAAGCCGACCTCCCTTTCCAAACGTCACATGCTCCGACGTTCGCGAAATCATCCCCCCTCCTCCCCCTACTCCTCCATTTCACCAATTGCCCTGATTACTCATCCTCCTTACACAGGGGGGTGCAAGCGGTCATCGCTCTATCGCGATATCCGCTCCAGGCACTCCAGGACCACAGATAGCTACCTTGCCAAACACGCACTTCTCCCATACATTCTAGTCTAGCTGAGCAATCATATAGAAGGGCGAACTAGTGAAACACTGTTGTCACTCTTACAGTTTATCATTAAAGGGAAACTTGGCAGGATTTCCCCCTCTGCTGGAGAAATTGTGCATTATGCTATTTCAAACTGTGGAAAAAGGTAACGATAAAGCACATGGATTTGTTTACAAGCTAGCAAAACGGTTAGCATAAGTTTGGCAGACAATGTGGATGTTACAAGGTAAGAAACACGATTTAAAACTAGTTTCTTGTTTCTCACTTATCTTTTCGGGACGGTAGTCTCAATGTTGCAAGGTTGGTTTTCCGCCTGGGGACGCTAGGGGCAGCGGGAAAAGTCACCATTTTCACCGGAACAGGTCATTTAACCATCCAAATGATTTCTAAACGGGTTTATTACGTTGAAATAGTTGCCAAGTTCCCCTTTAAAGTCAGTAGTCAAAACCAGTGTCTTTTTATCAAAGCCTACCACCCTGGCCACCATGGATATGATGTCAAAATAAATACTCTCGCCAGATCTTGTGACGTCAAATTCGGGAGAGGAAAATGTCGCTAGCGAGATAAGTCCTGACAGGCCTTGATTAATTAAAAAAAAAAATCATATTACCGATTGGTTCTTGAATATAGTTTAATTTATTATGACCGCTGCTTCGCTGAGGTTTAGTCAGATTTTTTTCCCCTTTTTTTTTCCGCATGGCCAATTTTCCGTCAAGGATTCCTGGGACACTGAAAGACCGGGGTGCACGAAACTTGGTGGGCATGTAGCCCCACAAGGATAGCATGGAACCGTTGTTTTTTTTATTTTGATCTGTAGCCCCCCCGCTGGACTGGACCCCCTGAAAGGAGGGTAGGGCGGACACAGTTTTCTGTGAATATCTCGAGAACCGTAGGGTTTAGGAGGACCAATTTTTTTTTTGTATGTTGATCTTAAAGATGCCCTGCCACACATATTTCATTACTTTGTGTTAATGTCTGAAGTTCTACCATGGACTCTGTAACATTTTTTTGTGGAAAACATGCCTTGGTTACCTTGTTTCAAGCCATTCTAGCGTGGTATTGAAAGCCTGCATGAAGACTCGATTTGCGCCAGTTCTCATTAATATTCAACGAGCTAAGCTCCTTGACTCTGATTGGCTAACAGCTAGTAGGTTTCGTCCATAACATGACAGCCGTTATCCATAGATATATATACTAACAGCTTAGCTTAGCTATATATACTAACAGCTTAGCTTCATGGGATGCTAGGCTAGCGAGTGCATTAAACCTGTATAACATAACACTTTCTTGAGTTGACAATAACATTTTAGTTACGGACTGCTGGTCATAGACTGCCGTGATGGTAGCTGTTATCAACTAATTTTAGCTACATGGTATGAACTTCGCTTGGCTAGCGAGTGCTAGCATTGTCCAAATGTGCATAAATAAAACCTGCTCTACTGCTAGGCTATTACCTAGCGAGTTCATTAAACCTGTATAACATAGCACTTCCTTGAGTTGACAATAATGTTTTACTTATGGACACTGGTCGTAGACTGCTGCGATGGTAGCCTACTGCTCCAGGCTTACACAGCAACCTTTTTGCAAAGCCTGTAGCATTGTTCCAAAAAATAAACTGAAGCCATTTGATCCTCAAGTCTGGGTTATTGAGCAAAATGCATTGTTGAAGTTCTATTCGTGCATAGCGCACAAGTCCGTTGACATTCAGCCATCCTTGCATAGGGATCCAAGGAGCGTAGGGTTTTTTTTTTTTTTGCACGCACGGATTTTCCATTTGCAAGTGCGCATCTGTTTTCTACAGACATGAAACAGATCTACGGGTACGAAACGAATTTACAAGTACAAAACTTTTTTACAAATTTTCCCAAAACAGCTAATCACAGCACTGCTTACTGAACGGACAGTCAGCCAATCAGCTCGCTTCTTTAATTCTGAAACGCTGGACATACCGCTCTGGGTACATCCATGTAAACACTACAGTCAGAAGAGGTGAAACAAGTATTGGCTGGGCTAAGCTAACGTCAAAGATACTGCTTTTATCAACTGTCTCTGCTAACGTTACGTGAAAGCACCGCACATATAACATGGGAAATACAAAGGGAGGAATGACTAGTCAGAAAACACTAACACAATAACTATACAGAACAATTATCATTAATAATAATACTAACCCTGTGGGAACAATAACTCTTAATGAGACACGCTTCATTTTCGTCCATAATGGTAAATTACCCAATTTCGTGTAAAAGTACAATGGTTAGGGCGTGTGAAATCCGTCTTTTAAGTCCAGAATGAATGGGTCTTTAGTCATAGTCAGCCTAAAGCCACCCTGAACTTTTTTGGTCATGTAGCAGCTAGCAGTAACTGTTGTTCTAGATAGCTTAGGTAACAAGCTAACTTAGCTAACAAGCAAACAGCTCAACTTAACTCTATTCCTTCCCTACTATGAATCTAATATCATTAACTATAACTAATAAACAGTATAGTTTAAAACGCGAGCACTGGATAGGTAATTAGTAGGTAACAATAGGTAATGGCAGCTAACTGGGCTAGTATTGGCTGGGCTAAGCTAACGTCAAAGATACTTCTTTTATCAACCGTCTCTGCTAACGTTACGTGAAAGCACCGCACATATAACGTGGGAAATACAAAGGGAGGAATGACTAGTCGGAAAACACAATAACTATACAGAACAATTATATCATTAATAATAATACTAATGATCCGAATTTTATTAGTTCTAGTTAATGATATTAGATTCATAGTAGGGAAGGAATAGAGTTAAGTTGAGCTGTTTGCTTGTTAGCTAAGTTAGCTCTTCTTTTTTAAGTGTTTCACCTCTTCTGAACTGTGGTGTTTACATGGATGTACCCAGAGCGGTATTTTCTATGTCCAGCGTTTCAGAATTAAAGAAGCGAGCTGATCGGCTGACTGGCCGTTCAGTAAGCAGTGCTGTGATTGGCTGTTTTGGGAAAATTTGTAAAAAAGTTTTGTACTTGTACATTCGTTTCGTACCCGTAGATCTGTTTCATGTCTGTAGAAAACAGATGCGCACTTGCAAATGGAAAATCCGTGCGTGCAAATATCGTTCGCAAATTCACAAAAACAAATTCTACACAGTGAGAAAACGGATTTGAAGATGTACAAACCTTTTTTACATGCACAAAATATTTTTACAGATACAAATTATTTTTACATGTACACAAATCATTTTTACGAGCACAAAATATTCTTACAAGCACAAAACTTTGGTACAGGTACAGAAAACTTTTGGCGAGAATTTTATACCATACCTATGTTCCCCGCCTTGTATCTAACCACGGAAATTGCATGAGATATGCTTGCGAGTGCACATTTCGTGCACAAACGGTAGCAAAATGTATTTTTCTATCAATGTTGCTTGCCGTAGCACACCAGGTAGACCACACATACGCGCACGGTGCAATATTGACACAAGCCAGAAGGGCGATTTTCCTATCTTCCACGTTGAGTATAGCGGAGTAAAAGAATAGATGAAGAACATTTTTTATAACATAGGCCTACAATGGTTTTACTTGTGCTTCTTTACTGAATATAACGAGTTCAAAGTTAACATTCTAGGTAACGTCGCATTGTCCCCTTCAGCACTAAATTTAGGACAGCAACGTACACGAGCTGCACCTCTCACAGAAGAAACGCGCTACAACTACATGCCTTTTTAAGTTGATATTTAGCCTAATTGGTTTGTTTTATTCATTTTTCCGTTCGCTGGCACGCTGCAGGGGGGACTGCCCGTTGCTCCGAAGCCCCTTTGGTCTGACTCGTCAATAATCCAAAAATGTCCCTTTGGGTCTACAGCCCAGTATAGTTTGATATCTCTTTGTTCCATTAAAATTAATCCCATTCTTCCGACAGCTCAACCAAAGGCTATAGATCACCTCCCTTACCTCTTGTACAGTAAGAATCAACAATGACATGCCAAGTGCAAAGACAATGACAAGCTTGGGACTGAAGCCATGCAGACTCGGCTAGATTTAACAGTTTCTCAAACTTTTTTTCTGGGGACCCACTTTTTAAAAATGACAGACTATCGCGACCTAACTTGTGACTGTGGTAGTTAACAAACTAGATCAGTGGTTCTCAAACTTTTTCTTTCATTCCCCACTTTGAGGGGGCATTCTCGAGCCCCACCTGTCCCTCATCGCTCTAAGAAAGTGGTAGGTCAAGCTTAAAATTGTCAAATTTATTGAAATAATGACAAGTTCTAATTATATCCTCTTCAACAGAGTTAAAATCAGCTGGTGCTGCAGATATAATAACACATATTTCTGTTTTCCAGCAACATATTAGCATTGGCCATTATACAGCATTGTACAATATATTCAATGAAATGCCAACATGCTGCATTAAATGGATCCATAATCCAGTCATACTGAGCACTGCTGGTTGGGAAATATTTTTGAAATAAACTTTGCAGGGATGTGATGTAGGCCTACTGTTTAATATATGGGATCACAAGAGTGCCTCCCAATCATACGTTTCAGCGATTTCGCTCAGAAATCTCAAAGGCATAATACTGTCGCGATCGAGGCGCCTGTACTCAAGTTTTTTTGGTGAATGCAGTAATCTTATTTGCTAGGTGAGGTGCTTGTCTTTGCCTTGTAACTGGACATTTAACTCAAATGTATCACTAAGATATATCAAATATATCGCTAAGATAGGCCAGCTTCGTCAAGAAATGTTCATTAGTGAACGTGCTTGCAGATTCAAACATGCGCTCTTCCTCCAAGAAGAGGCGACTCGGGGGTCAAACACGCGCGACAGCACTTCACCAACCCGCGCCTTGCCGTGCGGCTGCAGTCTTGGAAGCAGTGGGGAACATAGGACCCTTTTTTCAAAAAAGGGTCCTATGTTCCCCGGTAGCGGGGAACATAGGACCCGGGGAACATAGGGATGACCCCGGGATCCAGACCCCACGTGACTACCAGTGTTTGGGACACCATTTTGGCAGTAAAAATGACCAGCACCAGCGCCAAAGCTTTCAAACCATCGGAGTACTCATATCACTTTAATTCGCATGACATTGAGCTTTAAAATTAAATAGGTTAAATATTACCGACCCATACAATGCCCCCAGGGTGCTTTTCACAACTATCTCTGCTGAAGAAGACGTCCCAGATCTGCAGTATCCGGATAACTAGCTGATAAACTTCCCATCGTCCTACTCGGGTGACTCTCTAAAAGCCTACAAAAGCCTGGAGGGTTACAAATGGACTCAGTCTGGCTTTGTAACGAACATCCAGCTGTGGAATCTTCAAGCAAAAATTTGCTTTATCATCACTGTAAGGGTAAGTGTCCCAGTTTAATCGGTAGTGTAATGTTAGCATGGCTAGTAGGGGTCCGGGTTGTTTGTTTATGATAGCTTGGCTAGCTACCGTGGTGCGTCTGGCTATCTGTAGCTAGTTTGTATCTTTGATGTTCTCAACCAAGTTAGCTGACATCTTTAATTTCATGTACAGGTTAATCATTCCCAAAGGCTTAATGACCCGCAGTTAAAGCCATGGATGGTGGTGAGGAATGATGGGGTTGTCTTGGGAGCCCACTGCAATTGCACAGCTGGACTTGGTGAGAGCTGCTCCCATGTGTCAGCTGTGTTGTTCAGCATTATGGCAGCATAACAATAGAAGAAAAGAAGAGATAGCTGTAACATCTAAGAATTGCAAGTGGGCCACCCCAAGTGAGGACTCTGTAAAGAGTATCAGCAGGGCAAGGACATCATTTTTAACAACTCTCAACAATATAAAAAAGGACAATCTTCGAAAGGTCATTCTGCCCCCCCCAGCTTTCCCACCTCTGACCGCTGCTGAGCAAGCCCAACTCTACAACAACCTCTCCCAATGTCGCACACAAGAGGAGCAGATCATCAAACCAGTAGTCCTGTCTGTTGTCAAAGAGTACGCAGCATCCTATGTGCCAAAGCATGCTGGATCTACCAGAACCCCTCACCAACCTGTATAACAAGCAGGCAAGAGACCTCAACCTGGCAGATCGAGCAGAAGCACTATTTGAAGACATAACTGTGACCAAAGAACAGGTCCAGAACATTTTATTTTGTTTAAAATAACAGGAGCTAATAACTGAAATCTAAAAGCTATCATGTACTGCATGTGTACAGTCTGTGCTAACTTAAAATGTTATGTGCAACAGTTTGGATTGTCATGTTTTCAGAGTGATATTGTAGAGGAGGAGACCCGAGCCCAGTCCAAGTCCAAAATCTTGTTTGAGCAAAGGAGTGGTAGGGTAACAGGATCTACCTTCAGAGCAGCCACAAAGACAGTGTCTCTGATAAGACAAATATGCTACCCAAAGTCCCATAGTTTCACCAGTGAGGCTACCAGGTATTCATGAGCATAGAAGGGTTAGGGTAAAATAGGGCATGCAGTGTGTATCTGTTCCTATGTGTAAAAATGTCATTTCCAGATGGTGTACAATCAAGTGAATGTGATGTACCGTATTTTCCGGACTATAAGTCGCTCCTGAGTATAAGTCGCATTAGTCAAAAAATTCGTCATGAACAGGAAAAAAACATATATAAGTCGCACCGGACTATAAGTCGCATTTATTTAGAAATGTATTTCACAAAATCCAAAAACAGAGACTATGTAACTGGACTATTGAAGCCAAAAAGATTAATGTTAATGAAGGAGTGAAGGCAGCCAAGAAGAGGGCCGGATAGGCCTAATTGTAAAGCAAAAGATTCACTGAAAGAAAATGCCATGTGGTACACCAAAATGTAGCTAAAATGTGGAGAATACAATGCAATCAAGCATTTTGGGCAATGTGGAGTCACAAGCTGGCAGCAGATTAAATGCTCACGAGAGAGAAAAAGATGGTTTTAAAAAGACGTGACCGAAGCAAGCCAGGCATAGATCTATAGGCCCGAAGTTAATTGTAAAGCAATTTACAAAAGATTCACTGAACGAAAATGATGATATGGTACATGACAATTTAGCTAAAAATGTGGAGAATGCAATGCAATCAATAATTTTGGGCAATGTAGAGTCAATAGCTGGCAGCAGATTAAATGCTCACGAGAGAAAAAGATGGTTTTAAAAAGACGTGACCGAAGCAAGCCAGGCATAGATCTATAGGCCCGACAGTAATTGTAAAGCAATTTACAAAAGATTCACTGAACAAAAATGTTGATGTGGTACATGAAAATTTAGCTAAAAATGTGGAGAATGCAATGCAATCAATCATTTTGGGCGATGTGGAGAGACAAGCCTGCAGCAGATTAAATGCCCACAAGAGAGAAAAAGATGCGTTTTAAAAAGACTGCACAGACCGGTTTTAATAGTGCAGACCAAAGCTGCAGCAAGCAGGTGATATTTAGAAATGTATTTCACAAAATCCAACAGACAGATGTAACTGGACACATAGAGGCCAAAAATATTGAGAATTCTACAGGGAATGTTAATGAAGACGAAGGAGTGAATAGTGGCAAGAGGCAAGCCGAAGGCTGCTGACGAGTGCCCGCGCTAATTGTGAAGCAATTTACAAAAGATTCACTGAACAAAAATGCTAATGTGGTACATTAAAATTTAGCTAAAAATGTGGAGAATGCAATGCAATCAAGCATTTTGGACGATCTATTGGCACAAACTGGTAGGCCTAGCAGAACAATTGCTCGGCTGGCCACCTCCGAGAGAGCGCGAGAAAAAAAGATGCGCATTTAAAACCAGGGCCTAAATTTCAGCGCAGGATTGCGGGTAGGCTATTGCGCATAAGTTATTAAGTATTGAGCATAATAATAAAAGTCCCACAACTCTATCATAGTGAGAGAAATTCCCACACATGTTACAGTGCTGTCTGATAACATTAATCTAATAATGGAGCGGCCTGAATGCGGGACTGTTGACTGGACGGACCAACTCTGACCAGGGCCGTTTCAAGGAATTTGGGGGCCCCAAGCAAAATGGACATGGAGGCCCCCCCCCCACCGCACGCAAAGCCCACAGGAACCACCGCATAGCCATACAGTTTAAGTTCACCCACAGTTTATATAAATACAAAATTTTGACAGTGCAATACTGCAGTTGCATATATATATACTGTGCATTAGTTTTGAACATTTGAACATTTGCAAAAACACCACCATACCATAAAATCCGATATAAATGCAAAAAAGTGCACAACAACTAAATCCAACATACTTAAACACACACACACACACACACACACACACACACACACACTCACATTAACATTTTTCAGTTCTCACAAAGTGAGAAAATAAAACACTGCCATCTTATGCAGAAAAAGGATGCCTTGTTCAAACTATAAAGAGTGCAGGTTGTATAGCAATTTAAAAATCCAACATAAATACAAGTACACACACACACACACACACACACACATAAGATTAACCTTTCAGGCCATCTTCATCAGTGGAGGTATCCTTAGGAAGAGCCGGAGGGCTGAGAAATTTAAGCAAAGCACCTTGAGGGAGAAAGAAAAGATATGTTAGCATTTCCATATTTTGATATTTAGAAGGGATGCAGCTGCTTTCACAACTACCAATGCTTAGCTGCTACTGTAAAAACATCCCAAGCTAATGTTATACATTGACCTAGGCCTACTTGTAGCTTAACATAGCATTTAAGATTCTGCTGTTTGAGAATTAGACAGACGCACCTGATGCTTTAAAGACAGTAAACAGCTGGCGTGCATGAATACTACTAGACATGAATGTTCCGGTCTGCTTTGATGCACGGAATTTATCGTGTGGTTTTCCTAACCCCCATTTGGTAAATAGATTATCACGGTCGAATAGTTAGTAGGCTATAGCAGAGAAGCTATGCCACTTTCATCAAAACCTATTACAAAGCTTTAGCAATGTTATGTCATTAAATACGATAAACAGTGATTCTGGAACAGATCTGCTAAGATCTGATAAGATTCCTTATCCCGTTAATAAACATATTACAGTATGTAACCATATTCCGTCCGTTCGAAAAAAAAAGTTGCGCTAACTGTTCTAGTTTGTTACAAGCAGCATGGGCCGTCAGGCAGGTAGCTAACATAAACATTTTTTGCTAGGCTAGCCTTCCTGCTGCAAGTAATTACACCATTTGTACAAGACAAGTATAGCTATTTTATCCAGTGTAATTTATCACTTACCACTATCTTGTTTTTTCTTGTCATCCTCTTCCTTTCTCTTCTGGCTTCCTGACGCATAACTCCGCTTCATTATGACTGGCAAGGTTTTATATTTTCGCGGCAGCAGCAGAGACCACAAACCTGGCTGGCTGGCTGCTCACAGCGACTACTGAGAGGGGCCCCCTTGAGGGGGATCCCGGTATTGCCGGTAACAGTGTCGTTGCACTTTACTGCATTGACTATCAAAGGGGCGCTCAGTTTGTCGTTGCATTTTATTTTTAACCAGTCGTTGTCTTGGGGCCCCTGGCCAGCTCGGGGCCCCAAGCAATTGCTTGGTTTGCTTGCCTTCTAGCGACGGGCCTGACTCTGACTTAAATTGAACCCGATGCAGAGACACACACACACGCGCGCATGGGCCACTTTGCTCTCTCTCTCCCTCTCTCATCGCTGAAGTCAAATTATAGCCTAGGAGGTGCTTCTACATCAATCGCGATCGACAGGAAAGAAAACCAAACGTTTAGCGATCAGGAACCGTCAGGAATTTTGTAAACACAGAAGCATGACAGCCTATAACGCCAGAGAACATGGATGTGTTCTCTATTTGAGGAACGTTATAATCGATTGCGGACATGAACAGACATGCAGACACGGAGCGCAAAGTAGGCCTACTTTCACTTTCTAGTGTGCGTATTCAGTACGTGAAATATAATTAGTAGCAAAACAGCGATCAAATATTAGCCTATGGCAGTAAGTTTTGTTTTCAAATGTTTTCATGCATGTCTAGATAACGGGTGAGGAATGTTTAGGAGACAGACTATCATAAATCTTCAAATTATCACTGGGGTCTTTTTATTTAGGCTGCGCAAAGCACAGCACCTTTATTTGGGGCATGGCTTAATGTTTGATGATATTGCTAAATATCGGGACTGATGACCACTGAAATCTGCGGGGTATTTGATGGTTCACTATTAAGTTTCATGTAAGGGTGTTGGGATTTCCATCTGCTTATTGCGAGATAAGGCATCCGCTTTCATTTATTCATGGAACGTGTGTAGCTGAAATGGAAACCTTATTCAGCCTACATTTAGTTATTTTTTATCATGCATGATTTACTTTTTTATAAAATCCGTAGGCTGATGCCTGGCAGCAACAATTGTGTTTAGCCTAAATGTAGGCTAGGTTACTGCTTCAGCCTCTGGCAAGCTCAGAAGGGGGCGGCATGCAACTGATAGCTTGAGAGCAAGTTGTTGGAGATGTGTAAGACAATGACTTTTCATTGGCAACAATATTAAACCAACCAACAATATAAAATATTAAGAAGAGCTCTTTTATGAGTTAAATTGAAACAAAATTATTACTGGCCTTTATTTGTCCGAATCTGAGGCCCAAACAGAATCCTGGCCGTAGTGTGTTTCAGGCATAGCGCAACCACTAATCTCTGACTGAAAGTGCACAGAACTTGTGCATTTGAGAGCGCTCTCTCGCGGCTAGACAGTAATGTTTCATGTAGGGTTCATGTCAGTTAATATGAATTAACATTTAAAAACATGTTCAATTATATATTTTTTTCATATATAAGTCGCACCTGACTATAAGTCGCAGGGCCAGCCAAACTATGAAAAAAAGTGCGACTTATAGTCCGGAAAATACGGTATGTAAAAGAACAGGGAGGGTAAATCCAGGAAGTACTATTCTAAAAAAGCAGGAGTGTAAAACCAAGTAGTATCCTTTTGAAAGTACAGGGAGGTGCCAGTGTGGGGTGGCATTACTATTGTCCAAAACTAATGTTATTGTTGTTTCTTCAGATGGGGATGTCAGCACGAGGAATTGGCAAGAAAATACTATGAAATGCAGCATCGCCTCTCACACACGGATGTCATGGTAGAAACAGCTGGATTCAGGATTTCACCCCTGCACCCATTTATTGGGGCCTCACCTGATATGTTCAGGGCCAGGTTAAGGCCATCTGGGGCCCGGGGCAGAGGCATCCCTGAGGCCCCCCCCCCCCCCAATAATAATATATTACTATTATTATTATTATTATTATTATCATCAATATAGATAAGACAGAGAGAGAGAGGCAATTGAATTATGACAGACATAATGTAAAAATGAAATTTGCATTTATATTGTGGAACCATATAATCAACATACAATTGTACCAACATACAAAAAACAAGTAGCCTACAAACATGGGGCAATGCACACAAAAAAATCAACCATGAAATATTACCATCAATTACTTCAACTTAGGCTTGAAAACTGCCAGTGGTACCCAGGTCAGACTAAAATGTGCAACTCCCGAACTCTGAACTCATGAAACATTGTAGCCTAGAGTTTGGCACGCACGCACACAGCCACATCATGATGCATTGTAACACGCTGTCTGTAATACACTGTAACACGCAGCCCTAGCCAGCCACGACGTCAAATACATTGAAACACGCAGTCTAGTGCACACACACAGCCCAACCACATCAAATACAAACAAGGGTGGTGTCTCAGCCGATAACGGTAACGTTGTCAGGGAAAGAGGTAGTATGCCTATACGTGGACTTATCCCTATTTTGATCCTCGTTTTGAAAAAAGTGGACAGGGCACCTGCAGGAATGAATGCGATGGTACGCACACACCCACATAACTTTCAACGCTTTGATAATATTTTTCCCGGTTAGGTTTCTGCATTGGTCAGTTAAAAAGTAGCCCATACTGTAGTAGGCTAATAACATCCACATGCAATCTTTATAACAACAACGCCTAACAACGACCTATTTATTTGGACAACTTTGTATAGCCCTATAAAGGCTAAAGTTACCTATTTTTGTTCTGGCAAAGGCTACGTTCACGTATGGCTTTAAACAGTGGTAATGCTAGCCTAACGTTTTGACAAGCAATAATCTTGCCTACCTTGTGCTTGCGGCTTGCCCATTTGAAATAACTCCTCTCGCTTTGCGGTCTCCATCCTTTCTGTTTTCGTTGTTTAAAAAAACGTGTTATATCCATGAGTCTCGAGTTAATGAATTAGCTTACCATTGTGTGCTGATAACCAGCATAGATAGTAATAGAAAACAACAAGCTAGCCTACAACTTCTGTAGCATGCCTGTGTATCTCTCCTGCTCAAACAAAAGGTGCGCGCATGCATAGTTCTGCATAAAGTTGATTTTGATAACGTTACAAACTTTACTTTACAGAAAATTGTAAATAGCCTACTGACATGCAGTTAATGGAATAGGCTACTGTGCAGAGTTGAGAAGTTATGGTAGCCTAGGCCAATTTGGTGTGAATACACACGCACACAGGGGAAATTCTCTCTCGTTGTTGAGTAGCCTGGCTGATACGCACAGTGCGTACGGCCATGGCTTTGGCACGCCTTACTGAGAACGTCTGGCTGAAGCTCTCTTTTTTCGAGATCCGCCTTCATATTTCGTAATTGTCTCATGCGAAGCCATTGTTGTCTGTGATAGCATGCATTGATACGGGCAAAGACAGGTGACGACACTTGTTTTCTTTTTTAAATGTCCCGCGCCGGGGCCCCCTAGTGGCCGGGGCCCGGGGCAGCAGCCCCTTTGCCCAATGCCCAAACGCGGCCCTGGATATGTTTCCCTGCAGATGCTGTGGTTCAGGTGTTATAGAAATTAAGTGCCCATTTTCTGTAAAGGACCTTTCTGTTAATGAGGCAGAAAATTCTGTTGCTCACTTTTGCCTTGAAAAAGATGCACAAGAAAAAATTTGATTGAAGCGGGACCATGCATACTATCATCAAGTGCAGATGCAGCTATTTGTTACTGACAAACCATATTGTGATTTCATTCTGTGGACTGAAAGGGTAAGTACTTCTCCTTTTGTTGAACGCGTCACACCTGATGTGGCATTCTTTGACAAAGAATTGGAATGTGCTCGTGACTTCTTTAAAAAAAATGTATCATTCCAGAGCTGCTAGCCAAGTACTTTTCTGTGCCAAAACCAGCAGCAGCAGCTGATCATAGTCAACAACAGTGGTGCTACTGCCGTGAGCCAGAAGCAAGGAACATGTTGGTCTGTGCATCAGGTTTTTGTTCAGTTAAAAAGTTTCACCAAACCTGCCTTCCCAGGAAAAGGGTCCCAAAACAGTGGGTATGTCCCAGCTGTCGAAAAGTAATCAATGCCCAAAAAAGAAAAAAACCTTAGTGAGGAGACTGTGAAATGAGTAAATAGTAGTAGCTGATACTGTACTATCTTATTATGACCGCCGCGCAGCAAAGTGGCGGTTTAGTCAGATTTTTTTTTTCTTTTTTCGCACAGCCAAATTTGGTCCTCCTTTTGGAGCCAAAAAGGTGGTCCTCCTAGGCCCTACGGTTCTCGAGATATTCACAGAAAACTGTCTCCGGCCACTTACAGGCCAGTTGGTGTATAGTAACATAAATTAATTTATTGTGTGGCCCCCCATGAACGGAATTCCACGAAACGTTGGCATGCATTCAGAGGGTATCATAATGATCCTACACTTCCAATTTCGTGCAGTTTTGACCATGTTAGGTCACAGATACCTGCGATTACAACACCTCATTTTTACTTTTTTGTTTTTAACTAGGTGGCACTATACATGAAATGAGTGGTTATGGAATGGGTTGACATGGCCCCTTAAGATCAACATACAAAAATAGGTGGTCCTCCTAAACCCTACGGTTCTCGAGATATTCACCGCTTCGCTGCGCGGCGGTCATAATTAGATTTAGCTTTCCGCACAGATGGTGTGCATTTATTTCTAAATTGTTTAAAAGCTAACCAGTGTGATGGGTTTCATTTGAATTACTCCTGTGACTGTACACTAAATATCTTTGGTGTGTGGACAAAAAAAAATGTGAGGACACAATGTTTGGGCTTTAGGAAACACTAGGTGGGTTTACATGGACACTTATTACGGTTACAATCGGAAATAGATATTTCACATAAAAACACCTTGATTGGAATAAAACTGCCGATCCGATCAGAATTTGAATTGCCATGTATATGGCCAATCGGATTGCCTGCTGTATCCTCAAGGAAAAGTATGCAACAGCGGCTATTCCGATTGATTCTAAAGCACTTGAGAGCCCCTGATCGGAATAAAACGTACCCCATGTAAACAGACGGCACAGATTTTTCAATCAGAATAGTTTAATCAGAATGATAACTGATATCTGAAAACTGTCCATGTAAACCCACCTAGTGATTGACATTTCATTTTTTGACCATTTGCTGACATTATATTGATTCAACAATTCAGTAAGTAATGGACAGATTACCGGTAATGAATTATGAAAATAATCGTTGGTTGCACTTTTGCAGCCCCACATTTAAGATGTGTGATGTACATGCATCTATGGGTTGTGATGAATGATATCAGTAGCATTTGTAATTAGTTTTTGCTTGTTTAAATCTGATTACAGGTGATCTTCAGCAAATACACAGACCTGCTTCCTAAGGAAGTCTTGAAAGACGATGCCCCAGAGCTTGAGAGGCCCGATGAGGAGGCAGTGAAGGAGGTGAGTTTTGAGACAGCCTTCATCTCGCACAGACTTGTGTGGACCAATGTCCAATTACTGATAGTTCTACTGAGGAACTGTCACTTTATGTGGTGTTTTGCTCTTTATCTGTCCTCCGTAGCTCACAGAGAAGACGTGCGCTGCACTGGACAAGCAGGTCTCGCAGAATATTGCCGCTGCCATGCCTGTGCGTGCTGCAGATAAGCTAACACAGTATATTAGGTAGGCTATAGTTCAATCTCTCACAGATCCCCATACCCCCACAGGGCATCTCACATATCCCCTGGTAGGGTAATCAAAATGCATTGTTTAGAAATTTTGTATAAAGACGCAGTATGTTTCAGAGCTAGTGAGCGGAGCTGAGCAGTGCGAATATCCCGCTCCTCGCTCAGGTGGCTGTTCACTCGGCTGCTCCTCCGCTCAAATTCACGTCAGGCCACTCCGCTCAATTTCGCTCCCCGCTCCACTTCAAAATCCTCCCGCTCCAGTGAAATCGTTTCTCGCTCGCTCCAATTTAAAGGAGGGAGAAATAATCTACAAGCCGAATTGTCACCTTAGAAAACTTAAATCGCAAAGAACTATAGTACCTCCGCTCTATGGAAGCATATGAGTAGCTTTATTCAAATGAGAATGCAATCTGCAATATGCAATTCAAAAAGACATTACATTATGCAATTGACAATTCATTATGCAATTTAATATTGCAATTTGCAATAATATCCAACAAATTGTATTTTAATCTGCAAAGTGACAATGAAATCCTAAAATCAATTCCAATAATTTTGGTTAAAAAATAGAATAAACATGGATTGAATTGCATTCCATTTTGCCATGGTACTTCAGTCTCAAAATTCAAATGGCAATTCATTTTGCACTTTCAATATTCAGTTTCATCATTTAACTGTCAATTGGTTTTGCAATTTAATATTTAAAGTGCAATGTAGGATTGCATTTTAAAAACATATTTGGCAAAACTGTCAATGCCAGCCTGAAAAGATTTTGGATTATTTTGGGCAAAACGTTTTGCCATCGCTTTGAGGCATTTTATTCAAATGGAAAAGAAATAGCGCCCCCCGTGATTGCATTGCACACTTTTTGTGTTGCAAAATTCAAATGGCCATTCAATCTGCCAAACGCATTGCAATCTGTCAAGTCACTCATCAAGGCGGGAACTAGGCTACGTCATTTCCGTGTTTACGTCTTACCCAGTTAGCGCTTTCAATGGAGGAGTTTGCAGCTGCACTAAGGTCTCTGGCTGATTATGTAGAACACCACCGTGTCAACGAGCAGTGTTGGGAGGGTTACTTTCAAAACGTATTCCGTTACAGAATACAGAATACATGCCCAAAAATGTAATCTGTAACGTATTCCGTTACGTTACTCAATCTGAGTAACGTATTCTGAATACTTAGATTACTTCCGCATTGAATTGCATTGGAATGTGGCCATCAAATCCTGCTTAGGCCTACTAAACAGGCCTATTCTGGTGTGTTCATCTGTTCCAAATGGCTGTGTTAGGCCCACATAGGAGAATGTAAAGTCAACTAGGCCTAAGCTACCTGATACAACTTTAAAATAGCAAGGTGACCACTAAAACTACAGCAGGCGACTAGGCTAATTAAAACAAACAAAATAAATAGGCTACTTTAAGGGCGTAGCCAGAAATTATAATTAAGGTGTGCCTGTGAGAATTTTCGGTGGCATCAACCCAGTACAAGTGAGGGGCGCATATGACTGGTGGAACGCAAATGACCTGTACATGTAAACACTATGGGCTACTGTATATCAGTGCTCTCAAAACGAACGTGATCGCGTAATCAAAAACCGCACGTTAAAATATGCTAGGCCTACTCGCAAGAATAATTCTTCAGAGGCTGCACCATATAATTCATTTTAAAACGTAAATGTAGATCTAATTAGAAAAAATAATAATCCATAAAGCTATTTTAAGTTAGAATAAACAACTTAGAATGCAGTGCCTATTTTAGAGATTGGTTTTATTGCCTAGGTCTAAATCAACACGTGAACTAGGCTTTGCTTATTGCTTAGCAAACTGTGTAACCGATTGGCCGAAGTAGCCTGAGCTATTAATACTTGGGAAAATATCCTTTGAACAGACATCAGGAACCACGATCAGTGAGAAACAGGAGTTACCTCCACTTACTTTACTCGTAATTTGCTGTGCAAACAGTCATTTCAGGGTCTCCGATATGACGCGTCCATAATGCGCGCTGGCTGCGTTTTGAGGCTAGTGCAAGACGACGGGGCTTGGATTTAAACATGTAAACAATTTCATCATAGATTACTTTCAGGAGCTTCTGGGAAATGGACTTGCCTTAATTTATTTAGTGAGTGAACAAACTTATGAAACAGAGAAGTATCGTCATGTAATCCATTGATTTCAACAATGTAACTGTATTCTAAATACCAACTATTTAACTTGTAACTGTATCGGAATACAGTTACTCATAATTTGTATTCTGAATACGTAACGCCGGTACATGTATTCCGTTACTCCCCAACACTGTCAACGAGTCTGACTCAACGGACAGATTACTGAAAATGGACGACAGAGTGGGCTATCTAGCCCTACTTGTCCGATTTGATGTCAACCTGGTCCGTTCAAAGATTTCTGAGGCCTTACAGCTAATGGGCGCTAGCCGGTGGGGAGACCTTCTGTGGATACCACTGGAGGGAATAGAGGGTTACCTCTCCTATTAGGGAGATTGCGGAGCTCTTTGGAGTTCACAGGACAGTGAGTTAGGCTAAAACTCACACAGCCTTTCCTTGTCCTGCTCTCTCACACACACACACACACACACACAACGGAGACTCCCCTCCGTGGTCTGGCTAGCCTCATAAGCGGACCGGGGGGTGCGGTCGCTCCGGGACCACGTTTGTTCAAATCTATCTCGCTGAATTGTTGTATACGATGCTTATTTGTAGGCTACTGATTGCTGGGGGGAGGGGGTGCAACTGAAGATGCCGCTGGTTGGCAAAGTTATCAGCAGCAACATAAGAGCCTTAATAATGTAAGAACACAGCTGGGTCTCACGGACACTAGGCCTACTCGCGGTCACGGTTAACATTATTCATCAACTGTGACATGTTTGCGCCGCCAACACTCCCCCCCCCCAATAAAAAAAAAAGTGCCCCCTTGAAAATCGCAAATGCCCCCTCTGTCACTGTACTCTACAGCCGGGTCTGTCGGCCAGAGACTGCAAACTCCTCCATTGCAAACGCTAACTGGGTAAGAAGACCTAAACACGGAAGTGACGTAGCCTAGTTCCCGCCTTGACGAGTGACTTGACAGATTGCAATGCGTTTGGCAGATTGAATGGCCATTTGAATTTTGCAACACAAAGAGCGTGACCAAAGTGCAATGCAATCACGGGGGGCGCTATTTCTTTTCCATTTGAATAAAATGCCTCAAAACGATGGCAAACGTTTTGCCCAAAATAATCCAAAATCTTTTCAGGCTGGCATTGACAGTTTTGCCAAATATGTTTTTAAAATGCAATCCTACATTGCACTTTAAAGGGACACCAGGCAAGCCTGATGCTTTTTCTCTACGAAACTCCCCCTCGCTCGGTCTGAAGCTCTTTTCCTTTTCTTTGCATCTGCCGTCAAGGGTTTTCGCTGCTTCTTTGCCGGCTCTGCCATTATACACACGTTTGCAACAATTGCTAGCGTTTCGTTAGCCTCCCTCTGTGCTGTGGATGCAGGATGGAAACTGAAACTGCTTCGGTCGCCGGGTACGATACACTGAACTTGCAAGCGGGATATTCTTCCTACGGGCAGTAGGGGCGGGCGAGAGAGTCTTCATTCGCCCTGTAATGAGTCATTTAACCATATACCGACTTACGAAGATGAGTAATTAACACAAAAACGTTGCCTGGTGTCCCTTTAAATATTAAATTGCAAAACGAATTGACAGTTAAATGATGAAACTGAATATTGAAAATTGAAATGCAAAATGAATTGCCATTTGAATTTTGAGACTGAAGTACCATGGCAAAATGGAATGCAATTCAATCCATATTTATTCTATTTTTTAACCAAAATTATCGGAATTGATTTTAGGATTTCATTGTCACTTTGCAGATTAAAATACAATTTGTTGGATATTATTGCAAATTGCAATATTAAATTGCATAATGAATTGTCAATTGCATAATGTAATGTATTTTTGAATTGCATATTGCAGATTGCATTCTCATTTGAATAAAGCTACCCATATGCTTCCATACCGCTCACTAGCTCTGGTATGTTTAGATGTGCACTGTTTATTTTAGATGCACTATTGTGCTAGCCTGACGAGCCAGACTCACATTAAAATGTAGGGTCTGGGCACTCACCGTTCGCAGTGCTCAGTCCGAGGGGCGGGATAATCGGTTGTCTTTCAAATTCCCTCTGCACGCAATAGGACAGCGCTGAGTCCCATGCGTTTTCCCACCAGCGGAGCTAGTTGGCTAGTTCAAACTTTTGCCAACTTAAAACAAGCTTAACTCGTGTCACACTGTTGGCCAACAGCAACATCCATCTTCTTTGTTTTCAAGTAGCAGGGAATTCAAGCCAAAAAGGGGTGATAGAATGATTATATAGGGTATTTCATGCTGTTCCTTAAGGTTTCCGAATAGAGTATGTAACATTGGTTGGGCTGAAAATGGCCCGTGTGCTGTTCTATGCGCCCTAAGGCAAGCCTAGGAAATAGGCCCTAGAATGAACGAGAGGTTTTCTCCCTTTTATGGTATGCTCATGAATATTTAAATGAACTGCGTGCTGATTGGTTGGTTTACAACGAGCGAAGCTCCAGAGCAAAGACGGCAAGATGGCCGACACCACTCGCTGAAACAGCCAAGGTGGAATACGGAGACATACAGTAGGTGTTGAACAGCATCTGTTCAAGACCAGCATCAGAGGAAGAATCTGAAATAGAGGAGCAACCAGTCGCCCATAGATTGGAAATGACTACTTCAGAGTGGTAAGTTTTGTCATTTACTTGAGTTTGCCACACGTAGCCCAGTTAGCTAGCTGTAATACTAGTGCAATACTCGCACATTAGTGTCGTAGACTAAGCTAAACATTGTATTAGGTTCTTTTTTAGCATTGTAAGCAACATAAGTTATTCATTTGCACACAAACAAATGTTTTACAACTTGTACCCTTGTGCAGTTTTTGTCAAGATGTCCAGTTAGAAGCTAGCTGAAAAGTTCGTAGCCAGTCCAGGCTATGCTGTAGTGAAAGGAGTGCTGCTTGCAAGGAAAGTACTCATTTTAGTCAGTAGTATATTCTCCTGCTGAATAAGTCATCTGATTAGGAGTTACATACATTATTGTAGTGGTAATATGCGATCTTACAACAGGACGTCCAGTTAGCTGGGCAGGAGCTCTGTGCAGTTCGTAGGCTATATGGCGGAAGTGAAACGAGTAGCCTACTGCTCGCGTCAATGAAAATATTACATTTGTGTCAGTAGGTCTAATGTACTCTTGTAACTACTATCCTGCTGATTAAGTCATCTGATTATCGAGATTTTTACCTTCTTTCCATGTAGTAATATGTGATCTTACAACAGGACATCCAGTTAGCTGGGCAGGAGCTCTGTGCAGTTTGTAGCCTATGGCTGAAGTGAAACGAGGTCAACGAAAATATTACTAGGCCTACTCTCGTTTGTGTCAATTCAAAAACACTTTATTTATCCCCAAGGGGCAATTTACATAGTACCATGGAGTAGGGTACAATAATCAAAAATCCTATAAATATCACTGTTTAAAATACAGTAGGTACAGTCAGTAGGTCTAATGTAATCTTGTAACTATCCTGCTGACATCTGATTGAGATTACTACCTTCTTTCCATGTAGTAGCCTAATATGTGATCTTACAACTCTGGTAACTAAAACTGCAGACATTTGGTACTTTGTGCTACCTGCTCATTCAAAATTACGAAATAACAGCAGGGAAATTATGTTTTTACCGGTTATTAAAAGAGTGACCCAGGTTCCTGAGGAGCTGACCTGAATGACCATCATGGCCTCGATCCGTTGTGCCTCTATATTCTTTGCAAAATGCAATGAATATTTACAGAGCTGACCATGGCCGTTTGAGAATCAGGGATGGAAAGGTGAGAACAATCTGATACAAGTGTTAGCAGTTACAGTATATAAATAAAATATTTTTAACCAATACACATTTATTATTGGTTCAGCATATTGCAAAAACACAGTTTGATCAACACCACAAAATTATAAACTATATATTTTTTTCAACAATCGTCCAGTGATACTTTGATGTAAAATATAAAAAAATAAATAGTAAAAAAAAATTGCTTTTCCACCCTGTTCTCGTCGCAGGCAATGAAGTGACTTGGCCTACAGGTCTTTTGTGAGCAGGAGCTGGGGTTTCCTTAGAAGCGTCCGTGTCATGATCCCCTCGTGTGTGGTGCTACACATATGGAGGGAGCTTCCGGATACTTCAGGGCAGTACGTTGGATTCAGACCCCTTTTCGACTGAACCGTGACACATGTTCAGCAACAGCATCCTCCATCCTCCATGGAAGGTCTGTCAAGCTGAGCACACAAGTCCTGGGGCACAGGAATCCGCTGGACGGCATCCCAATAAGGAAGAGGGTCTTTGATGATCTCGAAGAGGACAAGAAAGAGGACTTATATTGGATACTGTAATACAGTGCATTGTAGGCTGTATACTGTACAATAAACAAATGGTATGGCCCTGCACATTGTGCTTTGTTTACAGTACTGATGATGATTTCGACACCAGTAGCATCAGGTCTAAGACAGCCTGTTGTGTGTGAATCGATACGTTCTTTTTAGTGCCTATACTGTTGCACATTTTGATTTGTTGTTTGTAATAAAAATATATATTTTATTAAACTTACAAATTGTTTGGCAAGTCTGTACATAGTTCTCTTTCGGTCGACTCGTTCGACACAGACTGTGACTCTATGGGATATAGCGCCCTCGCGCGACCGCTCTTGAAGCCCTTTAAAAACGCCTATTGGCTGAGTGAGCTGTCAATCATAGGCGCCCCGCCCGCCTATAAATTACCGTGACCGCTCACTCATCTTCACATTTTTAGCTCTTCAAGACTCGCTGAAGCCACTTGACAGAGTTATACCACGCCGACTAGATTCGAGTTGTTTCCGATATCCCGTCTTAACTGTTTCATAGGGGAAGAGGTTCTCAACCCCGCGAAGCGTCGAGATATTCGGATTCTTACTAAAAAAAAAAAAAAAAAAGATTTTTAGTGAGGACTCCGCGCCGCTTTGCTTGCAAGGAGCTAGCCTCACATACGTACGGTTCTGGAACTTGGCCGCTTCGGCTAGCCTCATCTCTCGAACTTTTCCTATTAGCCTGACTTGTTGGGGAAAGCCGCACCTGCTTGCTGCCCTCACATCGGGTTTTGACTAACTTACTCTACCTCGT
Organism: Alosa pseudoharengus; assembly: GCF_046254945.1. Classification (NCBI taxonomy): domain Eukaryota; kingdom Metazoa; phylum Chordata; class Actinopteri; order Clupeiformes; family Clupeidae; genus Alosa; species Alosa pseudoharengus. The sequence continues at coordinate 20,698,603 of NW_027468859.1, read as the reverse complement.
GTCTTTAGCCTCTTCTACGGACACGTGGCCATGTTCCTCGACCTGCACCATGCGTCCTGCTGCGGCACGTCCTAAACGTCGACCTTGCCCCAACGCATGCGGCCAGTCTCTCGAGAGGAAGGATTACCATACTGTTTGCATCTCTTGATTGGGTCTCCAGCATGCCCGAGAGGCCCTGGAAAACCCTCAGGGATGCGCTGCCTGTTCTCGATTTGGGCTCGGAACTCTGCAGCAACGCTTCGAAGGCTTTGGACTAACCCTCGAACTTCCGGTCTTGTACTCTCCGAGTTGATCATGAGCGAGGACGACGAGGCGCAGATCCTTAACTGGACTGAACCTGCCGAAGACCACCCGCAGCCGGCCCCCTCCCAGGCCCCGGTTGTGGACGCGGCGGACGGATCATCAGGGGAAGATGAGGTGATGGACGAGAACGGGGACAGCGAACTGCTTCTCCCCCCTTCACAGATCACGCACGCCTCTGCAGCTGCTTCGGTTCTCGACGAGCCTGTCTCCACCGAACAGCACACCACAGCCAGCAAGCTGTTTTTGGAAACTTGCCAACGCGCAGCCCAGCGTCTCGGCGTCGAGTGGCCACAGCCGCCACCGGCACGGGTTAGCAATAGGCTCGACGGTAATTTCCTCCCGCCCCCAGCGCCAGCACCTAGACCGGAGGTCCCCCCCTCCCAGGACTGTTTGGACGATGTGGTGAAAACGTGGAACAAGCCCTACTCCAACAGGGTTGTTATCGCTGGTTTCGGGGCTCTGACTGAGATGGAGAGTGCGGCAGAAAAGGGTCTATCGGACTGCCCCAGAGCCGAGCAGTCGTTGGCATCTTACTTAGCCCCTGACGCTAACATGGGCCTGACTGCATCCTCACAGTTACCGCACAAACAGCCGAAGTTTACCTCCCAACAACTGGAGAAAACTTTCAAAGTCCTCGGACAGGCTGCCCGCGCTCAGAATACCATCTCACTGCTTCTCGCCTACGTCGCCGAGCTGCAGGCAGAGGTCGGAGCAGCAATCCGGATAAGGACCGGCACGTTTTTCTGGATGCCCCGGTGGATCCGAACGGTTTATTCGGCTCTGCCGTTCAGGCGATGCAGATTCGATGCGAGTCAAAAAAGAAAGAGAACGAGGCTTTCAGCTACCTTCTCCCTCGCAAACTGGCTCCGTCGTCCACGCAGTCCGTGCAACGCCCTCACCCGACCCAGCTGCCGATGGCTAAACCTGCCCGTCAGTGGCCCACTGGTAAACGAACCCAGGCTACGGTGGCTCGCCCTGCTCAGCCACCACCGCAACACACAGTGGTCCAGGGCGCGTGGGCACGTCGACCCACCGTTCAGCTCGACGCGGACATGCGTCGACCACCGCGCCCGAGCCTAGCGGCTAAGAAGAAGAAGTCAGCCTAGCTGGATGGCTGGCCCCGCTTGTACCTGTGCGGTGTCGGACCGGCGATAACACGCTTTGTCCGACATCAAACTATGACACCCCCACGCACTGCTCTGGGGAAGTTCACAAACACTCTATGTCTCACAAGCATATATCCCTTGTTGGTGACAAAAATAAAGGCCTCTGGCCCCAGTCTCTCCCCTCACACACACACACTATGTCCCACGGTTCCACCTCTGGGTCTAGATTGTCAAACTGCTTCTCCCACACACACAAATCCCCTGTCCCTGGCACACGCACGTCACGTGTCCTTGGGTTTTCTCTAAGATCGCGCAGGGCTACAGAATACAATTTGCTTGGAGGCCTCTGAGTTTCAGGGGACTGCTCAACTTGGTGGTGAATACGAAGTCAGCGCAGGTACTGAGAGAAGAAATAAATTCTCTTCTCGAACAGAACGCAGTGAGAATAGTCCCCCCAAACGAAGCGCGGTCAGGATTTTACAGCAAATATTTTGCTGTCCCCAAAAAAGACGACGGCTTACGCCCCATCTTGGACCTGAGAGTACTGAACCGTTACATACGGACATACACTTTCAAAATGCTGACACACAAGCAACTTCTTGCGTCCATGAGACCGGGAGATTGGTTCACGGAGTTGGACCTAAAGCAGGCGTATTTTCACGTCATGATTCACAAACACCACAGACAGTTCCTGCGGTTTTATTTCGAGGGCAGAGCTCTAGAATTTCAGGTTCTACCATTCGGGTTAGCTACCGCGCCCCGCCTGTTCTCAAAAATAATGGATGCTGTCATATCCCCCCTCAGGGAACGGGGTATGAGAATATATGGCTACCTAGACGATTACCTGGCACATCTGTGGCCGAACGTTCTGCTGTATGCGTTTCCCCCCGTTCACCTTATCCCCCACGTACCGACGAGAGTGAGAGAGAGAGGTCTTGCATTGGTGCTGATTGCTCCGTGGTGGGCGAACAGACCCTGGCTGGCGGAAATTTTCCAGCTACTGGCCGAGGAGCCGTGGCGGCTCCCCCATTGCAAGGATCTCCTGTCTCAGATGGGGGGAGAGTTGCTGCACCCAGACCCGACACGGTGGAATTTACATGCCTTCCTCGTGAAAGGGCAGCGCTAAGTGCTGTAGGTTTACCACCTAACGTTATTGCCACTATTCAGAGTGCCAGAGCCCCTTCTACAAGGTCTCTGTACGATCTGAAATGGAAAGCGTTTGAGAGGTGGTGCGATCGAAAGGGCGTCATTCCCTTTCAATGCTCGATCTCTTATGTGCTCATGTTTCTTCAAGACCTGTTTGAACAGGGCTTGGCCTTTTCTACTATTAAAGTCTATCTACAGCAATTTCGGCCTGTCATGTAGGTTACGATGGCGTCTCTCCCGGGGCGCATCCTCTCGCATGTAGATTTTTAAAGGGCGTCCGTCTCCTCCGACCGGCGGTTCGACCAACACTCCCGTCCTGGGATCTGTCCCTGGTTCTGAACGCTCTCTGTGGAGCGCCTTTCAAGCCCCTGCAGGATGCGGATATTAAAATTCTATCTTATAAGACGGCTCTCTTGCTGGCACTCGCCTCAGCGAAGAGAGTGAGTGAGATTCATGCTTTTTCTATGCACCCTTCTTGTTTGGAGTTCGGTGCGAACGGCAATATGATGACTTTGCGGCCCAATATAGCGTTTGTGCCTAAAGTGCCTATGTCTTACGGCTGCTCAGCGTTGCAGCTGTCATCTTTTTATCCCCCTCCATTTTCCTCGGAGGAGCAGGAGAGATTGCATTCTCTCTGCCCGGTTCGTGCATTACGCTTGTATTTGGCCAAGACTGCATCTTTCAGGCGTAGTGACCAACTGTTTGTGTGCTTTGCGACGGGGTCTAAGGGCCGTGCGCTGTCGATACAGAGGCTATCTCATTGGATTGTTGAGGCTATTGCACTGGCCTATCGGGCCTCAGGGAACGACCCTCCTGTTGTCAGGGCTCATTCTACCAGAGGTATGGCCGCGTTTTGGGGTGTGCCTCTCCAGGCTATTTGTGCGGCCGCGGGCTGGGCCTCGCCGCATACGTTTGTGAAGCACTATCGCCTCGATGTTACGGCGTCTACTGTGGTGCAGCGTCTAGGCCCGCGAAAAAACTGCTTCTTAGCATCTTTCGGCGTGGCTTTGACCTTCAGGTATATTGATTAGGCTCTGAGCATCAGGGGCGTTGTTAAAACTCCCATAGAGTCACAGTCTGTGTCGAACGAGTCGACCGAAAGAGAACGAAAGGCTATTTCATAGCCGTGGTTCTCTGAGGGAGATAAGTGAGACACAGACTTGCGTCGCCCCTTCTGCTTGCTCATCTTTCAGAGCTGGTCAATGTGAAGATGAGTGAGCGGTCACGGTAATTTATAGGCGGGCGGGGCGCCTATGATTGACAGCTCACTCAGCCAATAGGCGTTTTTAAAGGGCTTCAAGAACGGTCGTGCGAGGGCGCTATATCCCTTAGAGTCACAGTCTGTGTCTTACTTATCTCCCTCAGAGAACCGCGGCTATGAAATAGCCTTTCGTTTCTCCTTGGCTGTCTTCCGTTGTGGGGACTCAGCATTCTCATTGAAGTGCATGGCTGCAAGATAAAACCTAAACCAAACAACAGAAATGTTGTAACACAAGTGAAAGTCACTTTTGCATGCACACACCAAGCTGTTAACTCACAGCAAAAGCATTTGCTTTTAAGCTCCGCAAGATGCCACACTTGGAGCATCTGTTTGGCATGCTGCGTTTGTAATGTTCTAAAATAAGAACGTGCAAATAAATCCATTGTATCTAGACAACACGGTTTTCAACATATCGACTAGATATCATTTGAATTGATAACGTGAAGTTGTTTCCACTTCAAAAACGTATGTGTTATATGGGTATGGGTTATATTACAGCTTAGCAACCAAACTATTGTGTTACTCAGCTTCAGTTAGCTGCTAGCTATCTTGCTGAGAACATAACCTGTCAGAGATCTCGACAAACATGCATAGTAAAATGTAGGTTAACATGACAAGACAGGTTTTATCCGAATGACACACAGGAAAATTAAATAGCCTTGCCAATGAACTAAATCACACATTCTACTTGCTAGATACACGTTAGCATGGCTAATAACTGCTTAGCGACAAAATAATACTTACAGCATGCGGTTGTGATGGCCTTACGGTCGGAACAGCCCCTCGTTTCAGTAACAGCAGCTTAGCAAATCCTGCTTAACTGTCCAAGGTTTTGCCTTCGGTGAAATGTTTTGCAAATTAATAACGGAGTGTTGAACTTTGCAGGGATCTTCTGGTAGAAAAACATTATCCATGCCCCTCGAACTTTTGAATCCTTGGGAAGAATATGGAAAGTCTCAGCTTTCTTTGTAGCCTAAGTTTCAGCCTGGAACACTGCATTTACGACCGAGGCTCATTTTTGATATCCTTGACGAACTGTCTGCTTTATAATTCCTGTGGAAGTAAACGAGCAGGCAGCTAAACTAGTGTTTGTCTCATCTTCGCTCTCCATTCACGTTCCTGGGCTCAGAGCACCAGTGGGCTGGTCTGTATGTAAATTTTGAGGCGTGACAAATGTACAGGCCAGAGCCAAATAAGGTACCACCTGCGAGTTTGCGTAAACTTGCAGCTTCGTTAGGATTCGCCTGTTTTATGGCGGGAGTTTCGAATTGTGAGATTTGCATAGGAAGGAGGTGTCGGTGGGGTTTTGAAGTTCTCTGTATGTCCATTTCACCCACTGAACTATCACTATTCATCTATGACAAAGTAAACTCGGTTTTGCATTCTATGACCCCTTTAAGCCCGCCTAACGACTCTATACACGATTTGATTGGCCTGATAGAAGTTTAATTTTTCGAGCTCATTAGCCAGCGGAGAGTTGCTAGACTAGCCCTGGAAGCAAATGTAATTTGCTGCCGCTAGGGTGCGTCTAGATTTCTAGGCTACTATTGTGCAGTAATCACATTGAAAATACTACTGTGTTTCTATTCAGGTACACGCCTTCACAGCAGGGAGTGGCATTCAACTCGGGAGCAAGTCATTCGCATGGTGGACATGCAGAAGGATCCCATGGAGCCTCCACACTTCACTCCACACTGCTCTATCTCTCAAGATTTCCCATTCTTGACTTCTATGCTCTAAAACTAAGTCCTCCAGCTAATTTTCTTTATTATATAATGTAGCACCTAAGATGTGTTTGGTAACATAGAAATTCATCTTTGAAGACATAGAGCAATGTAATTGTCCACTGAGTAATGCACTTTTTTCTTGGTGGATGCCTTAACTAGGCTTTGTTTACACCCGAATTCTTAAAATTGGCCTCTAAAAAAAAACCTCTGTGTTTGCATGAAGTGTTCCTTGGATGCATCTCAAGTGGTTAATGGTTGAATATTCTCTCTGTGCAGGATCAACAAGAAGATTCCTCGTGGACCCCCATCCCCCCCTGCTCCAGTCATGCACTCCCCCAGCAGGAAGGTAAAGCCGGCCTATTCATGTGTTTCATATGGCGATACCCCTGGGGAAGGCTACACATAGTTTCTTAATGGAGACAAAGGCTAAGTGCACAATATGTCGTTACCTTTACTCGCTCACTCTTTCTCTCCATTTCTTGCTCTCTCTCTCTCTCTCCATCTCTCCCAGATGACCGTGAAAGAGCTGCAGGAGTGGAAGATACCTCCATGTATCTCTAACTGGAAGAATGCAAAGGTTTGTTGGACTCTCTCTCTCTCTCTCTCTCTCTCTCTCTCTCTCTCTCTGGCCTCTCACTCCCAGAATAAGAATCTTCATTAATAATTTAGAAGGCCACAGATGTGCTGTATTGACGGCTGAGGTTAACATTGGCATGGCATACTCCTCTCTTAGGGTTACACGATCCCTCTGGACAAGCGATTGGCTGCAGATGGAAGAGGCCTGCAGACGGTTCACATCAATGAGAACTTTGCCAAGCTGGCAGAGGCTTTGTACATAGCAGACAGAAAAGTAAGCAGAGCAGTGATTTTTATCTATGAAAAAGTTTATGTTGTGAATAGAATCAGTGGCACTCTCTCTACTATTGGAATTATGACCTTGTTATATGAAAATCACACTATTAAATGTCCCAGAACTGAACTAGACCTGAATATCTGTGTGTAATGGTACATTAATCCCCTGCTATTTGTATATAACATAAAACTATCAACATGTTAATGATTGACTACATTTCCATGCACACCTTATTCCTGTTTTATTCGGAATAATAATTCAGATTGCGCATGACTCCTGTAAACGCCTTATTCCAGCTGTCATTACCTGATTAATCTCATATAAAGGCAAAAGTTCACTTCTAGAGTGAAGACGATGTCAATTTATGTAATAAAATTGAAAGTTTTAATGTCAGGATGGACGATGGGTGGGAGCATCGTAATGCTCAAAGAGACGCAGGTTTTGCGCTCACTAGCCTACTGACAGATGAAGAATTGGTGAAAAAAAAAAAAACTCAAAGCAGCCTATTATACGGTTAAAAGGCAAAACAATAGCGGAATAGCAGCTCTATTCTGGCCAAATACACCTATTTTGCAGTCATGAATGAAATTAAGGGACGGAGCCCATGGAGATGCCATGACGCACTGATTGACATGTAAACGGGAATATTCCGTTGTCATGACGCACTGATTGACATGTAAACGGGAATATTCCGTTTCTATTACACATGGAAACCTCTTATTCTGAATATTGGCATAAGCAGAATAGGATCCTTAATTGGAATATGGTGTGCATGAAAACGTAATCGTTACTCAATGACTCTGCATTTACATGTATTAGGACGTGTAGCTATTAAACCGAATTGACTGCAATGTAAAATGTGACCAGTAGGGCCTACATGGGTTAGTAGGCCTACAGGTGTTGAGAGTGTAGTATTACTCTGAAATGCAGCATCACTGCAGGAGTCTTTACCTAAGAATTGCTATTAATTGTCTGAAAGCAAGTGCCTCTGTTTGAATGAACCATTATGGAATTCCAACACTAAAGTGCTTGTCCATTTAACATCAAGTGAATACTATTTCACCAAGTATGAGCAGTTGCAGTTAAATGATTACAGGAGAGGCCATATGAAATGTAAGTTTTATCTTTCTTAAACGATGATGTTTTCCCCCTCAGGCCAGAGAGGCGGTGGAGATGCGTGCCCAGGTGGAGAAGAAGATGGCGCAGAAGGAGAAGGAGAACAGGGCCGTTTCAAGGAATTTGGGGGCCCCAAGCAAAATGGACATGGAGGCCCCCCCCCCACCGCACGCAAAGCCCACAGGAACCACCGCATAGCCATACAGTTTAAGTTCACCCACAGTTTATATAAATACAAAATTTTGACAGTGCAATACTGCAGTTGCATATATATATACTGTGCATTAGTTTTGAACATTTGAACATTTGCAAAAACACCACCATACCATAAAATCCGATATAAATGCAAAAAAGTGCACAATAACTAAATCCAACATACTTAAACACACACACACACACACACACACACACACACACACACACACACACTCACATTAACATTTTTCAGTTCTCACAAAGTGAGAAAATAAAACACTGCCATCTTATGCAGAAAAAGGATGCCTTGTTCAAACTATAAAGAGTGCAGGTTGTATAGCAATTTAAAAATCCAACATAAATACAAGTACACACACACACACACACACACACACATAAGATTAACCTTTCAGGCCATCTTCATCAGTGGAGGTATCCTTAGGAAGAGCCGGAGGGCTGAGAAATTTAAGCAAAGCACCTTGAGGGAGAAAGAAAAGATATGTTAGCATTTCCATATTTTGATATTTAGAAGGGATGCAGCTGCTTTCACAACTACCAATGCTTACTGTAAAACCATCCCAAGCTAATGTTATACATTGACCTAGGCCTACTTGTAGCTTAACATAGCATTTAAGATTCTGCTGTTTGAGAATTAGACAGACGCACCTGATGCTTTAAAGACAGTAAACAGCTGGCGTGCATGAATACTACTAGACATGAATGTTCCAGTCTGCTTTGATGCACGGAATTTATCGTGTGGTTTTCCTAACCCCCATTTGGTAAATAGATTATCACGGTCGAATAGTTAGTAGGCTATAGCAGAGAAGCTATGCCACTTTCATCAAAACCTATTACAAAGCTTTAGCAATGTTATGTCATTAAATACGATAAACAGTGATTCTGGAACAGATCTGCTAAGATCTGATAAGATTCCTTATCCCGTTAATAAACATATTACAGTATGTAACCATATTCCGTCCGTTCGAAAAAAAAAGTTGCGCTAACTGTTCTAGTTTGTTACAAGCAGCATGGGCCGTCAGGCAGGTAGTTAACATAAACATTTTTTGCTAGGCTAGCCTTCCTGCTGCAAGTAATTACACCATTTGTACAAGACAAGTATAGCTATTTTATCCAGTGTAATTTATCACTTACCACTATCTTGTTTTTTCTTGTCATCCTCTTCCTTTCTCTTCTGGCTTCCGGACGCATAACTCCGCTTCATTATGACTGGCAAGGTTTTATATTTTCGCGGCAGCAGCAGAGACCACAAACCTGGCTGGCTGGCTGCTCACAGCGACTACTGAGAGGGGCCCCCTTGAGGGGGATCTCGGTATTGCCGGTAACAGTGTCGTTGCACTTTACTGCATTGACTATCAAAGGGGCGCTCAGTTTGTCGTTGCATTTTATTTTTAACCAGTCGTTGTCGTTGTCGGGGCCCCAAGCAATTGCTTGGTTTGCTTGCCTTCTAGCGACGGGCCTGAAGGAGAAGAAAGAGAAGCTGCGCGAGTTGGCTCAGATGGCTCGCGACCGCAGGGCTGGGATCAAGAGTCACGGAGACAAAGGTACGAGACTGCTGCGCCGCTGCTTCCCTGGTCACACCACAGCCTGACCTCCTGTTGACACCGCGCGCGCATGCAAGCAAAACAAACAAACAGATATGTTCTCCACTGACCACTGAGGGGTGAGGGAGGGCAAGGGTTTACTTAACTGAACAGACACTTGAGAGTCCAGTGCACACGTTGTACCAGTGGTCAGGGAGTTCAACCATAGTCACACATGTACTGTATCTCTGTGCGAGGTTAAGAGGATGGCTAACCTAAGTCAGTTAAGTTCATTTGCTTTAGAAAAAGAGAGATGTGCTTTGATTGTGACACTAGCTATGTTTACATGGACAGTTTGTTTTTGTTATTTTGATTAAACTATTATGATTGAAAAATCTGTCCTGTCGTTGCGGGTGCGTTCTATTCCGATCAGGTGCTCTCGAGTGCTATAGAATCTTTGATCGGAATAGCCATTGTTGCCTACTTTTCCTTGAAGATACAGCAAGCAATCTGATTTACCGTATACATGACTCCATGGGGCAGCCGTGGCCTACTGGTTAGCGCTTCGGACTTGTAACCGGAGGGTTGCCGGTTCGAACCCTGACCAGTAGGCACGGCTGAAGTGCCCTTGAGCAAGGCACCTAATCCCTCACTGCTCCCCGAGTGCCGCTGTTGTTGCAGGCAGCTCACTGCGCCGGGATTAATGTGTGCTCACTGTGTGCTGAGTGTGTTTCACTAATTCACGAGATGGGTTAAATGCAGAGACCAAATTTCCCTGATGGGATCAAAAGAGTATATATACTTATACTCCATGGACTACACCACCACTTTCATTCTGATTAAAATTCTGATTCTCATTTTTATTCAGATTGAGGTATTTATATGAGAATTCTGATTGAGTCGTTATTCCGTTTCTAATCGGATTAAAAGTGTCCATGTAAACATGGCTAATGAGTTTGTTGCTACAGTGTGTAGGGTGATAAGGCTATACTTTCGTTTGTGGTGTTGGCCCTGTTCACACTCCTTTCTCACTCTTTCTCTCTTTTTTTGTGTCTGTGTGTACCTTCATCTGTTGGCCCTGTTCACACTTTGTCTATCTGTCTGTCCATCCCTGTGTACGTTCTGTTGGACCTTCTCTCTTTCTTTCTCTCTCATTCGTCCACCTGCTCCTTCCTCCCTCCTCCTGTCCCGCTGGCGCCGGCAGGTGGCGAAGACGGCGAGACCAGGGAGCGTGACGAGATCCGCCACGACAGGAGGAAAGAGCGGCAGCACGACAGGAACATCTCCCGGGCCGCACCCGATAAGAGGTAACATGCATTTTTAAACCCACCCACTCAATCATTCATGCCTGGCCCCCCTGAGCCCGCCGCCAACATTAGACTCCAGTCGGAGCCTCCAGGGCACAAATCATCAGCCAGGGGTTAAAAGAAAGAATATGTCCCCAGAATCCCCTAACCAGGACGTGATCACATTTGCTCTCTGAACTGTATTAAATGGATTCGTTTTGAGCGATGTAGGGGGTTAATGTAAATCTGAGAACCTCCCTGTTCTGCCATTCAGGTCTTGTCACTTCCAGTCTGGGAGCTGCCAGACTTGCACTTTAACCCCATGAGAGTGGTAGTTGTTAATAATGTATGCAGCAAGCTCTAGTTTTAAAAAATGCAACAGTCAGATAATCCTCTGAATGACCATATCTTGCCACACACACACACACACACACACACACACACACCGTTTCAGAATAGGACTAATGTGTTGCGACTAGAGAACCATTACCCTGAGTACGGTTCTTGAGACAGTGTTTGCCCTATCCTTCCCATCATCTTGAACACGCTTTGACGGTTTTCCTCTGAACAGGTCCAAGCTGCAGAGGGACCAGGACCGAGACATCAGTGAGCTCATAGCTTGGGGCCAGCCCAACCCGCGCACCTCCAGTATGGCCCAGTATGACCAACGGCTCTTCAACTAAAACAAGGTAATGCACTCTATTGCAGCCTGCCGCACCTTGTGTCTGATTGCCACTATCACTCTCACATGACACTTCAACTTTATGTGCCCACTGTGAAGTGGTGTATGATGGTGTTTGTCTTGGGTTTGTTGTCATGTTAAAAATATAGTGTACGTAAGCATGCTTCTTTCCCAGACATTAGTGTACCATGACCAAATGAGATCATGGTTCCTAAGACACAAATACAAGTGTCTGGTTTCATGCCTAGTGTGTTAGCTTGAATTTCAGGTCAATATCAGTTTGCCGTGTTTCTTTGCAACCGTTCCCCTTTGTTTGTGTCATGCAATCAACGTCCAGTTGTCCAAACTACTTATTAGGCTGGAGAATTTATGAAAGACTTGCAGACACAGTCAATAGCCTCTTTCCGATTAATTCATTGCAACAAATCTTGTATTAGGTTGTGACTTGTGATTGTTTTTATATGTTAAACATATAACAAAACAAACAAAAAATTGTATTGATGTTCTTTAAACACAATTTCATTGGCACCAAAGTCAACCTGTGTAATGGTGCCATTTTGGGATGCCCACGGTTTTGAATGTCTGTCTGTGTTGACCCTTTCTTTCTTTCTCTATGGCTTACAGGGAATGGACAGTGGCTTTGGTGATGATGACCAGTACACAGTGTATGACCAGCCCTTCAGGGGAGACAGGTCAATGGCCCAGAACATCTACAGGCCAAGCAAGAACACTAAGTTAGCATAGAAGATGCCTCAGCCACTTGTATATTTTTTGTGTAGCAACATTTTGGGTATCTGCTGGAAACAATAATACCACTCAATTACATTAGTGCCCGTCGCAATGCAAGTGTTGCAAACGTTTCCCAATCGAGAGCTGCCAGACTTTTCATTCACTTTGTGAAAATGTCTGGATATTTCCAGGCTAGAGATAATGTGGAGGCAATACAAAATAGTCTTGTTGATAATTTGTTGAAATGAAATGAGGTGACAATGAAATGAAATGTGGAGACATTTCAGTTTGAAATAGCCTGAATATTACATATTTTATGTGATACGATTATTTATTATATATATAGGCTTATTGTAAAAAAATGTGTTCCAATTCATTGCATTTTTATGCTAGCTTAATAATTATTTTTGTGGTAGAAATATCAGTATCGGCAAGTAAAGTGGGAGCACTTTGTGAGACGATCTTGTCTAACATCACACATCCATCTCTTTCTCTCTGTCTCTGTTTGTCTCCAGGTTTGTGCCGGATCGTGAGTTCTCTGGTGCAGACAGCGGGCCTCGCCGGGACGGACCCGTCCAGTTTGAGGAGGATCCCTTCGGTCTGGACAGGTTCTTGGTGGAGGCCAAGCAGCATGGTGGCTCCAAGAGGCCTTCCACCAGCGGCCGCTCCAAGGACTTCGACCACGAGAAGAAGCGGAGGAAGGAGTGAGCAGCACAGCCTAGCCAACGCCCTGGAGAGACGTCCACACCTCCATAGCATCTCTACTTTGTGTGTTGTTATGGGACCTGAGCCCGCCCATGGGAATACCAAGGACCTCTTGTGCTGCTACCTCGGAGTAGATCTTTGTTCGCTCCACGTGCTCCATAGACCTCTGAAGTTCGCCTACAAAAAAGCTGCCATCTTTGACATCCGGTATCTGGCGATTTTTCCTATGGGAAAATAACATGGGGATTTTGAATAATCGCACCTGTTAAAGTCTCGTGGGGATGAAAAAGTCTGAAATGCAGACGTTTTCCTGAACACACTTTTGTCCTCTGCCTTCGAGTGGATACTGTGATCTCCGGTAAGTGAAGGCGGCACACTTAGATGTTTGCTACTCCAGAGCTAACTTGCAATGCAATTTGCCATAGGTAGTTAGCTTCAATTAACAACCGGATCTCCTTATATGGGCAAAGATGGCCGTTTTGGATCTTTTTTGTAGGCGAACTTCAGCGGTCTATTGTCACACGTGGCTACTGAGCTGAATCGTAAAATGTGTATTTTAAGTCAAAACGCTCTGTAGTTGTTTGTAAGACATACAGTATACAGCCCCCATCCCTATCTTATCATTCCTGTTCTTTTTTTTTTTTTTTTAAGTATATTTTTTGGCCTTTCTATGATTTGTGAAGTATACTTATCCCTTTTAGATTGGACTATGTTTGACAATGTTTTAGAAGTTATAACTAGATAATGAGATTAATACAAAGTACTGTGCCTGATTTCTTGGTATGCTTGGGCCGAAACACAGTTGTGCCAAAATGTTGCCTCAAGCCAGCTATTGTTTGCCTAATTGAAGTTTTAAAAGATGCATGCTCCAAAGACCAGTGCAATTACACACTTATTGTTGACCATGTTAGTGAATTGTGTTTGCATGGCCAGTAATGAGCGAGCAACAGTGAAGACAAAGCTGTTTCCATATTACAGGGAATAGTTTGAGGAATTAAAAAGTTGGACAACTCCCCAGTTATAGAAAAATGAGAGGTACTCCGTTGACGAATCCTTTGGCAATTTAGTTTGCCCAGATTTAATAATTTCCCTTCAAAAATTTGCTCAATTTGCATTAAATGTCCTCTTGTAGACTGTACTATCCACTATAAAGCATTACCAATGAAAACCCCTGGAAAATCTTCTCTTGAATTTATGAGTTGAAAACTAGCCCTATTTCTTTTTGCTACAAATTTACAATCTGAGTAAATATAATAAATATTATAGTCAATCTCAGTAGCAGCCCAGTAATGCACTAAATAGTGAATGGTAGGTTCTGGTGGTTCTTCATTAAGCTATAGAATGCACTATGCATCTACTAAAGGAGTGGGTAATGGATCACAGGGCAAGTCTTTTATAGTTTCCCATTTTGAAAGCCTCTTCATGGAGGGGCATTTCTGAACACTGGGTAGTTGTTTATTTATGTACCAGATTATTAATTGGACTGGGAGTTCAGTCATCATTGTCGTCATCCTCTCATCCCTGTGGTACCAAATTACATTAATTAGGCGTCAGTGGCACCTGTGGCAGGTGCACAGGCCTAATGAATTCCCCAGAGGTGTCTGAAATAATTAATAGTGCCTTCATGCCGGCCGTAAACTCGGAGGACTTTAAAAATCCCGATCTCCGAAAAAAGTGTGTTCATGAGATCAGCTCAGAAAGCAAATATAGGAAACGTGTAACTACGTTATTAGAACTGCTTACTATGGTTGAGTAAGAAGGAAAATGTCTTTATTTTTTAGTTTTAATTTAGTGATAAATTATACCTTGCCTATTTGAAATGAGAGTGAGATTAGTCTCTTGTCTTGTTGCAAAGAAGGCCGCTGTGTTTGGAGAATATGATAGTGACGACAAGTCGGTGTCAGGATCTGGCCTGGACTGATGACTTTGTGCCACCCTGGTGGCCATTCTGTGTATTGTTTTCTGTCATGTGCTCTGTATTTACCTGTCTGGTCATGTGTATTTGTCTCCACCCATTCCCTTATATGGTCTGCACTTCCTGTCTCGTCAGTTTCTCTCCATTTCTGCTCACACCTGTCCCGGTTATTGTCTTGTTAGTCTGGTCCAGTCCTCTGTCTTTCTGTGTATTTCTGGCCCCCTGTTTCTCTGTTCTTTGTCAGATTGTCTCTCTGTTCACCCTGGTGAAGTCCTGTCTGGCTGTCTGTCTGTCTGTAAGTTTGTAACTGTAAGTTCGTAGCAAATAAATGTGTTTGTCTGAAGATTCCGCCTGCATTGAGTCTTGCGCTTGGGTCCTATTTTGAGTATCCTGCCAGTCGGGTAACTTGGGGCACAAGACTTGTCTCCGAGCAAAAAATCTGACCCAACGATCAAGTCTTTTTTCCTCTGTTGGAGGTCGGAATTGTTTGAATATCCAATGTGGCATGAAGGCACTATAGATTATATCTTGCCTTTTGAACATGTTCCAAACCAGACTTCCGGGCATAGGAACTACTCATTGCCTGGATGCTCCAAACACTATCAGTTCACATTTAGCAATGGGAATGGGAAATGGGAAACTCTGGGAAGGTACTCTGGGAGGTACTCTGGTAAAAAAAAAATTTTCAAGAGCTTCTTGAAGATAGGATGTCTCTGCTCTGGTGGTAGTGCTTGGTAAGTGTTCCACCGTCGGGGAGTTAGACTACAAATGAAAATAGTCTGGATGGCAGTGAGTGTAGGGGCGGCAGTGTCCGATGACAGGGCAGAGGGGTAACATACTAAGCCTTTAATGGAGCAGATCCAGTTTTGTGGCTATCTGTCCATCTGTCACTCAGAATCTATATTTTTTACTGTAACAGTCTACTGTTTCTGCTCATTGTAAAAAGTCATGCAGAAGAGCCTGGACCTCCTTTCTTCTGAGGTGACTAAACAAAAGAGCTTGCCTGGATTTGTGTAGCCTTCACAGTCAAAGCTCACAAAACATGGGAACTTTGATTGGAATAGGTGTGTTGCATTAACACCTTGCCCTGCGAGACTCAATAGTTTACCACTTATGTGATGCATCCATGAGAAAAACTGCAGCTCTGCTTAGGAGTAGTATATCGAGTAGTCTCAGACTGTAATAAGAGAATTTTGTTCTGGACATTTCTCTTTCTTTTTTTCTTGAAAGTAAGAAATGGGATTGGCTTCCCTGTTTTTCCAGTGCTTTGCATTTGCACTTTGCCCAATGTGTGGTCCTTCAGGTGTATGTAATGTCTTTTTTCCCCCCTTTCTTTTCCAAGCAGACAGACACATAATGAGTATACTCGCATTTCTTGTCAGGGTTTTAGAAAGTGCTCATTGGAGGACAAATGAGTTTTCTTATTCATGACGGACCAAGGAAATTGGTTCTTATGCAAGCTTTTGTGTGGCTTCAGGCACAAACAGCGAGCACATTGTGCAAGGCCACAATAGGAACCTCACCAAGCAAACAAAAGCAAAGACTGATAGGTTTGTATCAGTGAGCCGGGAAAACCACTGGCAATATGAGATTGACATTTCATTCCCTCACTTCCAACCACCATGCGAGTTGTTTTCATCAATTCACTGAGACTATTATTTTTCCCATATATACCGTTATACACATCTTGTGTCACGTGCAATATATAAAACTGTATGAAAAAGTTCTGTGCATTCCCGTATTGAAAGAACTGAGATGTAAGTATCTGAGCTGTGCTGTGTCTGTATCTGAGACCATTCACTGTCAATACAGTAAACAAGCAATAAAGTTATGAGTGGAGTACAATTAAAGTATTTTGTTGATTCCAGACCAAAAGTGTCCAACACTGAGTTCACCACCCTGATCAGCTCTGTTTAAACACATTTTCAGTTAGTGCCTCTGTGTCCCTCTTATGTGTCCCTCCAGAGACTTTCTAATGAGGAGACACAGCACTCAAAAAATCCTCCATAGAAATGCATGGGGTTAGTTTGTAACGCCAATATGGCAGTTGTCTACACATATCCCACCCCTTCTGTGGCAAAACGTCGACATGTGAATACATTGAGCCAATCATGTGTTGTGCTGTGAATACATTGAGCCAATCATGTGGTGTGTTGTGCAGACATCGTGCCATGTGTTGTGATCTCGCCGCTGGAGCAAGATTGGTGTTGTTAAGCCTTGCACAGGTGCATTTCTGCCGAAATAGATGCCCAATAAGTGCCCAAAAAGTGTTGCAATATGGCCGGAGAGTGGAGGGACTTGCCTCAAAGGACTTTGGTCCCTCTTACCAACTGATCACTTCACAACTGAAAGGGAAGTATACATTTCAGTGCAAACTGTAATCATTGCAATGCCATCATGATATATGCACAAAAGGTGTCCCTTTAACCTTTAATTGAAATTGATATTGGTATTGATATTCATGTCACATTAGGCACTGATAGAGTGTGTTTTCTCTCTATCTCTGCTCAAGATCTGAGATTTTTTTTACTTGCAGCTATTGGCCTCTTCAAAGCAGAGGAACACTGAGATGAAAATCATTTATCTCCTTGGTTGGACCTTAACGAAAGTGATTTGTAACCTGCAAATTGATGGATTGCCTAGTGACGAACACAGTCATACATCTGGGCTGCTTGTATTATGTACTCTTTTTATAATTTGCCATTAAGATCATGTCATTCAAACTTGATAAATGAGCCAAGCAGTAATGGCTTCTTCTGGGCTCCTGATAAGATGTCAAAGAGCATGGGAGAAGAGATTGATCTGTGGAATGTTGTGTTAACATCTTGACCAGTCTGGCATTTATTGCATAGCCCAAGGTACATATAATATTATAATAGTGCAGGTTATTTTATGACAAATAACCTGAATGCTAATGTTCTGTTGACTCTTGTGTAATGCTTTAATTCTTCAGTTCAAATATAGTAAAATATTTGCAATGTTTAAGGGCTCTTGTTCCAGTTTGTTGTTACACATTTGGCACACCTGTTTTTATACTTGACCTATGAATGGCTCATATTAAGAATGGTGATAAAATGTGATAAAAAATGGCTTTAATCTCAGACATAGCAGAACAACTGGATGATATAGCATTATGTAATAATACTTCCTAGGCTAAATACGAAGATATCATGCATG
Organism: Alosa pseudoharengus; assembly: GCF_046254945.1. Lineage (NCBI taxonomy): Eukaryota > Metazoa > Chordata > Actinopteri > Clupeiformes > Clupeidae > Alosa > Alosa pseudoharengus. Next base: position 20,680,861 of record NW_027468859.1, on the reverse strand, counting down.
GGGTCTGATTACCACTGAAGTTCTAACATGACTCATTAGATCCACATTCTCATCTCATTAAACAACCCCGATCTCATTAAAGCTTAGTTCTACCTCCTACGCCAAAAGAGATTGCAATGATGGGAAGATTACCTGAATCTTTTCACATCCATTAGCTAACACAAAATAGTAGGCCTACTGAGGTACCCTGAGTCATCCTTGGGTAGCTTATTTGTGTTAAATGGTGAATGTTCCTCATAGTTCATAAATTATAGCTTTCTTGGTCATTTTTGAGGAATTTGACCACATCATTAATTGCAGATTAGGGATAGATATATCCTTCGATAGTCGCTGTGGCACAACAGTTACACCTAGTGGGTAACAGTAAAAGCAACAAGACACTGAGGGCCCACATAGCTTGATGGTGTTTTAAGCCCCCACCGTTGTTCTTTTACAAGAGAAGATCCAAATATCATTCAGGATTTTTTTTATGAATTATGCAACCAATGTAGCCTAACTAAATAGAGTTTTCTTCTTCTCTGTCTTCAAAAGGCAATCGTTCACATTCATACACAACCATGAAAAAGCTTGGTTTAGGCCTACTATTTTTTTTCTTTATTTTGTTTTCTCTGTGTTTGAACTGGGGGACTAATTCATTGAGCACATTGGTGGTGGTTTTAAAATAGGCTTTTGAGTAACAATTGGTTGTCTTGGATTGTCCTGCCATTTGCTTCTGTACCACCTGTTATTTCTCTCACTGTCAAATTAGTCCTTGACGTTTTGATAGACAGAATTGAGTGTGGATGAATACTAAAAACCTACAAATAATAGGTATGTTAGGGGTTGGTGTTCCATTTTTGCTTGTATCCTATGGAGCTGTCTAAGAATTCATACAAATTAATTTGACCTCTAAAATACATAAATAGCTGACATGTGAAAAGTATTTTCCCATTGAAAAGGAGCCTCTAGTCTTGGCCAGTCTAAGCAGCCTTACTGGTTAAAGAAAAAAAATTGTGGCAACATGAGCTGTAGAGGCCTTACTGAATTTAACACAGTAAATGTGTCATCATTTTTATATATTTTATGAGCGGAACAATAGGCTTTGCCTTGCATGTTCTTAGTCATTCATTCTTCCCAAGGTCATTTTTTTTACTGTCCTTGGAAATGATAAGCCGCTCCCAGGCATTGCCTAATCTAATGCAAGGCAGGTAGGCCTTGTGGAACTACGACAGGAATGGTGAGTGTTGTGGTCGCATGGCAATCCACACCCACGTTGAGGTTATTACAGGTTATGCCTGATGACTTAATTTCACGACAGGCAGCCTCCTATTGAATTTTCCACGCGAAACCGCGCCCTTGTGTGACGAAATTACATGCCATTCGTCGTTAGCTGCTCTGTCGTCCTGAGGGGCGTTTTTGTCCACTAATCTCGTGTTTCGTCCCGTAGTGGGCGGTGGTAGGTTATTTCCTTTCACTCAACTGAGGGGAAGCGGCGTCGAAACTTCACTGTTACACAAGTAACCCGGAGTCTCTTGGGCGAAGAAGGGGGTCTCGGCTCATCATCATGACGGAAAGCTCCACGAGTAAACTGCTAAATGGAGATAGTTGTCACCGAACCGCTAACGGAAAGAAGGCAGCTAGAAACGGCTTCGTAAAGAACCACTGTCTTTTCCAACAACAGCAGCAGCTGCAAAAGTACCGCCGCACGAAGGAGAAGGTAAAAGGCCCTCGCGCTACAACCATACAACAACGACAGAGTGGGTGGGAGAGGAAAGGGTCGTGGTATGCATACCCGGAAATACAGTAAGGTTTTGGCCCAATGTTTTGAATGTTAAACGATGGTGATTTGTTGTAGGTAACTAGTTTCGGGCATTGTACACTTTTGTTATTTCAGAAAGTTTGTCTATTGGTAGCTATCGGTGTAACGTTGTTTCGATAAATTCATGCTAGCTTTTGTTACTAGCTGACGATAATATGAATGATTCACTGAACTTAAACGTGTTTTTAGGCTACTTAAATTAGTTATATTAGCAGATGTTAACATTTGTTAACCGACCTAAAAGTGTCTTAACTGAGTGAAGGTTAGGTGGTTAAAAACACACAATTCCCTTCGTTGTTGTTTGTTATTGTTGTTAATTGTAACGTTACGCCTCGTAACGTAATTTGATAACAGCATACCGTATTTGCCTGTGGACAGAACATTAAGTTAGTGCTTCTGAAATGTGAACAGTAGGAAGACCTCATCAGTCTGTTGCAAATTGACATTGACGGGGGTTAACTCGATCGCCTAACTAACTGGATCGCAATTATTTTAGACCCTAACATATAGCACCTGCTAGGTTACTTTGGATACGTGCTGTATTTCAGTGAGATTCCATTCCAAAACATACATTTCTGTTTTATGGTGTTAAATAGTGCGTCGACTCACAATACTTCGATAATGACCCACTGTTTTTAGGTTGTATTGTGTTGTGTGAGTTGTGTTGGTGACTGTTTACATTGACACCACTGTGGAGAATACGTTAGCGTAACCTGAGAGCTAAGTTCTTTGAAATCTTTAAGTTTCCTCCCAGGCGCTCCCGGGGCAAAGGGAGCGGCTCTCCTGGGAACAAGTTTCTTTTAGAAAAGGCCCTTTGGCTCATCTAATCCTGTGTGTTCCCCGACTGTTGGAGCTCCTCTTAGACCTGCTGACAATATTTTACAACAGTGAACACAGGCGTAGTTATCAGTCATGAGTGGTTACGTGATCTTTGTTTTTGGTGAAAAGACAGTGCTTCCTGTATTCAAAGTTGCCTCTGTCCCCTGGGCATGAAAAAAAACATTCTTGGGTTCCGGTTTCCGACCGACCCTGTCAATTTATGTGCGACCCACATTTATTTTATGAGCTTGGGGAAGAAATAACACGAAATATATTAAATAAATCCACAAATAAAAGGCGAACTATAATTACATTAATTACCCCTTGCGTTATGTATAGGGATGAGCGTATTCTCTCTTTTACAAAGTAGCCTATGCACAGCTGTTCACGAAGACGATTGTTTTCGTCACTTACCAAGGCTAATTAATGCTCAACCAAGTTACCACTTACCAAGGCTCTGCACCTTTTGCATATGACACAAAAGACTGCCCTAACGTGTTCGTTCCTCTACAGTTTTGATGACAATAAATAGAAGGCTAACGTTAATGATCTGCTTACTTGCATCTCTCAACCTGGTGTTGCTAACCTACCTAGGCTATGAAAGTAAGTTAATTAAGGCCTACTTGGTTTACTGATTTTTGAGTAGGCTATGCAACCCATTGGCAAACGTTTACCTGGATATGTCCTTTTAGCTTATGTCATGTTTGCTAGCTTGTGGGCTTAGTTTGAGTAGTGCTACCAAAATCATAGAAATTAATGAAATTGCAAGACATTTACCTCTTCTATGATCCAATAATGATTTCATTCGAGTTGTTTTTTTTAACATTTATTTTTTAGAAGACATTCCCAATTGCATCCACATATCGTAATGCACTATGCAAAAAGTGATTTACACTCGTAGCCGAACACAGTGAGATGCAAGCCTTCCAATCCACTCAGAAATGTACTTAGGCTACTCTCACGTCCTTAAAGGGGCAGGCAGTCAATTAGACGTACACCACCAATGTAATGACATTAAACAGAAGTGTAGTCAAATAGTTTAAATCAATATGAAATGACTAGATACTTACTTGGCTATTAGTAATTATGCAGGCCACAGACTATGAATTATTAAAAAGATATGAACTTAATATGAATTACAAAATATATGAATGTATTGAAACATATGACATGATGCCATCTCTTTAGGTGACTGTCTTTTTTGGACAGTTCTACTATAATGCTTTGTGAATGACCTCAGTCAAAGCATTTTCACAAATAAAGTAGGCCTACTTTGATTTTCTGTAATCCTTACTGTTTACCTTTGATTATCCTTTTTAATAAGCATCAAGATTATCAGTGTGATTTTGGTCTTACTAACCTTAATTGCCCTAAATTTAAACTATTTTTGCAATTTCACTTCCTCCCGCAATTTCTCCACAAGAAACAGCTAAAATCACCGCAACTTCCATCCAGGCATTTTAGGTCGCAACAGTCTCAAAAAACCTCGCGAAATCCTGGTGGGATTGATTTTCTACCTATCCCTTACTGCCACTGGAAAAAAAATAAATAAAAAAATCCCTACCGACCCATGGCCTCAACTGACAACCAACAGGAACCAAACCTTTTTTTTTTTTTTAATGCCCTAGCCTTAGCCTCAGGAATGACGGTTATGCTGGCTGGAAGAGTCTAAGATTCCTCAACTGTGGGACATTTTTGCATCAAGCCTATAGCAGCCTTTAAGAAGAAACAACACTTGTCTTTGTTTCCCGATCCCAAATGTAGCCTGGAGTGAAACGTGCTGTGTAGTGTCGTGTAGGCCCACTGCTGGTTAATGTTAGCCCGTCCTGGGGGCCACCAGGTTTCTGAGTAACATGGTCAGTACACCCAGGGGGATTTGGGTTGGAGGCTATGTTAATGTTAAGCTCAATTGAGTGCACACACCAGTCACCCTCTCAGTCATCAGAGGCATTTCAGAGAAGGGCATGACCACAGTCACATGCAGTTGCTAAGCAGCCCAGCAGCTCTTAATGAGGGACTGACGGAGGTACTGACTTTGTGTGTTTCTTGTGCTTTGGCCTCATTTGATTTGGGAGAATTAGAGGGACAAAAAGGGCCAGTCTGTCCCTCCGTTGAGGGGTTGGTAGACCCTGCAATGTAGGGGCAGTGCCGAGTTATCTAATAGTACAGGCTCCAGGCTAGGGTTAAGGTTATAGGCAAACCTGTTTTTTGGGACCTGGCTGGCCTTGCTGTATTGATGGGCCGGTGCGATGTCATTAGAATGAGCGCAACTTCTCCAAAAATACAGAACCAGTCCAGCACCATCATGAATCTCTACATAACGTAGGTTACTCGCTGCTGATAATTTCGTAATAGCTGTAAAAGAAGACAAGCGGACAATCAAGCTCTTTTGCCGAACTGTAACTCATCACCTGCTAACACCTCAGTGCTGTGTACACACATGTCTACTAGAAACAGCCTTTTGAGCACCCTTTAATGTTTGCACGGTAGGTTTCTTTTAAATCAATAAGGGGAAAAGTGCTCAAGTGTGGATCCACTGTCATCTCCCTGTTTGGTGTGAAAGAGGTGTTCTCACCCCCTGTGTCTGTGACTGAACATTGCTGAAAATAAAATAAAGATAACATTCTAAAAAGTTTCTGAGGAGCATGAATCAAGCATGGAGGACCCAGTTGATAGAAATGAACTTTGGCTAACCATTTTAAACAGTGCTGTCTTTTCATTTGTATCTGTGTGGATGTGTGTGCTTGGCACCCCATGTTTATGCTTCCATGGGTATCTGTGTTTGTGTCTGTCCATTCAGAGCCAACATGTCTCCCGAAACGCTGCACTGTACAACAAGCCGTTCGTGGAGTCCTTTGAGGAGACCCCTCTCCTAGTCGCCGTCCTCACGTACATGGGCTATGGAATCCTCACCATTTTCGGATACCTCCGTGACTTCCTCAGACAGTGGAAAATTGAGAAGTGCCACATTGCCAGGGAACGTGAGGAGCAGAAGGTACCACACACACCCAGTCAGCAATCACCTGTTGCACTAAAGATCTCTCAGAAATGTACAACTAGCACCATTGTGTGGAAACATGACATGATTGTTTTGTGGATTGTTTAGTGCCTCATCATAGCATTGTACGAGACCTTTTCCCAACTTAGCCTTGGTTAGGTAATGTAGGCTAAAGTAATGTTGGATGAGGCAGTTTACTTGCTTTTTTATACTGTGAATCGCCACCAAAAGTCACATTATGATTACATTATGAAAACACAAATACAAATCCTTTAGATTCTGATTACGTTGTATGTATTTTGTTGTCTTTCAGGACTTCGTCCCTCTCTATCAGGACTTTGAGAACTTCTACACCAGAAACTTGTACATGAGGATCCGGGACAACTGGAACCGGCCCATCTGCAGCGTCCCGGGAGCCCGAATGGACCTGGTGGAGCGGGTCACCCACGACTACAACTGGACCTTTGAGTGAGTGGCATGCATGCCTCGTTAACTGAGACTCCGATTAAACTGATCAATGGGATTAACAACAAGGTGGCTCCCTTCAAGGGTTTCTGAAGCTACGGGTAGAGAATTAATATCTGGCTTTTATCAGCCCCACCAGGCTTTGTTTGTTTACACTGGACCTGTTCTCTGCAATACAGCTGAGCCTTATAGAAGGTGTGGTGGGGGATGACTTCTCCTAATCCCTCTGTGTTTAAATTAACAGATAAATAAAACGGTTACTCCGGATAGTCCCAACTATTCCGGGTTACTTACTTGGCAAGAGTAAATATTTGCTTACAGAGGCAGTGCAGGGAAGTGACCAAGCAAATAATGAGGATGAATAGACTGCAGTGTGTGTTCAATGGAAGACGTAGCTTGTACTTTTAGCATCACAGTGGGGATGGCTGCTGATCACTGGGCAGTATTTGGTATATAAATAATTGAAAAATATACACACATAGAATTGTAAAGGTTAGGTTTGTAATATTTTTTTTTTCCTTTTTTGTTTGTTTGTTGATTTCCACCTATAGACACACAGGCAGGGTGATTAAGGACGTCATCAACATGGGCTCATATAACTACCTGGGCTTTGCGGAGAACATTGGCACGTGTTCTGACGCAGCCACCAAGGCTACCCTGCAGTACGGAGTGGGAGTCAACAGCACCAGGCATGAAATGGGTAAACGCCTTCACTTCTATCTAGCCACCATAAGTTCATGGCACCATAATTTAATGTTTACTTACTGTAAACATTGACTGTGTTGTTCACTCACAGCATTGTTGAATGAATGTTCTAATGACATTTCTAATAGTTAACTTTAAAATGAATCTTTAATCTACTACTTAAATGTTACCTGACTTGACTTTAGTTACTAAATCCAGAATAAAATGAATGAATCAACAGTATTTCCATTCTAGCCAGGACGTATCAGTTGCTTGTCATGCCACTGACAAAGAGAGGTCTCTTATGAACATGTTATTTTACACATAATGCTAATTTGCTGATTATATAAAGTTCAGGGGACTACTAGATCTGGTACTGACTGTTCCGCTTGCTCCACAAACAGGAAACCTGGATAAACATGTGGAGTTGGAGAACCTGGTTGCCAGATTTCTGGGTGTTGAGGCTTCCATGGCTTTTGGGATGGGCTTCGCCACAAACTCTATGAACATTCCTGCTTTGACAGGAAAAGTATGTGTTCATTCCATACCTTTGTTATCAGAGGGCTTTGAGCTGGAAAACAAGTGCTCAAAAAAATAATCCTCAAATGACTAATGGAATTATTGCTTCCTCTACATGTTATGAAAGCATGCGGTTAATGGCTGTTCAGTTGATGAGAAGAGGGTGTAGTGTTCTACCTCCTGTTTTCCAGAATAGGCTTCAAATATTTCAGATCCAATCGTCATCACGGCGCCTCACACAGCAGGTTCATGGGAAGTCTGCAATGCCCTCTGAGTCACTCTTTCACTTCCTGTTTGGCCACTGTTACTGGCCAAACAGGAGAAGAAGCTTAGAATCAGCAGCCTGACTATGCACATGACCATGATTATGCGTATATGCACTGTATAAAGGTGGAAATTCATTTTTTGGCAGGGAATGACAAAACAACAAAACATTTTGTGTTAATATATTTAAACAACAGGAAATTGATCAATAAATGAACCAACACAGTAGTATTAACAAAAATACATGACCCACCTGCTGATGTTGCGACACAATGGATTTGCTGAAATAGAACAGTGATTTGTATTTTTTTGTATTGTGAAACATAGGAATGATGAAGCGATAGTCCGCAATGTCTGGAAACAGGTGGCTTCCGTCTGTCATTGACGTTAATAACATCATGGCAGAATATGACCCTGCAGTGACAATCATTTGTTTCTTTTCGGAGCAGGAGATTACTTTATGGGCCTGTACTTTGGTAGCGCACAGGGAAATGGCACTGACTCCTTTTATGTGCTGATAAGCACCCACACACACACAAGAATGAGGGGTGTAGCACAGAAAGGTGCTCACACACTATGCACTATGCATACTAAACACAGATATCTCTCACCCTCTCTCTCTCTCTTTCTCTCTTTCTCTCAATCTCTCTGTCTGTCTGTCCTCTCTCTCTCTCTCTCCCTCACTCTCAGGGTTGTCTGATTTTGAGTGATGAGTTGAACCATGCCTCTCTGGTGCTCGGGGCAAGGCTGTCTGGATCCACTATTCGCGTCTTCAAACACAACAGTAGGCCTCCCCTCCTCTCTCATCCACTCTTATCTCATAGTCTTATAAAGTTATCCAGTCACATGCTTATGGCAGCTTGTTATCTCTGGCTCATGTGTGATGGATCGAATGCCATATTCTGGGCAATTTAGTGAGCTGGCCCAGCCTTGAACATAACCATCCCCTGATAATGAAAGGCAGTAATGGTTGGAATGTGAATGTGTTTTTTCTGGGTGGAGTTGGACGTGGACACCCCTGAATTGGGAGTGTTTTTGTTACTGAGTAACTCATTCTTTCTCTCTTTCTTTCTGTCTCTTTCTCTCTCTCTCTCTCTCTCTCTCTCTCTCTCTCTCTCTCTCTCTCTGTTCTTCATCCTAGATATGCAGAGTCTGGAGAAGCTCCTGCGAGATGCCATAGTGCACGGCCAGCCCCGAACACACCGGCCCTGGAAGAAGATTCTCATTCTGGTAGAAGGAATTTACAGGTACCCTACTAACGAAGCCAGCTACTCTCATATGGTTAGCATGTTAGCATTGTTAGCATGCTAGTTAACATAGTTAACATAACTACTAAAAATGATTAGCTAGGTTAGCTAAGTCACATGGTTAGCATAGTTAGCATGTTAGCATCATTAGCATGCTAGTTATCATAGTTAGCATAACTACTAAAAATGATTAGCTAGGTTAGCTAAGTCACATGGTTAGCATAGTTAGCATGTTAGTTAGCATAGTTAGCATAACTACTAAAAATGATTAGCTAGGTTAGCTAAGTCACATGGTTAACATAGTTAGCATGTTAACATTGCTAACATAGTTAGCATGTTTAACAAAACTGCTACAAAACATTAGTTAAGTTAGCTAAGTAACATGGTTAGCATAGTTACTATTGTTAGCATGTTAACAAAACTGCTAGAAAATGTTAGCTAAGTTAGCTAAGTAGCATGGTTAGCATGTTAGCATTACTAGCACTGCTATAAAACATTAGCTAAGTAGCATGGTTAGCATAGTTAAAAATCTTAGCATAACTACTAGCAAACATTAAAGCCATTCCAACTTTCAGTTATCGTCAAATATCTACCTATACACAGCCATTAAACTATTTGAATATCAACATTCATTAAACTTGCAGTCTGTCAACAACTTTTAAACTATTTACCTTCAACTTTTAAACGGTCTACTTTTAAACTATCATTAAACTATCTATTAAACTAGCTGTCTATCAACAACTTTTAAACTATCTACTGTCTATCAACAACTTTTAAACTATCTACATTCAGCTTTTAAACAGTCTACTTTTAAACTATCAACTTTTATTAAGCTATGCAACCACCATGTTTATCCTAGCATTACTGTAGTAACCATCTCTGTATTATCTGTTTTAACTATACATGATATTTTACATCACAACTTTAGCATTTTCATGCACTGGTAATTCCTTGGAATTGCATTTCTAGTTATTATTTGATGAACTGTTGCTAGTCATTTAGCACACTGAGCCATAATGTATTGGATGGAATTATGGGTAATTTGTGCCACTGAAGATTTTCAAACAGATTAACTTGATGAAAGCATATCCTAGTGCGTGCCACCATACATACACTACCTGGAGTATGCAGGACCCTCACCACCTCTTCTGGCTTGTGTACCCGATAGCATGGAGGGCTCCATTGTGCGTCTGCCTGAGGTGATTGCACTGAAGAAGAAGTACAAGGCCTATCTCTACCTGGATGAGGCCCACAGCATTGGGGCACTAGGACCCAGGGCCAGAGGCGTGGTGGACTACTTTGGCTTGGACCCACGGGACGTAGACATCATGATGGGGACCTTCACTAAGAGCTTTGGAGCAGCAGGTGGCTACATTGGTGGCAAAAAGGCAAGTAGACTAATAGACAATGTTCTGTAGCTGTCAGGCTACAAATCAATATCTTTTAGCTTCCCTTGAGTAAGCTTTGGGTTCTATTTATTTCAGTTGTATGATCAATAGTATAACTTTATAATTGTCACTCATCATGAATATTTAAAAGTGTTTTATGGTTTTATACCGGATAAACAGGACATAACAGTCTGTCATAATATGTCAACCAGAACATCACAAAATGTCATCCGAGAGCCCTTTTTTCATCTCTGAATATAGGCTCATGTAAGATTTTTACTAATAATTAGTTATTTGCTGTTGCTTTGTAGGAGCTGATTGACTACCTGCGCACACACTCACATAGCGCAGTCTATGCCACCTCCATATCGCCACCAGTCGCCCAACAGATCATCACTTCTATGAAGTGCATTATGGGAGAAGATGGCACTAATCTTGGTGAGCTTTGATGGCTGGTTCCTTCACACTACACATTTGAACATTCTGTCTACACGCCATGCCAAGGATTCTGTGTTTACAGTGACATTTACTGACCTTTAGAGCAGTGACTATGGAGGTAAGACATTTGGACATCCGATGGTCCCTCTATGCTAAATATGCGCGCACGCACACACACACACACACACACACACACACACACACACACACACACAGTGATGGTGTTCAGGAAGTTTCACAATAAACATGCTGTGAGATCACATTGCATTTAATGCGAAGACCACAAGGTGGCAGAACATCCTTTGGAAACAGTCATGTTTGCACACTGTTTGTTTGCTGGGGACACAGTGGCAAGTTTGAGTGTTCATTTCAAATTACAGCACTTGCCAGAAAGTCTTAACGACAACCGATAAAGCAAGTTTATTATAAGCACAATTTGCAGTTCACAATGGCAGTCTCAGTGGCTCCTTTGATTGTCCTAGAAACAACACATGCTGAAGTAAACATGCGTAATGTTACTTTTGATCTCTGTGCCTTGTTTGTGAAGTTGAGGCAAAGGTTGGCATCAAGAACCCATTTCCTTTTCAATATAAGCTTCTCCCCTCCTTTTTAACTGTTCTTTTCTTTTCCCTTTTAACCAACTCTTGGCTTGTGTTGTTTCACAAAAAATCTATTGAAACCTCCTGTGTATGACTGAGCTGAGCTACAACCCAAAACTGAAAAATCAAAAGAAATTTGATTTATCTCAAGGTCAAGTCATGTGACTTGACAGGTTCACTTTCTGCTTTAAAGTTTTGGATGGAGGGGAGAATTGGAGAGGTAATGGATCCAGCATGAGTATTAAATGTCCAACTAACATCTGTAGTGTTGAGTTTTCCAATTCCAACACTCAATGTGCTTGTCCGATGGAGCACATAGTCACATATTGATCCATGTTGATCTCTAGAGTGCTATGGTTTCGCTTTTCTTTCAACACACGTTCCATCTCGATTCAAATGTCATGTACTGACTTCTAGAACGGTCACCTGCCTTTGTCTACCCGTTGCTATGCTGTCTAGCTTGGAAGTGTCAGTGTTAAATGTAGTTTCACATTCTAGTTTTTGGGTCAAGTTTTCTTCTATACCCAAAACCTTTTCAGATTCTATATGCCTTAGAGCTTGGCTTTTCAAGATTGCAGCATGTCTAATATCTAGGAGTCTAATGATAAAGTATTCCAGCTAAGTTAAATAAGGATTATGTACTTTTACTGTCTGGATTACATGTAGAGGGAATCATACCTGCTTTACCGAAAGTTGAGAATAAAGTAGGAAAAAAAAACAGAGAAAAAGTAGAGAGCATTGACCCACCAGCATCATAATATCAAACTCAACTTTTCAGTGAAATGTTGGTGCAGGTTGTACACATCTTACCTCCCACAAGCAGCGCTAGTACACATCATAGAATACTTCTATCCGCCCCGTGCTGTACGGCAGGGGCCACCCCACCCCACCCCTAGCCCTCTCCTTTGATCAGGACCCTCCCGATGGCCGTCCGTCAAACAGACAGCGACGGCGCGGCGTCCCTTTGAAACCCATCTGGACGCCCCTGCCCGCCACGGGGGAGGAAGAGGGAGCGCTGTGCTGAGCCGCGCTGTGCCTCACAGCCACATCTGGAAGCTCTTTGCCTCCGTGTCAAGCCCTGGGCCCCATCTCTGAAGGTGTTGAAAGAGGGAGGGAGAGGGAAAAAGAGAAGGCGGAAGACTTTCGAGGAAGAAGGATAGGCTGAGAGAGAGAGATGTACATACAAGGAAAAAGAACAATCATAATGTAATGTAATGTAATATTGTACAGAAATGGCCGGTGGCTCTCCTTCACTCACTCTTTGACTTTCATCCACCCTCTTTCTCTCTCTCTCTTTCTTTCTTCCTCTCTCTCTCTCCCTCTCTTTCTCTCTCTCTTTCTTCCTTCCTCTCTATCTGCCCTTGGATCTTAAACGTGCCAGCCAAATCCCTCTCTCTCTCGCTCTCTTGAAGTCGACCATCTCCATGTAGACCCCCCTCTGCCTTTATGGCTTTCAGATGTGTCAGAGTGAGTTGATGGGGAGTGGTGAGGAGCTGGCTGAGTTGAGAGATGTTCTCTGATCATGAGGACTACAGGGGAGGGCAGGGAAGTGCATATGGGTGTGAGAAAGGGGACAGCTCCTTGGAATACCAAGTAGGGCTATAACAATGCACCAACCTCACGATTCGGTTTGTATCATGATTTTTGATACAAACCTCAATTTTTCTTTCTTTTGGGGGGGAGGGGGGTAGACATTAAATACAATTTCAATAGCCTACCTTAGAACACCAGAGGATTACAACATGTCTGATATTTATGACCGCACACTTTAAGCAGATTAGCCTATAGCCTAGGCCTACTATTCCTATTACAACTCTACCTCTTTAATTCAGCTGTCTGGTTGAAGGCTGTAAATATTGTGAACAAAGTAACATAGTTGGCTAGTTTATCATAGTCTACTGGTTCTGCCTTTTCACACCGCAACACAGGTTCGTGGATATGAGTGTCGAGATTTCGGTTTCGAATCGCATATCATTACAGCCCTAATACCAAGGGACGCACAAAATCTGAGCATTTTTATCTAGGCTAAGTGTGAATTGTATTGTATTTCATACTTTAATTTAAACAGATGTATTATACTTTTTATAGTCCATTCAAGATGTCTTTTCTTTGTGGCCAGATGTGATGGTCCATAGCTGCACAGTATATTTGAGTGATGGCTCATGTCAGGCTCTTTGTTTTGGCTCTGTTTGAAAGGCCACCTGTCATTCATTCTGTCTGGCATGATGCCCTCATCGCCATAGCACTATAGTCATGACATAACATTACTGTGGCCAGGGTGAAGGACAAGTCAGATCTCCACAGTGGGGTCCCCTATGAGATGCATGAGACACACAGAGTTTCTGGTTGAATACACTGGTGTGTGGTGTGCACTTGACAGAATGATATAGTTGGGACGTTCCTTTCAAAAGATCCGTTTAATGGCCCCGACACACACGCACCATCCAGACACTCCGCTTAGCTCTCTTCCTGCCCCAAGAGCCCTCTCCCTCCGGGGGTCCGTCTACTGTATTTGTCTGCTGTCCGGAGGGGGAATCCAGAGCACCTGGGCCTGTGTGTGTGTGTGTGTGTGTGTGTGTGTGTGTGTGTGTGTGTGTGTGTGTGTGTGTGTGTGTGTTGTCTCTGATCTCCGTGAAACAGAGAGGCCGCCTTGGTGATGAAAGTACAGGCGAGGAGGAGTGGGCTTCCTTCTTCTTCATCTTCCCCTCCCCCTCTCGGCGGCACGCGCGGCTCTAGAAGTCTCCGAGTCTGGGACGCAGAGAGACAGGACGTTCCATACGTAGCACTAGTTATCCCAGTGGAATGTCGTCTCAGTCTTTTTCTCATTGGTGCTGCTCATCAGAGAGCTTGACATTCCCTTTTATGCTCTTGAGAACAACAAAGATGCTTTTGAGATTTTCTTGTTTCCATTTTGGAGTATTACATCCTACAGCTTCCAACTGATCAGATGTTTGTTTTGTTTTGTTGTTTAAAGAAAGACTTTGTTAATGTGTGGTTATATGTTCTGTATTTATCTGTATTTGCTTGTTAATCCACTCCTAGGTCGGGACCGTCTCCGACAGCTCGCAGAGAACACTACGTATTTCCGGCGGCGGCTGCAGGAGTCGGGCTTCATCATCTACGGAAATGAAGACTCCCCAGTGGTGCCCCTGATGCTCTACATGCCTGCCAAGATTGGGTGAGTCTCCGAGCAGTCTGAATCTGGACTCTCCGTCTGGAGATAACGGCTCGGCCAGTGGGCAGAGAGGCACTAAGATGGCTTAATGTCTCTCTCTCTCTCTCTCTCTCTCTCTTTCTGTCTCTGGTTCTGGTATTTATTTAAAAAATTTTGGGGTTGTGCTTCTGAGTATTTTGCATAGACTGATTAAAGTTTAGTCGGTTCTTGTTGTATTGTAATAAAGTCTCATTTTAAAATCTCTGGTTCCCTCTTTCTCTTTCTCAGAGCGTTTGGACGGGAGATGCTGAAGAGGAACATCGGCACAGTGGTGGTGGGTTTCCCAGCAACACCCATCATCGAGTCACGGGCACGTTTATGTGTTTCAGCTGCTCACACCAGAGAGATGCTTGATACGGTGAGTCTGTTAACCTATGAAAGGCCATTTCTAGGCTTGTGGACATTGAAAGCAGGAAAGCAAGTTGTAACAAAAATATTACAAGAAGGATAAATACTGATAACTTCTTTGACTCATTTTCAAAGAATTTAACAATTTAACAATTGAGAAGACGATGTACAACACATATAACCCCCCCCCCCCCCTAAAATGGCAACCTTCCAAAAGTGCCAAAACGAATGGCTTTCCACTTCTCCCAAAGTCATTGCCTCTGATATCCCTCAGTGAGATGGCATGGGAGTTGACATGCCTCAGTCATAACCCAGCACTTCAGTCTTTAGTCTTAATCGTTAATTTATGCTCAATGTTAAAAACGGCTATTACAGAAAGAGAAAGAGCCTTCATTTTGTCTGCCTTTTGCACGTTTTCTTAAAGCTTATGGATACGGACAAAATGGAGCAACGTTTGAAGCGGAGGGATCTATGTCAATACAGAAAGAGAGCATAAATCACCCTTTATCTGACAGAGAAACATGCACTCAGTTGAAAACCAATTTTACGGTATAGCGTGAAGGCACCATAGTCAGATGGTTCTTAAGAGCACGAGCATCTTCTCTACGGCTACAATCATGTGAACACAGTTCTGCTCTACCCACGTATCCCGATATCCTTCCTTGATCTAAAATTCCTCTCAGTTACAGTATATATAAAAAAAACACACAATCATAGCAAAGGCTAATGTGTCCCAGATCTGTGGGATCGTTTGCGCTGGGTGTGTCCAGCTTAGCTCCCAGCTCGGACCCCATCCAGCGGCCGACCAGTTTCTCAAACGCAGCCTCGCCTATTTAGCGCAAGCTCTCCTCCCGTTGAGTGAAATTCAAACTTTGTCAAGACAATCTTACCATTCCAGCTCTCCATGTGTTTGTGATAGCTTTTTTCTCTGGAAGGGTGGGGGTGGGGTCAAGTTAGGACTTCCATCGGTGCACTGAAATCATTCTCATTTGAGCGCTTCATAACGTCTCTTCTTCTGTCCTATTTGAGACGGATAGATGGGCCTGTCACCAGGCATCTCCACAAACCTTGCAGAGTGTGATGAGGACTGTGACTCACCCCTCCGATCGAGTCCTCCGTTCGTTTTCAGTTTGTTCTCCTGATGACTCAAAGCCTTCTGCATGCCTGTTGAGCCGAATGCAGAGCCCCATCTCATCTCATATCTCCTTTTTTTCTTCTCTCATTGGCGTCTCCTCAGGCATTAAACGCCATCAGCGAAGTCGGGGATCTGCTCCAGTTGAAATACTCACGACACGGGAGGCCATCACCTCTCGAGGAGGCTGCGTTGTTCCTGGAGAGCCAGGAGTGATGGCAACCACCGCAACAACAACACAACAACGAGGCGAGACACAACCATCCACCACTAAGCCGTCAGCGCTGACGTCCATAGTTGTCCTCCCCTCTGTCTTGTCCTGTCTTTGTGTTCACATGTTGTGTGTGTCACACGCTTGTTACTTTTTCCTTTGTGTTGGCCAGGTTGCCTTGGATGAGTGTCTCTCATCTGTCACATCAGAGTTTTTGTCTATTTTTTTTTCGTGTTTTGTTTGTTTGTTGTATGACTGGAAAGACATTTATATCATTATGATCGCAAGAGAATTTTAATAGAAGATTCTCAGGATTGTTAGCAACACTATCACCTTTCTGAGAAAAGAGCTTGTAAATTTCATGATATCTAGTCCTTGGTGTTCAAATTGTAGTCCCACCAAATTTCATGAGTACCACTTCAATTTTCAATTCAAAGATATTTGTTTGTCATGATAGGCATCATGACATTAATCGAATAGTCATGAACCTTGAGCATAAATCACTAATGTTACAGGCCTCAAATGCCCTAAACGGCATAAACTCTTTTGTATTATCATAATTTTTTACTATGTAAACATTGCTTTCATTCCATCAAAGCATCCACCATCTCGGTCTTAACTTGAAACCTTTGTTTTGGAAATTCCTCTCTTACTGTAAATGTTTACTCTTTGGCATTGACCTTGAACTTGCAATTGCCTTCTACTACTTGACCTTGTTGCCATGGCAACCCCAGAGCAGGTGTGTCTGTTTGGGATTCCTGTCTGACAGAGCATAGAGTAATGACAGGCCATCCCTCTTATCATAGAGCTGAAAGCATACAGATTGCAATGAGGAAAGTGGAATTCGTCTTATAAATTTTTTCTTAATGTCTTAATAAAGAGTCTTAATGCCTTCTTTAATAGAAAAAAAAAGAACTTTTGCACTCTTCAAATGATGATAAAGCTGTGTATGAGATATTTGTCAGTTCTGCAGATTGATATCTTAGGCTTCACTGATTATTTTTACTTCAGTCCTCACTGAAGTAGTTGTTAGGAAGCGTTGATGTCAAAATGACGCGCTTCCATCTGAACATATGACGATAACGCATGTGCAGATGCTTGTCCGATGTACAGAGAATCCTTTAATTTATTGACTGAGAGTTGTCGTTTGTCATTCTGTCCCCTCTCTTTCTGACTCACTTGTTCTTAATTGCCCAGAGGCAGCTCTGAAGGTTTGCGTTAGCGGTGCGCGTACTACTGATGAGCGTTTGGACATACGTAGATGATGTAGTCACTGAAGCGACTAGTTTCAGTGTCACTGTGGACCTTAATGCTACTGTGCTGTTATTATTTTCTACAGAATACCAAAGGGCATTCCAGAATCTTTTACTTGTTTTGTTGTCTTTGTCTGTTTTTTACATGACATTTCAATATTCACTGTTTCCAGAAGTAAACTGGTCAGTAATTTCTGCCAATGAGACTGATATGGCTAAAGTTACATGTTTGTTTTGTCTCCATAACTGTGATTTAATTTGTTCAATGTGACTTCATTAAATACCATTTGTACCAAAATGACAAATAAATTAAAAGAATATTTAAACTCTTAAATAGAAATTGTGTGACTGGATTTCCCCCTTTTTTTAACTTAAAATGTGCATCGTTTCCTTGTGCTCTTTGTCTTTGAGGTCAATATCCCCTAGATGTCGCCATGTGACTTAAATCGTAACTTTCGATTTCAGCCTACTCAATGATAAGTTTGCGCACTGCATGGTTAGTCATGGTCTGTGGAACTGTACACTGAGACACACATTTATTTTGTGAAACGAAAGGACTTGTTTGTGAAAGTGAGAGAAGTGAAGGAAGAAATTTGATCTTCACATTTAAAATCTGACCAACCTATGTCTGATCACTGCTCGCTTAGGCCAATTATTTTGCATTTGGGTAGTTATGTGTGAAGTGATGTGAACAGTTTTAGGCCTGAGCCTGGCTTTGCGACTATATTGTATTCAAATCAAACATATGAATCAAAAACAGCAATCGCATAGCATTGTAGCCCTGTCGACACAACTCCATGACCTTCAAGAGTGGCACAGTGTGATGCGACAGACAACGCACCAGCAGTCAAGTTTCATCCGCTTTTCCTCGGAACGTGCGTTTGAGGGGGGGTTAGGCAGTCGAGTCCCTACGCTACAGTGGAGTGTGCCATAGCTTCCTGCGTGTTTTCTCGGGACACCTAATCTATGGTCCTCCTCCCTAACGTCACGACCCCATCAAGTTCGTCGTGGTTGGCCAAGCAGCGGTGCCAGACAATACACTCGGGCAAGAGATGGGTTAGAACTGGAGCATCTTAACTACCAGAACATCTCTGGATAAAGGGGGCTAAATTGGATAATGGATTAACGCATCGGAGATTAGAAACGTTTGCAGCCTGCTTTGAACTCCAGATGTCATTCTATTGGAAGAAAATCAGCCGGCGACGAATTAGTTGACTAAACACGCACCGGTGCGGACCAGAAGAGAGCGTGGGTAAGAGCGTTGTTCGGAGACTTACAAGGTCTACTTAAACCCAAAGCTGCTTGGAATGAACTGAGCCTTTCCCAGCAGTGTACACTGACCAAGGCGCACGTATCCGCTCTTAAGGGGTTGCACATGGTCAGGAGGAGCGCTGTGAAGTCCGCCACTGCTGGACGAAGTTGACAGACTGCGCCTCTACGCATCAGACGAGGTCTCTCCACGGTCAACTGAACAGAATTAAAATAATTAGGAAATTTACAATTAACTCGTCTAGGCTAGTCTTTATCGACCACAACTTTTGGCAGGGTTTTTTTTTGTTGTTCTTATAGTTTTTTTTGTTGTTCTGCAACACTTTATACTTGGACGAAAGATTGCATTTTATCCCCTGTGTCCATTGGCTAGATGATCATGTATTTTCTTTCGAAGGTGACATTTTTCTCCGGATTCAGGCAAGCATCGGAAACTCAAAAAGTACTGCGTTGATTTGCTGCACGAGCATCAATCACAGAGCCAAGGTGTCTTGTTTGTAGAAAAGGCAGACATGTTTAATGTAAAAAGGAAAGTAATGTTACTCTTGGGAGTTTTTTTCATCGGCTGTGCTGGGATAGTGAGAGGCTTCCCCCGATATCATCATAGCCAAACCAGCAAACTACAGGATGGAGTTTCTCCCGAGGTAAGTTATCAGAATAATCTATGGAAGCCTCTAGTTAAGTTATTGTAGTTGGTGTACATTAGGCTACATGTAATATTTTTGAAAATATTAAGTAAAATTGTGAAAAATAGTTCCAGTGCAGATACAGATACACAAGTCATAATATTTTACCATGCCACCATATTTTGTGTTTTTATGATTAATCCTATCAAGCCTTTTTCAGCCTCATTAATAATTTTCTTTCAACATTTCCTGGGGACATAAGCTACGTTATTAAGACATATTTCATAAGTTTGTGCCACTCGTGTACATATATTTGGATGGACGTAAGGTTTGGAAGTCATGCTTCAAGGGGTCCAAATCAAAGTCCCCCACACCCACCCCCAAAAAATCCACTGGATCAAGAAGATATGCCAAATTTGAAAGAAACTGACAGACCTCCCTGCCTGTCTCTTCAGTGTTTCGACTCAATTCCAAAAGATGTCGGTGCTCAAACATGTTGAACAAATGTGATCAGGGCAGGAGTAACACGGGTTGCGCTGGCTCTGTGGACACCCTTGACTAACTAAGGACTGATGACAGTGCACATTTTCCATGACCTGGCTGTGGTAACAGGGGATGGAGGTGGTGGCGTTGGAGGTGATGATGGTAGTGGTGGTGGGGGGAGGTGTTGAGGGGTTGGACGTGGTGTAGTACAGTATTGCAGTACAATACTGGGCCCTTACATAACCAGGGCAGAGAGGAAGAGAGGGTGAGAGAGAGAGAAAGAAAGAGAGGGCCCTCTCAGGCTTCCCAGCAGGTCAGAGGTCATTGTGTTGATTGTTTATCTTTACCCCATTCTGCGTTAACATGGAATTTCCTGCTCTGCGATTTGCCTTGAAGTGTGTGTGGGAAAGGGGGTAGTTAAAATGGCCTACATAAATATAAAAAAAATCCATCCTTGTTTTATTTGTGTGTGTGTATGTGCTGTTGTTGTTATATTTCAAAGGCAATGGTGAAAGGGTTTCCAGTGTTTATTGTTCTCATGCAATGGTTTGGAAATGACCTGGTATTGGAAGCCTTTGATTTGTCTGCTCCCATAAATCTAGGCTATTACTGCTGACCCCAGTCCCCCCATCAGCCATGCCTTATCTTACAGCATGTGAGCCATGCTATTCATCTTCGGTGTCATCAAAGCTGCCACTGAGAGACTAGTATGCGATGCTTTTCCACCCATATGGAATTTGAGGACGAGAATGTAGTGATCGAGCAAGGGGCAACGGTGCTATTGGACACCTAGGTCAGATTAAAATGGTTGTTATATGGATCTTATTAGTCACTTACCCAGTAATATGTAAGTGGACCTCAGTGAGGTTTGTGCCTTTATCACACATTCATACTTTAATGATGTTCCATCAATTTATCATGCTTGGAGGGATCATTCATTGTTTTTTAACAGAAACTTTTTATTCCCAAATGACGATCATATGTGTTCATGTTTGGATATTTCAAAGGGGCTATGGCTAGTGAAGAGAACAACGTGTTCCAACGGCTGGTGTAGTCCACCTAGTTCTTCCACTGTTCCAGTTGACCCCCCCTTTTTAACTTGAGATGGTAACGAACAGCATGTGGCCCTTGTCCAGATTTTTTTATTTGGTCATGAGAGGGATTTGTTCAGAGGAATGTCCAGAGGGGAATGAAACAGGTTTTGGGGAACAGTTGGGGGTACATGGTGTGATCGTGTGTGGTGTGGGTGTGTGTGGGTGTGTGTGGTGGGGTGGGTGGCAACACGACCAGAGTGGACAGGAGAATGCCAGGAGAGAGGAGGAGGGGCGCCATAACTCACGCCACGCCGCTTATCCATCTTGGTGGCACAACGATTCCAGACACGAAGCAGGCATCTCAGAGGTCCCATGCCACCAGAGCCCTCTCATTAAGCTGGGGGAATCTGGCACCAGTCCCCACATATCAAAGGGCCGAATGCCAGGCAATGCCATGGTTCTATGATGGGGGAAAGGGAGTAAGGAAAGTGCTGTCCCTTTGTTGAGCTGTGAGAGAGTAACAGATGGGACAGTGCTTCTCTCAATCCTCACATGACTTCCTATCAGCTCAACTCAGACACATCTCTTAGCCATCATTGTTATTGTCTGGGAAACTTACACGGTCCATCATCTTTATTTTCAGGCAAATCTGGAGATGCCTCCCAGGGATGAGCATCATGCCCACGGGCCACTGCATCACCTGAACCAGGTGCAGAACGCGTTGCAGGCGCCGCACCGCCACAAGAGGAGATGGTCCCAGCACCGCTCCTCTGGGGTCCTGCCCAAGCCCGAACCCGAGGAGGAGACCAAACCTTTCGTCCTGGATCTGAAGAACTTTCCGGAGCTGGCCAACACCGACATCAGTTCTCAGAATCCAAACATTCAGGTGAATTCAAATCAAGAGATCAAGACATATTCTATAAAAGGGAGTCCTTTTGTTTGTCTGAGCAGGATAATAGGATTTTTGCAATAGGATTAATTTTCGTTTTTGCTCCAAATTGTGGAACTGAGAAGGCCATGAGGAATGTTGTGGTCACTAAACAATCCTTAACCCTCTCCCTTAATCTTTCCATTGGCTATTAACCTCGCCAACCCCTGACAGGTCCATTTCTTGCATTCCTCCCTGAAGCATTCCTCAGTTACTTAGAAGACGCCCATACCCCCAGTCAGACTGCGTTAGCGCAGACGTGTTCGAATCAAATTCCTTTCCTCTCGGCTTGTGACTTCTCGGTTAGCGTCCAGCGTGAGTCACCCCCCTTAATGGGGAGTAGTTAGGCGTGATAAGCGATCACAGCTCGAGCACAGACAGAAGGAACTGCGCTTGATTGACTCCTGTGGTTGGTGTGGTGGAGTCTGAGACCCAGCAGGTTCTTTCCAGACACGGCAGGCAGGAAATCATTTAGATGCACTCTAAAGGCTTTCTATTTTCTTCCTTTTGGCTCTTCAGCTTCTATAATGATCTCAGACTCTGTCTTTAACTGGAGTCTTATTTTACCCTGCGTAATGTACGATTCTTTTTAGAGGATCTCATGCACCAGATTTGAGGAAGAAAAACGGCTGATGCAGAGCATGACTGATGCATGATGTTTTTTGTCTATCCAATATAATGTAATAGATCTATTCCATCTGAAATAGCAAACTGACCTAAATGTTTCTCCGTCTACTGCATATCACAGGTGACCATTGAAGTGGTGGATGATCCTCAGATGGAAGTGGAAATGGACTTGCCCAGAGAGACCAAGAACAAGTGGCCTCCCATGCAGTCTTCTTCATCTTCAGCATCAACCACTTCCTCCTTCTCCTCCTCATCCTCCTCTTCAGCCTCCACCACATCTTCCTCATCCCCTTCATCCACCGTGGACTGGCTGGAAGGGAAGAAGCTCTTTTGGCCACTGTTCTGGGGATACACGGACACAGACTCCTCAAGCGAGGACGGTACTGGCCGCTCAGGCCTGGAGGACACGCCCGAGGAGGAAGATTATCTGCTGGAGTACGACAGTGGGGAGCCCCTGCCCAGCGGGGTGGGGGGCGGCGGCAGCGACTGGGATAGCAACTGGAATGAGGGATGGGACTCCACGCAGGGCTACTACGGTGAGCAGACAAACGAGTGAGCGTATGAGTGGGTCAGTTGGCTGGTTTGACCTACAAGCCTCCGGAGCCAGTAGTGCAGCTGGACTTTGTTTAGCTGGAACCTCCGCACTTGTAACATGCTTAGATCCGGTAGTGAGTGGAAGTATTTGGAGAAAGCCTCAAGCTGAGGGAAATGTTGACAGACTGCATAGGTCTGGTATGTGTGTGTTCCAGGTGATAGGGATGCTGCCTAACCTCATGTGGCCTATTTCTCTACACTTGAGCAGTGCTACCGATGTCAGCTTTAATGTGGAAGCAGAGTAAATTGGGAAAGGAAAATCACAGAAATATTTGCAACATTTGAAAAAAGTCTAGCTTGGTAGGGGAACAGGAGAGTGACAGTCAGGGGAATAGAGAGTGCATCTCTCTCTCTCTCTGTCTCTCTCTACTGAGAGCATGCAGGCTCCACCATTGGGTCTTTGTGAGTGCGGCGGCTCTTTGAAGTCGACACTGGTCCTGGGCTCCAGCGAGAGCCTGTCTTTTGAAGGCCCCGCTCCGATGCCTTCACTAATGGCAGCGTGAGGCTGTTCCCTCTGACAAGAAAAAATGGAAAAAAAAAAAGACAAGAGAGAGAGACAGACAGAGACAGAGAGAGAGAGAGAGAGAAACAGGCCGCGGCGGTACTTGTGTTCAATTAAGGGAGTGGATTGGGAACACGGAGTGACAGCGGCCTTTCGGCTGCTCTTTTCATCCTGGTGGAGCCCACAGTCCCCCCCCCACTCAGGACTCCGAGGCCCCTGCCCCCCCCTCCCCCCCCCCCCCCCCCCCCACTCAGGACTCCGAGGCCCCTGGCCCCCCTGGCCCCGGCTCAGTGCAGCTCAGAGGCGGCGCGTCCTTTTTTGAGCTGGTTCAAGAATTCAGCCGAGCCCTTTTTTCGGGGCCCGCGCATAACATTACGCCTCTGTTGTTTTTTTGTTTTCTCCTGATTCAACCTCGCTCTGCTGGGAAAAAAGGAGCGGCATGCCTCTCGCCTCGCTTTCTCTCTCACTCACTCGCTTTCTCTCTCACTCACTCGCTTTCTCTCTCAATCTCTTTCTCTCTCACTCACTCTCTTTCTCTCTCAATCTCTTTCTCTCACTCACTCTCTTTCTCTCTCAATCTCTTTCTCTCACTCACTCTCTTTCTCTCTCAATCTCTTTCTCTCTCACTCACTCTCTTTCTCTCTCAATCTCTTTCTCTCTCTCTCCTTTCATTTGGCCGCAGACTGAGCAGTGAGAGATGCCGAGGGTTTGTAAACGAACAAGAGGGACGTAGAGCTGTTTGAAGGAAGCGCTTAATACACACCATCCATTTTGCTTGTAGCTTGAGGCTGAGTTGGTGCCGCTAGCTGAGTGTTTCACATGGCTCTCTAAATATGTAACTGAACTGAGCACAGAACTTTAACATTTAAGATTGGTCTTGTATCTGTGTTTGTGTGTGTGTTCAAGTTTGCTTGTAAACAATTGTGTGTGTGCGTACGTGTGTTTGTGTTTTCTTGTAGCCATGCACACCTCTTTCTGGGTATGTGTATAAATTTATTTGTAAACATCTACGTTTGTGTGTGTGTGTGTGTGTTGCATGTAGACATGGACATCTGCAAATCTCTCTGTGTGTGGCAGGCATCTTTGTGTTTATAAACACTCTCTATCCCTTTAAAAGTAGCCTTGTGTGAGCCGCAGAACCGGCAATACACGTCACACACAGAGCGGTCAGACACGAGAAAGCAAGCGACTTAGACACATGTGCACCAGTGTTGCTGTGTCCTCCTATAATTAAAATACTCCAGGAAGTCTATTCCTGTGTGTGTCGCACACGGCAGCGACTTGGCACTCCCACAAAGCCAAAGGGCCTGGGCATGCCGTGTGTGCATGCGGAGAACTAAAAAGACGCCATCTCATCTCTGCATATCTGTAATCAAGGCAGCCCAGGCACTCTGCATCTTCACCAATCCACCAAACATCAAACCGGCCCCCCTGCCTTGAAAGTCAAATATTGAGACAAAGTGCGTCAGTAATCTTGACAGCTTTTCATTACTGGACCAAAGGGAGGGGCAAGGTTAAAACAGTGGAAAAAATCTACCCACTTAGATGTGGGTTTTGTTTGACATTGGATTTAAAAATCAGTTGTCAGCGCATGATATGTGAGTCACGAGAGGAAAACAAACACAAACAGAGTAGCATGGACGCACGGCTCTGAGTCAGTAGTGAACCTCAGCAGTAGTGAGCTAGTCCTTCTTCATTGGGGCCACAATGACAAATCATAGTGCAAGTCAGTTGTCCCCAGCAGACCCAGTGGTAATCAAAGGTTAAATCTATTTTTTGCCTCAAGTATGCCCGTTTGGGAACGGCTGCCAAAGCCCCTAATCACTCTTTTGAAGTTGTTTTCCTTTTCCTGGAGAGCCTATTAAACGAGTGTGGTAAACAAGCCTTTAAAAAAGGCTTTTAAAGGGAAAGCGCACCACTTAAAGAGCTGTGAGCTTATGAGTGACAGCTACCCGCTGACCAAACTCATTCATTTACTGTATTCTAGCGGGAAGACGTTTAGGCAAATAATTTCACACTGATTTTTTTGTAATGATTTAACAAACCATAAATGTAACACATCAACGGTATCCTCAGCATTAAATGTCCAGCATTTTCTTTTGTTCGTTTCCAGAGAATGCCGGTAACGAGGAGTGGAGTTCATGGTCCTCCTGTAATGTCACCTGTGGTCATGGGCACCAGATCCGTACACGGTCATGTGGTTACTCGTGCACGGCAACAGAGACCAGGACCTGTGAGCTTGAGCCATGCCCTGGTTAGACACCTTCTTATCTATCACATAAAACACACTTCCATAGTATCTTCATCTGTTTTTGTAATTGAAATAAAATGAAATTAGAAACTATTAGATTGATTTAGAGCAAAGGATGTTGTGGGGTTTGCTTTGTCTGTCCCATTTATGAAAATGAACTTGAGATTTTTTTTTCCTATGCAGATGATTTGAATACGGTGTCAGATTTGTTCCCATTTGAGATGGTGAATGGTTCAGAACCTTTTGGAACAGGTTAGTGACCTAGATACATTTTTCACACACAGATTTCACTCAATGCCATTTTTTTTACACCCTTTTACTTTTAAGACACTGATGGGTGGTACCGTAGCAGATATTCTTCATCTTCAGGGGCAGTTATTGACAAAACTGATTTCTCCTCCAGATGTTGACAGTTGTGAGAAGTGGCTGAACTGCAAGAGCGACTTTCTTCAGCGCTACCTCCAGCAGGTGCTGTCAGAATTACCCAGCTGCCCTTGCATCTACCCTGAGGGCTTAGCTTATACAGCGGTCAGCATCGTCGACGAAGGCCACGGCCGGACCTTCCGCTGGCGCGATGCCAGCGGCCCAAAGGAGCGCCTGGACATCTACAAGCCGTCGGCGAGGACGTGTGCGCGGTCGGCGCTGTCAGGCGAGGGCACGACACTGGCGGCGCAGCACTGCTGCTACGACGAGCGTGGGCGGCTCGTCACGCGGGGGAAAGGCGCCGGCACGCCCAACCTCATCAGCACCGAGTTCTCGCCCGAGCTCCACTTCAAGGTGGACGTGTTGCCCTGGATCCTGTGCAAGGGCGACTGGAGCCGCTTCCACGCCGTGCGGCCGCCCAACAACGGCCGCGGCTGCGCCGCCAACCCCCACGAGGACGTGTTCATGAACGAGCTGGAGGAGGCCCGAGAGTACTGAGCCACCGAAACCCAACCAGAACCGCACCGTACCAACCCAGCCTGAAGCAACCCGACCAAACCCAACTGACCCGAGCCGGACAGAACTAGGAAACGCTTAAGCAAGAGCTAAAGGAGCCTTGATGGAATTGAATTGCCAAATCAATCCAGACTGTATCAAACAATTAAAAGAAAAACTCATCCTGAGTGAGATTAACTCTATCCAACCCTTTCCTTTGTTCTTGCTCAAGGCTCAAGGCAAGAAATAACTGGCAAGTCACCAAACCAACCCAGCCTAGCATTAACAAGTCCAACACTGACTTAACCAACCGCGTCCCAAAACTAGTTCCTTTCCCTTCACTCCACCAGAAACTACATTCCTATGGTGTTCCATATCACAGTCCTCCCTCACACAGTGCTTCTACCAACTACTAACTCAAAATGCACCCAAACAAGGACTTTTGTAGATGCCTTTGTTGGTCTTGCTTCGATCATGCATGCATGCATGGGCTTGTGAGCACTGTAACTCTTAGATCATGCACATTAAGTTGTAACCTTGACAGCTCATAAGCATGACACTTTCTTGTTGTTGTTTTTCTGGTGTTGTGGCTGGTGACGTGTCTAACTCAAACACCACGCAGTAACTGTCAGTGCCTGCATGTTGTGCTCATAGTCCTGGCAAAACAGCATTTAGAGATTGGACAATACTTTGCCAATGTTGGAGGTTTTACAGAGTTTGTAAATTATAGCTCTGCACACATGCTCTCTCTCTCTCTCTCTTTCACACACACACACAGAAAGTATATTTTCATATCAATGCCGCTGCTAAGATGGACAGAAAGGACATCAGATACGCTATGTGATGTGATGGGGTGATTGCCACTGATATGTAGACGTGCACTTGATATTTGATCAGCCGTGAGTCCTTTGAAGTTTTTTTTTCCAACTCACACATTTGAAGAGTGGAATTCCTGACGAGCCTCTACAACTCTGCAGTGAGTTTAAATGTTGGACAGAGTTCCTAGCTGAGCAGCATCAATCCAGCCTGATCAAACACACAAGCCTCTGTTTGTGTGACTGGGGCAAGCCGTTCGACTGTGGGAAGCTTGAACATGGGGAAACTATTTTGGCTCAGAGCTCTTCTCTGGCCAGCCGAGCCCAACACCGCCACAATGTGGGAGAGGAGAGAGAGACTGTTGTTTAAGCTTGTTGTCTGTGCTAATGGTAGTGCTCAAGCAGGGCCCTTTAATTTGGTGACATGACCCACCCAGGACACGGTGGACTGTCCACTCATGAAAACATCAATTCCAACATCAAATATCGAAAGTCCCTCACAGATGGGTAATTTGCTCCACTACCGACATACCAATAGGAAACAAGTGCTCTTCTTTGTTCTGAAGTCTGTTTTTTTATTATCTTCAAATCAGTCACAAGCAACAGATTGTTGGTCTCTCAACCTCAGTGCTTGGGGGGGACACCTGAAGGACATTTATTTTCACTGTTAACTCAGGGGGCGCATCTTACTACAGTTAGAGTCAATGTACCTCTACAATGGAGCACTAATGTTACTTAGCATCAAAGGGGAAGGATGAATGTTAGAGAGTAATACACATGGCTAATTTAGTTGGTATATGTGATGGTCTCCGAATGAATGTTGACATGCAGTTGATACTATTTGTGCATTTACATGACAGCCCTTTTGCAATGTGTTTACATAACATGCAGTCTTTGACGAGCAATTAACCTGTCATTCATTGTATATGTTATGTTATATTATTATAATGATTATTATTATTCATATATGTCATATACATCGCTTGAGGCCTGTATAAAACTTGTGGACTGTTTGCTCCAGACCTCTCATCAGGAACATATGATTTTACGGTGTGTGCATATGTGCATCACATTCACTTACTATGAATGGCACTTTATTTAAAGTATATATAGAAATGAACATGTCTATGAGTATGAATTGTTCTATGTTCATACAGCAGTTCTGTTATTGTGAAGGGATGACTTGCTGCATTCTTTCTTATGAAGTGCTCCACGTCATTTAAGTAATTCCATTGATTAGTGGTAGGGTTGTACCTGTACAGTATTTATTGTCTATTTTGTAACGTTTTAAGCTTTGAACTGATGCTTCTGTCCAGACGGTGCACTACTCGAGACTGAGATCCACAGGTCAAAAGGGAATTCATATGCCTCATACCACTTCAATAGCAATGACTGTATTGTGATCAAAAGAAAACATTTTGCTTCATTTGTGTATCATGTGCAGCATTTTCCTGACTTTCACTGCATTACACAATTTAAAGAAACATGTTGTGATAAATACAAAGATGTGTATGAAGATAATCTATTCCCTTGTGTATTTGTTTTTTTTATATATACATTTGTAGGGAATATACAGGCTGTAACTCATCTGCCAACAGACAGAGGGACTCAAGCATAATAACCCAAAGGGTCTTTAGCTGCCGTAGTTCAACAATTCCCTCATACCATTATCTCAGGAGATGTAAGCATCCCATGAAGCATGTCTTATAGGTGCTAGCTGAAGGTATACAAATTGGTTTTGATGCAATTTGCTTTCCTTGGTGCCATTCAGGCCTTAAGCAGCACCATTCAGGGACTGCTGATCTCCCCAGTGCACCAAAGCAACAGCTCTTCACAATCTGTTTCCAATTTTTGCAGCCCCCGTACGCAGAGAAAGACAGGCAATATGTTCCATTTTGCGTTTTGTTTATCCTCTGACAAACCTGCTCTATCTTCTGAGGAGTCAGGAGGCAGCCAGGGACACTGGATCAAAGGGCCTTTTGTGTTCTAGCACTCACGGATGATGGATATTAGTTAGTGTAAGAGGAACCCAGGCCACGAGTATGGAGCAGCCTTATTCCTCATCTGGATCAGGGAAAGGGGGTCTTGAAAACATCAGCCCGTCACTATTTAGGCAAACAGATTTTGTTCCCTTTGATAGACTCCAGAGGATCAAGAGAGAGAACAGATAGCAGACATGAACTAAGGTTTGATGATGAGGCTTGTCCTGTGAATGAAAGGGAAGGAATATTAAGGAAGCACACAACTCTCTTCAGTAAAAGAGATGGCCCACTTCAGTTTATTGGTCAGCTCAGTCCAAATACCACATTTGACTGAACATTTCCTTGTTAAAAAGGAGGACACCACATCTTTCTGAGGCCTTTGTACATTTAATTATGCATTTTAAGGTAGTATTCCACAGGGGAATTTCTTGTAGAAAATGTGTAGAAATTGTTTCACCAATAGCCTACTGGCATTTACATAACCCTTTACAATGGCCAGTGGACTATATCCTTATAAGCTTCCGGCATTGGGGCACACAGATATCAATCCTCTCCTGCAGTTAATCATAAGAGTCAGAGGAATCTTAGACTTGGATTAAATGACAGGGATTAGGCGGTCAAGGGGCAAGGTAATGTGAATCCACATAAAGTAATCCTCGATATTTCTGGAGATATGTTCTGCTCTTTCATCCTAAAGCACGGGATTATGCTAGAATATCAGTTGAAAATATTGAGTGAAAAACTAAATAACTTGCTATTTACTCAAGACATCTTTAGCTTGTATTGTTATTACTGTTGTTGATGCCATTGTTGATGTTATTATTCTTGGCTACAGACATTTTTGCTTGTGCTGAGGGCTTCAGTAAATCCGACGGCGCTAGTTGTTTGCAGTGGCAGCTTCATACATGTGAACGTTACCCGAGGCAGTGTCACTGGTTCATGAATGCACCGAGTCGGGCCATGAGGAGTCAGATGCTGACTGCAGATGAGCATCCTTTGAAATAATGCCACAGATGTTGACCACATCTGGACTGAGGAAAAACAGATAAATATCCCACACATGTGAATACAGAGGAGGAAGGGCATGTTTAAGGAAAGTGCGCAAAAGAAGAAGGAAAAAATCAGGACAGCATAAAACAAACTATATGTTATAGGAACACAGGAAATTGAAAGCCTGCTATTTTTTATCTCACAAACATCAATAAAGAAACGCATGTTTCCAAAGATCCATCGGCAAAAACCATACAGATACAGTAACAAAATAAATAAGTGTGTTCAAGAAAATTCTAAACTCCAGGGAAATCACCAGGCGTGTTGTTTAGAAATGTGTTTGGTCCCCGGTAGAGTGTAATGACGTATACTTCTGGCATACCAGTATACATATGGTCAATCAGTTCCTGCTGGTTGCCCAGTGTTTAGGATGCACTTTATCCCCTTTTGATGGTTGTTTAGAAGAGTGTCCATCAGACAAATGGAAAACTCTTGTGAGGCAGATAGAGCAAACCAGTTGTGTTATGAGCAGGTGCTGTCAGCATGTCTGCCCAGGGACTAAAAAGCAGCTACAAGGTTGGTGCTGTTTGAGTCCAGGAGCCAATCAAACAACATTGCACACATCCATGCACCTGAAGCAACATTGTTTATTGGATTGAATATTATATGGCTTTGTCTAATTACCCCTTTATAAAAACAGGGTTTTTGTGTATACACAGATTATACAGTGGAGTGGACTATGGAGAAAACTGAAACTGAGCCTCACCAAAACGTGATGGTCTGGATTAGAGTTGGGAACTACACCTTTAATGGAGAGCTTTCTGCTGATGAGGGGGAGGGCTGTGGTGGAGGTGGTGACACAGTCTGTCCAGGCCCCAGCCAGCGTAGGACTTACTCCTCCAAGCTGACAGAAACCGTCTTTTTTTTGATAGGATGAGTGTGTGTGTGTGTGTGTGTGGTGGTGGGGGGTGATATAGCCCAGACCCCCCCCCCCCCCCCCCACACACACACACTTCTCAGTCACCCCGCCACTGTGTGCCACCCACTGAGCCAGAGGTCCCCCATGGTGGACAGATGAAAGCGATCTAGACGACCACACGTGCTGAGCAGCATTGCAGAGGCTGCACTCACACACAGGCACACACACACACACACTTAAGTCTCGGAAGGAGAACAGACAGCGTTAGTGCTTGTCACTTGGCTCAGCCTGTGAACGTATGACTTAAGACTCTGTTTCTCTCTCTCCTCTCTGCCTTCCTTCTCTCTCCCTCTCTTCCTGAGTGCAATGGCATGTGTGGTACCATGTCTTAGTGTCACTCTTCACAATACATGTGACATGAATTAAACTGTTGCTGTATCACTGTTGATATGCATATGGCATGCTGAAACATATTATAAAAAGAAACCAGATACTAACAGGTCTTCAAAAGACTACACACCACATTCTACAAGCTACACTATACTAAACATCATATTCTACATTCCAGTTAAATATGGAAGAATAATGAATCAGAATATGACTTGCACCAACTTTACAGTGTTTGGATGTGAAAGTTCATGACGTTATATAATGGTCTAGAGTGTTACGTGTTGTTGGGTCTTTTCCCCCCTCTCTATGTCAACAGAAGTCGTTAATTTTCTCCATCATTCTTTGAGATGCAATCATAACAAAAGGCCATTTCAAAGTGCAAACCCTGATAGCAGGGAGAGGAACCGTTGCTACTGCGAGGCAGGGAGCCAGAAAAAACAACATCAAACAGAAAATGACCTCTGCCTGGGACGTCAAGCCCAGCCACATTCCCAGAATATGATTGCTTTGTTTTGTGAGATGAATTCACATGGGAGTGCTATCTGCTGGCGTGCTTTTTTGGGATGATGTAGGCCAATTTTTTGCATGCCAATGTGTTCGTTCCTTATTTTGCTATAGGCACCATTTTGAAGAATACATTGTGGTTGTACTCATGTTTGTTTGGTGAAAAATCTAAGAGCTATATTTAGGTACAGTACATCTTGGATTTATACTTCAATTAGTCATTAAAGACAACTGAGACACGTGTAAAATTATGCTCCCAGTTTACAGAAAGTCACACATTACTCATATGTGGGCTACATGCAATAGCCTACTGTCCAGGGCCAAGACTGCCCCCTATTGTTTTACACTCTTTTGACCTCACACACACATTTTATCATCTATACAGGCCTACTGCCTGAGGAACAGCCTGTTTCAATCCAACCTTCCAACAAGTAAATAATAATAATAATAACTGATTATAATGATAAACATATTATTATATGCTTTACAATGACCAATTCTAGCTCATAGGCTTGGACTATATCACATATCCTATCAGACAGACATAGCTCTTGGAATTGTGTTTCAAACAGTAACAAGATCGAGTGATAGTCAGTTACCTAAATAATATTAAATCATGTGGTCTTTATTGTTTTATTGTTGTCTCTTTATATTGTTTTGCGAATAGACTATTTCTAATCATTTAATTTACTAAAATGTATATTACGATTTGATAATATTGAAAAATATATGTAATAGCATTTTTGTGATTTCTAGAAAGCTCCACCTCTCAGTCACTCCCACTAAGCTCAGTCAAAGAGGAGCATGCAGGTCAAGTGGGGGAATGCAGTCTCTACACCATTTGGCATGGGTAATGGGGTACGTCAAGGGGGTTTACTCTCACCCGACCTTTTTAATATTTATATGAATGGTCTATCTGACCAACTAAGAGCCAGTAACACAGGATGCATGGTTGGCAACACCCTGGTAAACCACCTTATGTATGCTGATGATTTAGTTATCTTTTCTCCATGATAGCTTCAGCGAAAGTTCTACTAGGAAGACTCGTAGTGTAGCCTTTACTCCTCCCATGCTTTTCACCAATCTTAGCTTTGCCTGCTTTTCGGGAAAGCCCTGCAATCTGATCATTCGCTCATTCAATCAGCGCTAGCCTATAGGAATTCAGTGGGCTCTTTAAATATGTTCCACCTAACACTGCTTCTGCTTCTCAGTACGCCGACTTTGACATCCTACCGCAGTCGTCTTTGTTACTCTACGATTCAAATTTAAACCTTACCTTGAAAGTCTAGGACAGGAGTATTCAATTAAACTTCAGCGAGGTCCAGTTACGGAAAATGTCCTCAAGCAAAGGTCCGGAGCATCATAATATATATCATTTTAATTTGAATCATAATATATATATATATATATTTGGAGGATAGATGATGGATAGATGGATGGAGCCTAGTTGTAGGCCTAGGCCTAATGTTTAATGTGAAATAAAATTAGTAGCCTAAAGGCAACATTCGAAATGAGGAGAAATAAGGAAGATAAGAGTAGGCCCTAATTGGGGAGAAAAACTGAGTAGCCTTGGCTATTTTAAGATCTTAACGTGAACTTAAAATAAGATTTGAGCTGAGACAAGGATGGATCAATCAGCAAGTTTAATTCTATTTTTTTTTTTTTTTAATGTTGACCCGAAATCCTGGAAACCTTTAAGGAACATCACATTGTTGGGCAGTGAATGGATTTGTTAAGATTGTGGTGGATCAATCATATTGCACTCTTAATTAAATCGTAAATATTCTGTGGTCTCAGTTCACTGTTGAATGGGTAGGCCTAGCTTCAAATTGGCGCTTTTAGCAATCGCCTATCTCAGAATATGTATAAGAGTCAGTACAGGGCAGTTCTGCGCAAAACTGTCACACCCATAACGCCAACACAATGCCATCATAGGGCTATTTAGGCCACATTTACACATAGCCGGGTATTTAGAGAAACGAATATTTTCACCCCTCCGTTTTCAATAATAACATCGTGCACACAACATTGTTTTCAAAAAACTTGTCATTTACATCAACCCGCATTTACGCTGTCGAGCGCCATAATAACTATGCCAAACCTATGGGTGGCAGTGTAGGGAAAGGAATAAAGCCATGCTGGCCAATCAAAATCCTCAGAATCGACACCGACGACTAACACGAGCAGTAAAAATGCTGACCTCCGTGCGATCCTTCGCCTCTGCTCCTCCATGTAGAGCAGTTGTTGCAAATGCAAACAGGCCAGAAGCGTTTGCACAAAAGTAAAAATTGGTAGCACCTTAACAGCATCCATGATAATCCTGATCAATAGCCAAAGAAACTGTAAACGGCGCTCACATGACGTTAAGGATTTTCTGGCGCATAATGTGACGTTTAAGAAGCTAAAACGCCGTTTATCCCTGTTGACACGGCAGCACATAACCGGCGTTATCAGAAATCTCCACTTAGGCCGGAGGTTTTAGAAATAATAGTTTTCTGTGATAAAAACGGGGTTTTGGTGTAAACGAGAGGCCAAACCGCAGGGGAATATCTGCGTTTTCCCTTCGTGTAAACGGGGTCTTAGTTGACGTTATGGACGTGACAGTTATGCGTGGTAATTGCCCTGATCGTTATATAAAGCTCTGTTCTCGCTGTCTAGCTTTCTCCCCTTTGAGCAATCCATGATTTGAAAATAACTTACTTATCGCTAACTTACATATCCATCCGATTGTTTCTCGTCCCGTCTCCTCGATCGTTATCCCTGTCAGGCGATCAGTGAGTCTCTTCACCATAGTAACTTTAGGCCTACTCACTGACTCGACTTTATCAGAATGCACAGATTTCACTGGCTGAGTAGCAGCAAGCGAGATGATTTTTCCTGAAGCTGTTATCCTAACCTACGAAACATTTAGCGCAGCTTTGAAATCTTCCGTGAAAATCTAAATTATTATGGTCTGGGTCCGGATAGGATCACATCAGGGTCCGGAGACGGACCGCGGTCCGCCATTTGGTGACCCCTGGTCTAGGAGCTAGAACTCGCGAACCATGTCTCTCGGTTCTCCTCTGCTCGCCATCCAGTCGTCCGATTCGGATGAGGACTTTGTTCCTCCAACCCAGCCCAGGAGGAGCGTCAGGTCAATCCAGGCCAAATCCGACTGGGCCCGCTTCTTTGACGGAGGCAGGGATTCCCTTCGACGCCGGCCTGCGTAAGGGTGACCTCGTGCTCCTCGCACACAACGCCATCGGCAGTCCCGCCCTCCCCGTCGTGGCAGGTCCGTCGGACCCCACTCCTGCTTCCGCCGCTGATCCCATGGCCGACCCAGAAGAGCACGGGCGGCCTCCGAGGAAACACAGAGCCAAGGCCAGACACGTTGCCCCGGCGCCGCGTGGGAGGGCACCTGCCACTCAGCCCCCCGCCCCAACCACCCCTGCCCCGGTCGCTCCGGCCACACCTCAACCAATCCTGGATGCTGTTCTCTCCATCGCCGCATCGGTGAAGGCCATCGGTTCCAGGATTCGATCGCTGGAGAACCGGCGTCCGGCTCTTTCGTCTTCCCCGCCTCCCACGGCGCCTCCGGCTCTCGCCTCCCTCCTGGCCCCGAGCTGCAGCACGGCTATTCCACCAAAATTCCAAAAATAATTCTGTGGAAATGCATGGATTACAGTTTCTTCCAGTAGCAGCAACTGGAATCCATGCATTTCCACGGAATTATTTTTGGAATCTGATCCCTTATCATACCTGTTCATTCTTACTCGTCGCTCGACTTATCGTGACTAAATTCAAGATGGCTGCAAACGCTAAACTTCGTGAAGATACTATCTGTATAAATCGTCTTGTAAGTAAACTACCAGTGCTTTTTCAAAGTTCTCAATGTCTCGTTTTAAATGTCAGGGCCCTCGGAAGTCTACCAATGAAGTGTGGAGATACATTGAGCCTCGTAAATGGTGTAAAACAGTGATTTATTTGCATGGCTATGCCGATGCCGAGGCACCACCATTGACCGCCTTGTTGGTAGCATCGGCTAACTAGCGCCAGATTTCGGAGTGCAGGGGACAAGCCGAGATGGGCTTTGAGACATACGTTCACACTCGGTATCATGTTTCAAAACACTTTAGGTCAAAATCACACCGGAATTCTCCTTTAATAAAGGCTATATTCTCAGTAGTATATAGTAGTATAGTATACTCTTTTGATCCCGTGAGGGAAATTTGGTCTCTGCATTTATCCCAATCCGTGAATTAGTGAAACACACTCAGCACACAGTGAACACACAGGTGAGGTGAAGCACACACTAATCCCGGCGCAGTGAGCTGCCTGCATCAACAGCAGCGCTCGGAGCAGTGCGGGGTTAGGTGCCTTGCTCAAGGGCACTTCAGCCGCTTCCTACTTGTCGGGGTTCGAACCGGCAACCCTCCAGTTCCAAGTCCGAAGCGCTAACCAGTAGGCCACGGCTGCCCCTAACCCTAATCTGCCTCTCTCGAGCTGTTCACGGATGCTGCTCCATCTCTCGGTTTTGGGGGGTTGTATGAAGACGCGTGGTTCGCAGAAAAATGGTCTGATGAATTTCTGGCATTCGCCTCCAAGGCCGCTTCGTCCGCCCTCTTCGAACTGTATCCCACCGTGGTAGCCTGTGTACTCTGGGGTACTCATTGGTCAAGAAAGCGCATCATATTCTTCTGTGACAACGAGGCAGTAGTGGCCATTGTAAACAAAGGTCGCTCTCGCTGCCCTAAAATAATGTCCCTTTACAGGAGGCTCACCTGGCAGTCTGTTACTCACAATTTCATCGCAAATGCCATTCATGTCCCCGGATGTATTAATGTCCAAGCTGACGCCCTCTCTCGTCTCCGTTTGCAGGAATTCCACCGGCTCTGCCCTTCAGCCAGCAAAGTGTCTACTCCGTGCCCTCGTTTCGCCGAGCTGATCCTGGATTGAATCCTCTTTCCCTCAGTTCACTATTAGGGAAAGCCAAATCCTATATGTTAAAAGGCGTCGCTAAGTCCACCATCAAAGCTTACAATTCTGCCTGTTCCTGGTTCTCTATATTTTGTCAGCACCATCACACGCCCATCCTCCCAGTTCTCATTTCTACCGTCTGCGCTTTTCTGGTTTATTGCTTTGATCATCGCGGTCTCAAACTTGCGTCAATTCGCAAAACAGTCGCCGGCTTACAATTCCACGCTAGGCTCCATGACCCCGGTTTCCCTAGTCTGTTCTCGAACCCACAAATACGCCTCCTCCTCAAAGGCATCTAAAATTCTTGCCCGGGCTCCACTGACACTCGCCTCCCTATTACGGCGGATATTTTAAACCTCATGGTGGCTGTGCTTAAATGCGGCTACCACTCGGTGTACGTCGATAGCCTGCTGGAGGCTGTCTTCCTGTCGGCTTTCTATGGCTTCATGCGATGCGGAGAATTCCCTACTAATTCTCTGTACGACCCCACGCATAATCTCTCTCTTTCCTTCTATCCCACTTACTTCACCATTTTTCTTAAATATTCTAAAACTGATACTTCTGGTTGTGGTACTACTATTTCTATTGCAAAAATAAACAATGTATTGTGCCCGTTCGCTTCTATGGTTCATTACCTTAAATTACGGCCACACACTTCACCTGAGTTTCCCCTATTTATCACGCCAGACGGTCAGGCAATGACACGTCGCTGGTTCAGCAGCCATCTAGCTAACATGCTGCTTAAATGTAACCTCTCTCCAAAGAGGTTCACTTCAAACTCATTCCGCATTGGTGCAGCCACGACTGCCGCCCAAAAAGGGCTATCCATGACATCCATCAAAACGCTAGGAAGGTGGTCTTCTGATGCCTATACTTCATACATCAGACTAACTCCTCATGATGTTTTCGATGCACAGAAGTTGCTCTCCCATGTTGTTACAACCCTGTGGTCGTATATATGTATATAAAATATCTGTTCCTTGTGGCTCCCATGTTCATTCTTGTGTTGCAGATTGCCTCTTTGCCAGTTTGCTGATTGCCGGTGCAGCTTAATTGACCAATTGCAGTCGTTGGATGTTTCAGGCTGCTGGCCTTTTAAAAGTTCAGCAATGACGTCAGCAGGGGGCGCACTCTTCCGACTTTGAGACGCCTGCCACTCCACTTCTCACCACCTTTGGGCCCAGCCTCGGGCCAGAGTTGTTTTTTCGTATTGCCGCTTCAGCCACTCCTGGGGTGAGAGGCCGGGAAGTGAACTGCGGCCTGTTCAGGCCTACTTTGGAGGCCTGGTGATTTTTCCTGTGTTTGCCGTACTTTTTCGTTAACCTTAAAATTGAGCCTTAGTTTCCTAAGTTATGCTATTTTTGTTATTAATAATTATAATACATTTTATATCTTTTGTCTGCCCGTTATTGCTCTTTGTTATTTCCCTAAGCCCTAGACAAGGGACATAACACTCAGGTACCTCATTTTACCTTCACAAATCCTGGTGGCGGTGGTTAAATTCTGGCATTCGCATGCACTAATCGCTAAAATGTATCGAGGCCCAGCACGCTGGTAGCTCGTGGGGATTTAGTCTCAGCCATGGGCATGTTGCCCTTTTCACTGGTTGCCCAGCCCGTTCGACGCTCATGGTTCAGGTCACTCCTTGCCGGTTGCCCGGCTCGTGATGCTCGTCTAGGTTGCCATAGACACTGGTTGCCCAATTTGGTCCAGGTTGCCCTGGATGCCGGTCGCCCGGCCATCACATCGGTCTAGGTTGCCCCAGACGCTGGTTGCCCAGCTAATTGTCCAGGTTGCCGTGGACGCCGGTTGCCCGGCTCGTGACGCTCATCTAGGTTGCCCAGTTCGGTCCAGGTTGTCCTGGATGCCAGTCGCCATGGTTCAGGTCGCGCCGTACGCCGGTTGCCCGGCTCGTGACGCTCGTCTAGGTTGCCCTAGTCGCTGGTTGCCTAGTTCGGTCCAGGTTGTATCTAACTCATACATTCTTCTTCTAACATAGAATGTGACTGCACAAGCATACATTCTGTAACAGTGCCTCCTAGTGGTGGAATAATAAAGCTGTAAAGTATTACAGAACACAACAGACTACATGAAAAGGGTTTAATGAGCTTTATGAGATCTTTACTTGCATAGAAGTGGTAAAACAAGGTCTGGCTCATAAGCCAGGGTCCTGGGTCTCTCATTCACACACAGACACACACTCACACGCAGATGCAAATGTACACCTGGGATCAGGTTAGTTCAACTCCGGTTGCACACTATATATAGCTGTACTGTACATCATTCAGACCTGTCTTGGATCTGTTGTTCAGGAGTATGGGCTGTTCTTCTGCGGACAGTGTGGATTGTCGCATGACAACAACCCAGTGCTTGGGTTGTTGTGCTGCATTGTTGTCGGTTGTAAACAAAATCTCTCTCTCTCTGCTGACCAGGGGCGGAGTGGCAATCGGGACGATCGGGAGTTTTCCCGGTGGGCCGGCCGAGGAATGTGCGCGGTGCGGGACGGCCCATAGAGTCTCTGTCGCGGCCGTGTGGCGTACGCGGCCAGCGAAATGATAGATTCATTATGAATTTTTTACAACCCTAGGTTAAATGGTTAACACCTAGCCACTTTAAAATTCTGTCGGTGTCCTGGCACAACCTCATCACCCCTGCCCAGACATGCCGTTTAAAATCTTGCATGTATACTAATGTCTTTGCTCCTCTCAGAACCAGGTTACTGAATCACCGCCCTGGTGGGCATCACTCATCCTTTTGGGGGTAGGCTCTCCGCCCCTGTCTTCATCCATCGGCAGGAGACGAGATCCGCTCATCGTTGGACGGGTCCGAGACGGGGCCTACGCCAAAGACTGTTACCTATTCAGGACTCTTTATCTTGCTTGTATCCAAGCCGTTCCTTTACTAAGTAAATGGTTAAGTGATTCTATTCTGTCTACTGAGTCTTTCTGGTAGAATAGCAGTGCTGGGTTTCAAGAGATGCTGAACATATGTACTGACGGAGTATGGTGTCAAATTTGATGTTTGATGACACCAATAACCACTCGGTGAGTTGCACAGTTTTGAAACTGAACGTTAAAGGAGAATTCCGGTGTGAAATTGACCTTAGCTGTACTGAAATATGTTGCCGAGTACTTACATGTGTCCAATAGCCACCTTCGGTCACCCCCCTAGTATTCCGAATTGCGCCGTTTTTCGCCGAGCTTGCATTAGGTTTTCAGTTAGCTGTGGGGGCATTGCGTAGCCTATGCAGCTAAATCGCTATTTTTACACCATTAAAAATGTTCCAAGTAACTCCACACTGCATTGGTAGACTTCTGAGGGTCCTGACATTTAAAACGAGATACTGAGAACTTTGGAAGTGCACAGGAAGTTTGTTAAAAAAGACTGTTTATACAAGCAGTACCTTCAGAGAATCTCTCCGCTGGCCGCCATCTTGTAATGAAGTCGCGATCAGTCGATTGCCGAGCACGAACGAACAGGAAGGACAGGGGAACAGATTGCAAAAGTAATTACAAAATTACTAATTACTAATTACAAAAGTAAATAGGAAATATATAGTTACTGTCTACATGAGCATGATGAGTACACGGTATCAACGAAGCTCAAAAGGTTTTACATCAGTGATGGGAACCTCGAGTAATGTTGTTGACGGAAGACGTGCTGCACACGTGAAGGAAACAGCTGATCAGTTACTTGATTAGTTACATTACTTGTGGACTGGACTTGGAAGTTTGCAAATCTTGAGAAGATGGCAGAATACGAAGAAGACACAGAGTTAAACGAGGAATTTGACGACGACACATTTGAATTTGATGGGCGTCCTTATTTATTTGAGCCCGAATACACGGAAGAAGAGCTGCGGGAGCGCCGTGAAAGGAGAGAGAGAGAAAGACGGCTTGCTGAGGATGCCGCCGCCGCAGCCACCGACCAAGCCACACAGCCTCGACCCTCGGGGAATTGGTGGTGTACCTGTCAGTGCTGTGAGGCTATGCCTACCGATGTTGAGTGTTTTTGCTGCAAGGAGTGGGACCTCTTGCAAAATCGCACTCCGGACACACGCTGTGTGACATTAGATGAAGGGTTTACTTCTCTCCTACACCTGTGGGTACTGGAAGCTTTTTTCCATGTTCCAAAGGTGAACTGGACACGGAGACCCACACCGGAGGGACCAGATGGACATTTGTCTACTGAGTAAGTAGCCTGCACACTTACAACATTAGGTCTGGCTTTTAGTCGAACAAATATTTAGTGTGAGCCAGTTGTAGTTTGAGTTGACAGCTAACTTGTTTAACTGTGTTGATGACCATGGTAATGACGGACATTTTGTTTACCTTTCCCTGCGTCCCCCTCCCCCACAGACAATGCAGACTTGTGGCGTACCGAGTTTTCCTCGAGTGGGTGCTTCAAGGAGAAAAACTCGGACGTGGTGAAAGACGAGTGCTCCCAAGCTGTGTGGTATTGGCCATTAGGAAGAAATTCCCATCTCCTAGTGGTATATACCATGGGTTCCAGGAAGCAGAAAATGCTTCCAGGATCATTTAGTCTTCCAAAAATATTTACCTTTTTGAGTGTTTGTAATTATAATGTAAAGAATTGTACAGTAAGTTGATCATTTGCAAATTTTGTTCTTATATAAAATAAGAATATCAAACCAACACAGATCTGTCTGTTTTCATTCCAAACAACTATCAGCTTTATTTGCCAGACTGAGGGTCTGAAACAATAAACAAACAGAAGAAAGAAAGTAATAAAAAATATTTACAAATATTTACAATGTCAATAAATGACGAGACTATATACAAAAATGGTTTATTGCAGTATGTGATTTTAAAGTTGCTTGAAACGTGACAGTCTTTGGGCCACCAACTCGGATGGGTCCGGTCTTGGTACTGGTGCTATATTTGAAAGCAATCTCCTGGGACGAGGAGGAGGACGGGGCAAAGGTTCCAGACTTCTCTCCTCCCTCATCTTCAACACACCCTCCATAAGGTCGTGGCGAAATAGCTGGGAGGTGGCTTCATAAACTGGCTTGGCCACCCACTGTTGTGTGGTTTTGGTGTACATATATTTGTACTGAGGTTTACCTAAAAAAAATTATTATGTAGGCTACCATAAATACTTTATATTTTATGTTTAAATACATTAACATGAGTGTCATGGTGAAATAAGAGGTGGGCAAACTACACATTTTGTGGAGTTCAAAGATGTCCTAGGTAGATAAACAATACGCTATTTCAGAAGAGTTTAAATTGTGCTTTCTTGTGTTTAGCTTCCACTACAGCCTTGGATTTACTGAAATAAATATATATAGATATCTGAATCCAAAATTAAGCTCATAATTCTACTGACCATAGTACTGTTCTGAGCACACAGAATTTGGAGGCAAAGACCTGTCCTTACCTTCGAGTGTTTTATGTTGCCTGCC
This sequence comes from Alosa pseudoharengus, assembly GCF_046254945.1. NCBI lineage: Eukaryota > Metazoa > Chordata > Actinopteri > Clupeiformes > Clupeidae > Alosa > Alosa pseudoharengus. The sequence goes on along the minus strand of NW_027468859.1, from coordinate 20,638,271 downwards.
AACATTCACGTTGTAATCCATGATGGCCAACTCGGTGCGGGCTCTCATGGAATCGTACGTGAAGTGGAGTCTCTTTGGTGCATACTTCAAAGTCACATTGTGGAATGCTTCAAGAGATCCTGCAAAATAGGTCCAATAGAAACATATATCAATATGCGAAAGAGATGTAAATTGATAATAGTTTGTTTTTTTAAAGTCCTGTGCAGTTTGAACTTAGGAACAATGTCATGATATAACAAACTGCTGTATACTTCCTTTTTATATCTATATATTTTTAAATACTGAAGATAATAAAATACTAAGAAAAACAATTCAATAACTGTGAAGGCATACCTGTATGTTTGAAAAGCGCCATCTGCCTCAGATCACGCAGGAGAGTCTTTTCAAGCACCAACTCTTTCAAGGCACGGAAAGCAGCAGAGTCATGTTCGAGCCACCTTTTCTTTTCTTGATCCTCCTCTGTGAGGGGTGGATGAGCACATTTGTACTCTCGCCCATTGTCCTCCCATCGATGGATCCCACGAATATGGTGAAGAACAGATTTCCACCGCCGAACACACTCCTAAAAATGTTTTAAATATAAAAAGAATAATTTACCGTTACAAGTTGTAGAGATACTTTTGTGAAAGTGCATGTATAAATCATGTCTTAGGCTTGACATTCTGTGGATGTGAACTTCCAGATGTAGGTCATGAAACTAATGAAACATGGCTTCATAGTTACCTCTTCGTCACCATGGCTGGAACTGCACGACCAGTACAAGTGGTTGTTGATCGACCTCACCCATGGCAGCAGCTCTCGGTGATCTTTCTTTTTTGATACAGTTACCAGCTTCTTCTTGAGACCTAGACATTGAAAACATCAAACTCAGTACATCAACAACATGAGATAAGAAGCTTCCACTTCTCCAGACACTAACAGAGATATGTGTGGATATGTGTTCATCTGTTTATGATACATACTTTTATTCACATGCCATGGGTCGTACTCATGGCGGATGTTGGCATAGCTTTCCCTCATGAACTTTCGAATAGATGGAGATCTGTCGGTCACCATCACTCCAATATCCACTCCAAGATACAAAAGGTGATTCAAGCCTCTCTGGAAGCCCACTGCCTCCATTGCCACAGAACTTGATGCTTCTGTAACCTAGTAACATAGAAAGAGTATAATTATAGTTATTTTACAGATGATATATATATATATATATATATATATATATATATATATATATAAGTATATAAGTATATATACTTTTTTGATCCCGTGAGGGAAATTTGGTCTCTGCATTTAACCCAATCGGTGAATTAGTGAAACACAAACAGTACATGTACAGATGATGTACATGGTTCCAACTCCTTGACAGTAATAGTAGGCTTATATCACATGATAATGACATCCATCTATGCACAATTACCTGGACTAGTTCGAAATGAACTATTTCTTTAGTTGCATCATCTTGGAAGGAATATGTTGAGTACTTGCTGCTGTAGCCTTTTGGAGAAACATAAAATAAGTGTAAAAAACACAGCAAAACTCTAAGTTTCAAAGTCAACCAAACTCAGAGGAATAACAATCCTTACCAGGGCTATCACATCTCGCATCACCACACAGTTCCAGTTTAGTTCCGGCAGTGGAAAGTTGGGATATCCGATCCTGAATTTTTTGCTGTTGTCCCTTGTATGCGTGATTAACCACAGGGATCAAGTATTTGGTCTGGATGGCGTAAAACTGTGTTTTGTTTGGTACCTGCAAGTTAATCAGTTCCGCCCACTCTTTGATGTCGGTGAATGTGGCTCCCGTGAAGAATGTGGCGGCACATACCAGAAGGTTGTTGCAGGCCATCTGTCTTTGGTCTATGCACGATGACCATTCTCCAGTATGCCCTTTCAGACAGGTCCAGTGTAATCTTATCTGGCTGGCCCGAGTGGCTATTCTCTTCTCCTCAATGGCCACGCCACACTGAGAGCATGTTCTGAAAAGCTCCATCAGCTTCGCCTCGTCAACTATCCACTTTCTTCCTGCCCATCCATTGCCCCTGCCAGAGCCAGAGCCAGAGCCTGAACCAGAGCCAGATCCCGGGCTGGATGGAGTGGTGTCACTCAGTGGCACAAAATCGATGTCCGCGGGGTCCTCCAACTCTATCTCCCCAAAACTCATGTCTTGCACTGAAGTATCTGCAGCACCTGAAGCACCTGCAGTAATTGTCTCTACAGCTTCCTGTTGATTACATAACAGATGAATCATGTCATTGTGGAAAAGATTGTAGCATTTACCAGAGTGTAACATTTTTATCAAAACCCTATTTGAAATGCAAAATACAACTCACTGATGGTGTGACACCACTGGCTTCCCTCAAGGGAGTCCCCGATGAGAGTGATGTTTCACCCATTACCTTATAATTGGGGAAAAAAAAAAATAAAAATAAAAAAATAAAAATAAAAATATATATATATATATATATATATATATATATATATATATATATATATATATATATATATAATCACTGGTGTTGCAGACATTACAGTGAAATGTGAATGTTGGCTGAAAGTCAACACAATTTGTAGCTTACCTCTGTGGCTTGCCATGTTGCTGAACGTGCAAGGTACAATCCAGATGATGATGGCCTAGTTCGTGGCCTTACTGCAGGCTGTATGGGGCTTGACAGTGTAAACCTGAGGCCAGAGGACAGATCAGATCTCCTGTGTTGCTGTCGATGGCTCTTTTTCGGTGTGGACTGGGGGGCAGCAGCCATTCCTGTGGCACACATTGCCAAGTCTTCAGAGGTACTTGCCTAAAGAATCCATAAACACAAATACACCTAGTTATGAATTATCTTCAACATAAGCCAACAAACGCTGTGACAAAGTTATTATCACTCAAACTGCACTCCTGTTTTTGCCATCTTCCTAATAGGTGTCTAAGATAAAATTGTGTTGTAGTTAGCACACTTCTTTTTGTAAACACAATCACAAACCTATTGGGAAATAATGAAATCATCGGATCTGCAAAATATAAATCACTACGCTATTCAAAATTTCCGGATACTAGTGACTGGCTTGGACGCCATTCCCAATGAAATGGGTGCAACCATCCCCCACTCACCTCGGCGGACCCCAAATCACGTTCGGCCAGGTTAGGTTACCTGGAAAGCGTTTGGTCCCCCACGCATGCATCCATTCCATTTATCAAAATACACACTGAAACAACGCCCACCTTCCTCCCTCCCAAACTACATTTCTTTCTATTTCTGATGGTGGCTAGGAAAAGTAACGTTAGCATAAACTACTCTCCGGAATACAAAGCTAAGTGGCTTGTTAGCAAGCAAAGTTTGGTCATGTAACGTTACAAGATTCCAAAACGGTGTGATTTACATGCAAATAGTCAAACAATTTCATACATACCTCCGGAGCAATTACCGTCGCTTTCGGGATGGCATTTTTCTTCAGATGTACCCGTCTTGGGGGGTTTGATCCTCTTGTAGGGATAGCAAACTCGTCTGCATCAAAATGTCGACTACAGACACGGTAATCCTTCTGTTTCAGAATATTTACAGGTGTCTCGACATCAAGTTGCAAAACAACCAGCCACTGTTTCAAAGTGGGCTCCTGGAAAGGTAGCCTGTGAAACGTTTCTGGATTGTAGCTCCTCATTCTCTTGCCACAACCTGGTATTGCACATACGCGAACCATCCTTCCTGCTCTTCGCCTCTTCTTCCTCCGTAATGGTCAGGTAGACCTGTAGCCTGCACACATGCCGGCCGGTCACTCCTCCTCAGCTGTTTCCTTCACGTGTGCAGCACGTCTTCCGTCAACAACATTACTCGAGGTTCCCATCACTGATGTAAAACCTTTTGAGCTTCGTTGATACCGTGTACTCATCATGCTCATGTAGACAGTAACTATATATTTCCTATTTACTTTTGTAATTAGTAATTAGTAATTTTGTAATTACTTTTGCAATCTGTTCCCCTGTCCTTCCTGTTCGTTCATGCTCGGCAATCGACTGATCGCGACTTCATTACAAGATGGCGGCCAGCGGAGAGATTCTCTGAAGGTACTGCTTGTATAAACAGTCTTTTTTAACAAACTTCCTGTGCACTTCCAAAGTTCTCAGTATCTCGTTTTAAATGTCAGGACCCTCAGAAGTCTACCAATGCAGTGTGGAGTTACTTGGAACATTTTTAATGGTGTAAAAATAGCGATTTAGCTGCATAGGCTACGCAATGCCCCCACAGCTAACTGAAAACCTAATGCAAGCTCGGCGAAAAACGGCGCAATTCGGAATACTAGGGGGGTGACCGAAGGTGGCTATTGGACACATGTAAGTACTCGGCAACATATTTCAGTACAGCTAAGGTCAATTTCACACCGGAATTCTCCTTTAAGGGTTGTTTTAGGACATGTTCAAGCATGCCTGTAGGCAGCCACTCTGAGTAGTCAAAGGCGATTCAAAACAAGTCAGAAAATTCGAGACAGGACCAATCGTCAAAATGTCGGTGTCCACCACTCTAGTTCATTCAAAACAAACCAGAAAAGGGACTCAAAGTGTGAAATACCGGAATTTTCCTTTAACTTCAGTTCACTCAAAGCATGTAATACTTTCAACTGCTTGACCTTTAACTCATCAGCAACGCATACGGTGCCTGCATGCTTCTCTCTCGTTCACTCACGTTATAGCAGCTCAATAGAGGTTTCAAAATAAAAGTCTCTCTGTCTTACCAGATAAATCAACGTAAAAATTACAAGATAAAACCTAAACAAATTGTCTTACAAACCCAACATAATGGCAAGTTACAGTTGTGGAATGTTCCGGGGATGTTCACGGAACGTACTTTCAACCATGTTTAAAACTCGAGCAGAGAAAATTTGAAGCCTTCTTAGCGGACACTGAGTATGATTTGACTTAGGACATATCAGCTCACAATAGAACAGAGTTCAAGTGCATGTATCAAATCTGATAGTCATTCATTGATCATATACATTCATCATGCCTTCTGCGTGTAATCATTGGTACTTACCTCATGCCTGTGACAGCGATAGCTATATCCTCCTTCATGTCACTGCTAAGAATCGGCTGTAGCCTATATCTACTGTATACCGGGTTATACCTAGTACTTTCACGTTTACGGTGAAGGTTACACAAAACAATAGAGAACGTCTCCTCCTTTAGAGAACGTTCCCAGAATGTAATTTAGTTGCACAAAACTATACCTTTGATGAACGTTTTTACAGAATAAAAAAATGTATATCCAATCATAACTTACATCAGGGAACATTCCCAAAAGGTTCTCTGACAGTTGCACAAAACTATACCTTTAGGGAATGTTCCCTAATGGTTATATTGAGGATACATTTTTTATTCATTAAGGAATGTTCCCTAAAGGTAGTTTTGTGCAACTATTAGGGAACCTTTAGGGAACGTTCCCCTTGGGTCCCAAAAGTATGGGAACACCCTACCCCTACACGTGATTCTGCAAACAGATGGGAAGGGTGAAGTAGAATGGTCAGGGCCCAGGTCTGGAGTGCAGTAAGAACCTTAGGTGGCGGCTGCACAGTGTGGTGAATTTCTGGAGACGAATGTATGGCCAGGCAGGCACCAAGGGAGGATGTCATGCATGAGCCAAGACAGGAAACAGGCCTTCTGTATGTAATCTAATAGACTCGTCTGGTACCAAATAATTGGTGCACATTATTTTTATGGACAATACGGTAAACTTATCCACCAATATGAATAATTGGGTAAACACTGATTGGCTAAAGAGGTGTCTGCCATTTGCATATGGGGCAGACACCTGGTCAAGGATTGGCCAAAATTACTGAGAAGGTGGTGTTCTAACACCAGCTTTAGCAAGTATAAAAGTTGGCTCCCAAGGGAGTGAACTTCAGAATTTGCGCATCTTCTCACCTGAGGCCTGGTTCCTGGATTCCACCCATTCACATCTCCTGCCTGGCTGTACTTAGTCTCTGCGTGTTCGGAGCTGTATGCTGGAGGATTTGTGAATAAAGGCCTTTAGCGGCGACTTCTCATCTCAGACTGTTCTCCGTGGATTACATTGTTTCAGAGTGTTTTAATTGGAGGTTCTGGTAGAGGCTTTTTTCCACCACAACAGCAAGGGAGGCATCTTGTAGCAGAGAGGCCGCACAGGTGTTGTATCGGGTAAAGCAAGTTAGTTTCACTGCAGTTGAGGCGCCAGGTACAGCGAACTCAGGGGGTGGCCCCAGTGTTGCATCAGGGGAGACAAACACAGGGGGTGGCTTTCAGTGATGCCAGTAACGCCAGTTACTCTAACCTGACCACAACGAGTAAACGCAATGCCAGTTTTTGTAACAAAGCCTTACGGTACAGATCCACTAGCACTTCATTTTGTCACGTCGCATTCCACTCTAGTCCTATGGGTGACGTAAAGCGACTTTAACGCGCCCGCAAAGTATTCCGGGAAGGCAGCGCTGCATTTGAAAATATGTTGCACGTCAAAAAGCTGGGCGAAGCCCATCTTTATGCAATTGAATCCGTTGAACACGAGGCGACTCTCCAATGAAAGGATGAGGTTGTAGGTCCTTTGGTTTACCACAACGGTGTCTGTGAAACTTTGGTTCCGCTTACAAGACAAATAATGTTTTAACGATCTCTTCCACGACCACCTAGTAGTCCATAAAACAAACGAAACTAGGATTTGGATGAATATATTGACTGTTGGTGTTTCTGGTGAGGATTTGAGATTGCATTGAGTAGTTTAAATAAAACAAGATTTCGAAATGGCTTGTTTAGGCTATTAATGTGTTGTATACTGTTAAGTACATGCCTAAAATTGTGGTCCATTTGTGGAAAAACACTTAAGATATGTTAAAAAGAACTGAAAATTAGCTGGTAACTGACATTTTAAACGAAACGCCCACACACGACTGAACGAGGGGAGGCAGCGCGACCCCATGTGTATGTAGTGTCGTGCAAGTGGATCGGTACCGTTACACAGTATTTTACACAAACAAACGTCATAGCAACATATAGTGACAGATAGAGGTTGGACATTATTATTTCTACGACTGATTTAATGTGACATAAATCGGACAGAACTGCTAATAAACAGAGCATAATATCTAGCTCGCATTTACTGTTAATGGGTAGCCTGGGTGGCAGCCGAACTTAGCCCCGCCCACATGATTTGAGGTCGGGAAGTTCGGTCTGGACTTGTTCCGTTGTGGAGCAACTATGCCCGAACCAGAGCTGTTTAGACCAATCAAATTGGGCTTTTTACGATGATGGACAGATGAGCAACAGTGCCTCGTCTAACACGTCATTTGAGCACACTTCAGTTGATTTTGTTTGCAACACAAACCTGTGGCCAGAAGTTAGACAGATGGCTTCTAAGACCCCGTTTACACGTAGGAGAAAATGCATATATTTCCATGCAGTTTGGCCTTTCATTTACACAAAAACGGAGGTTGAATCACTGAAAACAATTAGTTCTGAAGACAAAGTGGATATGTGGGAAAACTTCGGTTTCACTTTCATCAAGGGAAAACAGTGTTTTTGCATTGTGACATGTTCAGGCAGCAGGCAGCTAGCGGATTGTGAGGTGATGTTTGTTGTATGTGACAAAAAATGGTTTAGCTTGAAACCGATTAACATTAGCCTAGAAATCTAGACGCACCCAGGGTAGTCTAGCAACTCTCCGTTGGCTTGCGAGCTGGAAAAATTAAACTTCAATAAGGCCAATCACATGGTGTATAGAGTCGGTAGGTGGTTCAGCGTGAATTCCCTGCTAGCTTTCTTGATAACAAAGAAGATGCCGTTGCTGTTGGCGAACAGCTTGACATGAGTTAAGCTTTTGTTAAGTTGGCAAAAGTTTGAACTAGCCAACTAGCTCCGCTGGTGGGAAAACGCATGGGACTCATGAGTTGTAGCGCTATCCTATTGCGTGGAGAGGGAATTTGAAAGACAACCTTATTTCAAATTCCCCAGACCCTATATCTTGGGCTACGTTTATACAAGGCCGGCTATTTTCATAAACGGACATTTCACCCTCTGCGTTTTCAAAAATAACATTGTGCACACCTGCCAGTTTTCAGAGAAGTTTCCCCGTGTATATATGTCGTCAAGATCATGCCAAACCTGTCAGTGACAGTGTAAGAAGCTCAATCCCACGAAAGCCAATCAGAATCCCGAAAACAGCAACAAATCACTTCCTATTTATCTTTTGAACTGTATTTGCAAAGGCAAAAAGGCCAAAAGCATTTGCACAAACGTAAAAATGAGTACCACCTAATAGCATCCATGATCAGTAGCCAAACAAACTGTAAACATATGGCGATCACATGACGTTAAGCATTTTCTGGCGCGTAATGTGACGTTTAAGAACCTAAAACCCTGTTTCTCCCAGTTGACACGACATCACATAACCGGCGTTATCAGTAATCCGGAGTTTTTAGAAATAATCGTTTTCTCTGATAAAAACAGTTTTCGTGTAAATGAGAGGCCAAACCGCAGGGAAATATCTGCGTCTTCCCTTCGTGTAAACGGGGCCTCGATGTGGGTCTGGCTCGTCAGGCTAACCTTCTGGTAGAAAAGTCTCAAAGTTAGCCTATTTATGAGCGGAGCTATGTAAGCTACAGCTTCAGAAAAGATGTTGGGTATGAAGAAGATAGGCTACATTTTTTGGGCGAGGAAAAAAGAAACACATGTAAGACAGCATATAGCGACATAAGTGGCAGTATAGCTTAGGTAGTGATAAGGTTAACGTTACTATGGAAACATTCACGGAAGGAACGTTTGGAACTATGATAAAGTCGTTATTAATCAGAATATGCTGCGTGAGATAAACAGGAATATGAACAGAATATTTGATTAACAACTCATGTAAACACTATATTCACAATATTGTCTTATTTTGAAAACGGTCAATGCTCTGCAAGTCCTGCACAAAACGCACCCAAGCATTGTATTGATTGAAAACCATGTCACCTAGCTGATCAATCATATCTGAGGAGAGTTCTTTGAAAAAACGTGTTTCCTGGGAATGGGAAAAATCCACTTCAGTGAGATAATGTATCTGGTCCACCAGTAGAAGGCACAATGAGGTCTTTCTTATTTGCCATAGTAACTGGGACAAGGATATGGACAAACCTTGCCACTACACCACATATAACATTTTCAAGATGAGGGCAAGGTGGCTTCTCAAAAAGTCGTGTATTCATGCAGTTTCCTATTTTGGCAGCCCATCTGAAGATAGTATGGTCTCTGGAGACCATCCAGTTTATGTAGGATAATGTCTCCATGAGGGATTCCATCTCTTTCGTGTTAAAGTAACAGTTGACTTAGCTCTTCTTGGAAACTTTCACACTGGAGATGGCCAGTCTTTTTACCACATGATCCACAAGATGCCAATTATGGGGTTGGAATATAAATTCAGTGTCTTCTGCTAGCTGCAGCAACACAAGTGCTACAATATGGACATTAGCAAGCATGAACAGTTTTAAGATGGATGGTGGTTCTGAAGACTGAGGCAGTTGCTGAAAAAGCTTGCCAACTTTCACTGACAGGTGTTCAGTGATGACAGCCATAAGAGTCTCATTCCTCGTGCTTAGGAAGTGCTTCAAGTCATCAAGAGTAATACACCACATCAGCATATCTAATCTATTTGTATATTACACATACACACACTCTTGCTTACCTGGCCTCAGATTCAAAAACACACACACCAGTCTTTTCTTGCGTGGTTTCTTAATACATAAAGCCTATTGTAACGTTTCAGCCACTCTTGGTTCAGACACACTTTAATAAGCAAGTTCGGGAGCAGACTGAGGTTTCAGGCCATCAGCTTACCGATCTTCGGCGTCCCTCCTCTGCTGCCTTGTCGCGGAGCTGTCCTCCGCTGCTCCTGGCTGCTCCACTCCGCCACGGTCGCGACGAAGGCTCGACCCCCTCCTTAGTTCTTGCTACCGGCTTCCAAACAACAAACTTATTTTTTTTTTTAGGGCACCGGCCAACCTGAACAGGCGCCCGCACATCATGGTGATGGGCAAGCTACTTGATATGTGTAGTGAGCTAAGCTACCAGCTACTCTACAATAAATTCAGCTTCACTACACAGAAGCTACCACCCATAAAAATGTAGCAAGCTAAGTTACAAACTGTCAAAAGTAGCTTGATAGGCTACATTAGTAGCTACTTTCATCTTACTGTTTTATCTAACTGTTTGAACTTCATCAATTATTCCATTCTCACACCTTTTTCCTACTTAATTCGTTTCATTAGCTGATTTAAGATTAATTTCATTCACTGACGTAAAATGGAAAAACGGTAGTTCAATGAAATTCAATCACCTGAACGTGTGTTCGTATGTTTGTGTTGGATGTCGTTGAAGTCGACAGGAACTTTTTCTTTGGATTGCACAGAAGGCATCTGAAAATATATTTTCGCTGGTCTCGACTAAAGTGACGTACTTTTGAAGGTATGGCCATGGTGTAACATGTTCATGCTCATCAACGGATCTTGGGCTCTCTGCCATTCTGTCTTTTCCCTCGTGTCTGTATGTGTGTGTCGCTTACTGTCTATGGTGTGTCGTCACCGTGAACATTAGTCTGTAGGCCTACGCATGCGCTTGTACCCGGCGTGTTGTCATCGACACAGAAACATCCTGTTTTCCTAATTTATGTGTTTGATGGCTGCAGGGAAATGCTGTAATGATGTTAGGACGCTACTGCGCTACTTGATCAATAAAAGAGCTTAGCTACTGAAAAGTTACTTGTTTTTGTAAATAGCGACTTTACTGCCAAGCTACTGACAAATGTAGTTAAGGTAGTAGCGCTACTGCCCATCACTGCCTCCCACACGCACCCAAAGGTCACAACAACAGTCATTCAGAGGACGCCCACCCTCTTCCCCACCCCGAAGTCCCCACACGCCACCGGGTCCCAGAGGGGGCGGAACTAAGCTCTTCTCCCCGAGCTGCCAGTCGGCAAAGCCGTCCTCAAGTCAAGAAAGGGCCCCGTCTCGGAGCCGCCACCAGCCTCGCTGATATCGCGACCCCACTGCTGCGCCTTGACATCGGCAGGGAGGCCCTCTGCCAGCAGCCGCGTGTACTCTCCTGGTGGGGGCAGGGGCTCTGGAACTTCCCTGCCCTGTAACAGCAACCCAGCCAGCGAGTCCTCTCCAGGGCCGGTCTTCTCCTCTTCGGTAAGGCCACTTCCGGGTCAGCTGCCACCCCGCCATCCTTCAAGTTGTCCTCTTCCATGGAGCCCTCCGCCGGAATGCAGTCTTCTCCCGGGCATTCCCTTGCGGTGCGGAGCCAAGCCCCAATGACGGCAGACCTCCAGCGGGGAGCGGACCTAGACAGCTTTTCAGTAGCCCTTACAAGAGCTCCCAAGCCCTCTTCCAGGGACAGACAGAGATCATAGCACACGCTAGGGAGGTCAAGAACACACGTAGATCACACACACACGGTGGGATGCAGCCACACCAACATGAAGGGTCACACACGAGGTAGAACTAAAAGGGGAATCACGCTTCACTAAAACACGTACATAAACAGTAAATAACGGCATAAACACACACAAAAACAAACCCAACAGTCCTCCCAGAATCCCCAGCGTGCAACATCGTGGGAGCAGTAGCACACAGTCTCTTACGCCGATGCTACACTATTTATCTGAAGCATATGAATAGTATTATCAAGGCATATACCAATCAGATGCGCACACACACACACATAACCAGTACACACACCTCAGCAATCACACACACACACACACACACAGGTGTCCTCTGTGATCTCGTTGTCATTGGAGTCTGAGGAGGAGATTATTATTTTGTATCGACGCTTAAGTTTGGCCTGGGGACACACGCGTGCCCGCACACACACACACACACACACACACACACACACACACACTTCAAAGGTGTCTGATAAATGTAATGGTTGATATCCACGGCCAGTTCTGTAAGATGCATGGAGGATGTACGGAGTACCACTGGGGTCTGTCTTCATGATGAACAGGAGTCTGGTGACAGTGTCTGCCACTACCTCTGACCGGGTGTACAGATGGGAGCACTGATAGTATTGTAGGCCAAGTTCAATGTCACTCAGGATTCTCTTCACAAGGGGAATCTGAGGTCATCTGAATGTCAGCAACTGCACTGCCTGGTGACTTTCTGTTAGGGAGGAAATAAATGGCTAAATGAATCATTATAAAGACACTATTTTTTGTCAAGATAAAAATGAACTAATATTAGGTTTTTAAAATTTCAAAATAAAATAAATACTGTACACACAACACTCACAACTTAACTGTACACACCGTACCCCAGCACACTTATTTTAAAGGTGCTCTAAGCAATTTTATGCGGTTTCCAAGCTAAAACATTTTTTGACACATACTGCAAACATCATCTCACCATCCGCTAGCTACTTGTGCCCTGTACACTGTAAAAACAAAATGTGGTCTCTGTGGACAGCCCAGGTTCCAAAAATGGCAACAAAAACAACTTGGTCCTACCGTGGTCATTTCTTGCTTTCCAACCGCGGTAAGAAAACATCCATACCGTCCCAGCCCTAATCAAAACTGCAGAGGAACAAACAAGTTATAGGACGGTCTCTATCTGCAGAAGTGAGTGTGGCATCTGGCTCAATATTCTGTACAAGGGACTGTTGTGGTAGGTGATATTTCACAGGGAAATAATGACTGGTCAACTTTGCAGAAAAGTTGCGGTGCTTGGACAAAAATTGCAAGGTCGCCCAGAATTTGCGGGGATTGGTTAAATTTGCGTTAATTGTTGCGATCGCAACACTGCAAATTCCTGGAAGGACTGGTGAATGTGTGGGTGGGTGTATGCATGCATGGATGTGATCATTTCAGAAAATAACAATTATAACAAATACTGTCCATGTGCTTCCTTGTTTTCTGGTGAACATTAGTGATGATCAGATTTTCATTTCCAGAATTCAGTTAATTTTACTTGACTTCCATGCATTTCAGGTTCATGTTTTCTCTTCATTCTGAAAGTGCAGTACCATGTCCATAGGGCAGCATGAAGCAGGCTATTACTGAATTTTAACATGTAAATCTATGAATACACGATAGATTGTACAAATGGAAATTGAGGTGAGAAGATGGAGCTGGTAGGCCATAGGGGTGCACTCTAAAAAATGTTGGGTTAAAAATAACCCAAATATAACCCAGCCGCTGGTTAACTATTGGACCAACACCACATTGAGTTATCCTAACCCAATGGTCTGGGTACATTATTAAACCCAGCACATTGGGTATGATTCTAACCCAAAACGCTGGGTTATATCCACACAACATTAGTTATATTGGCACAATAGACTGGGTAAAAGTAACCAATGTGCTGGGTTATAACTATATACATGTTGAGTAAAATTCACACACTATGTTTTTAAGAGTCTGTCTTTGTGTAGATTTAACATTAACATGAGCAGTAATTGTAAGTTAATGTTAGCTAACGTTAGCTGGCTTGAATGACACAATTCTTAACCTGCTTGAGGCAAAACGAAATTGGCAGGCAGAATATCGATTCATATCACGAAGGGTATCTCTGGGTGGACTTTTAAAATCCTTCTGAATAATAATAATTAAAAAAGTTAAAAGCAGATAGATACCTTCCGAAATCGCTTGATTTCCACTGCATGTTGACAGCTGCTGGACTGCATGGACGGTTGAAAGAATAACGATTTCCCCCGAACTCTCAAATAACTATGCTGTGTTAAAGTTACCCTGGTGCTGGGTAGCTGCTAGTGTACTCACGTCAGGTGGGGGAGAGGAGGGGCGCTGTCCTAAATTATCAACCTAACAAGCTGGGTTACAGAAAATAACCCAACATGAGTAAAAACAACCCCACACAACCCAGTGTTTGGGTTGAGAAAATAACCCAGCATTTTTTAGAGTGTGGGGTGTATGAAATGTTGAGGAGTTTGTACAACATCCTCTCAACCAAACTCCAGAGATCAAGAGAAATCTTTTTCTAAGAAGAGCCTGTCAACTTGATTGGAGCTACATCGATTTTAGAGCTATATCCCCAGGTGTCTTGCATAAGTCGCTGAGTGGAATGGTGACAGTAGTACAAGGTCAGTGTACATTACTGTAGGCTATTGTAGAATTCTGGGGTATTCTTACTGTATTCTGATGTGTTCATATGTTACTTCTATGTGTAGTATACAACGGGGAGAGGTCCATACTATTGTACATAACATAACTGTGCCTTAGGCCTGTGCACCAGCAGGAAGTTCAGACAGGCCGATGTTTGGGAACATCCAAGGAACATCAGACATAACATGGGCCATTCGGGCTGGTATCCATCCGGCCAGAGCCTGTGGGCATCTGCCACGTTGGCATGATTCGTTTGTATGTTTTAGTATAACAGGCTTTGTCTTAGGTTTTGACTCTGAGACGGATCGAGGAAGCGACCAAGGAGCATCTTCTGTCGGAAGGCTCAGCCGCCGCTTCTAATAACAACCACAACTGTTAGACTCTGCACAGTTTTACTGTTCGAGACTTAGCCTGTGTTCTGTTATTCATTATTGTACCATCTTCAATAAATCATCATCTAATCGCCGATCCTGATTCCGCCGTCAAGCTTTATTGACCATCTTCAATACAACCATTAGAACTAAAACACAACGCAACAACCAGAGAATCCTACACTATCCTGGCAGATACAAAATTAATGTTTTTTTTTTGTTGTTATTTATTTATGTATTTATTTATTTTTGCCTCTATCTACCGTCTTGCATCAATGAATACTAGTTTTATGTTCCACAGATGTAAATAGATAGACTAGTGAACATCAAAAAATGGAATTTAAGTCTTAAAGCAGCAGCCACAGGTTAATGATTAGTATTAGAATTATACTATTCACAAAAGAATGTCTGGCATAGCGCCCCCATCTGGCAATGGAAAGAATCGCTATTTCAGTGGTCATAGTTTCACGATTCCTAGATGTTTCATTAGATTCACTTCAAGCTTGATGTAGTTGAACCATAGACAGTAAAAGAAATGGACGAACAGACTCGGAGGGCACAGAGTCAAATAGAACGATTTTTCAGTTGGTCCCCCCCCCAGTACTGCGCAGACTCACACTTAACTTTGTCACGTTAGCCATCGAACTGAATCTTGTAACTCATATAATTGATACACAGAAATTCTTCTCACACTTCCTTCGCCTTCAAAGTCATCAAAGTTAAACATTTATTTATGTATTATTATTAATATCATCCTCACAAGTGATACCAAGTCGTGTTAATGTTGAAGCTACCACACATGATCATCTTCAAAAACAGTCATGCTAAAACAAAACAAAAAAGTTATAGCCTTGAAGCTAATCTTCTTTCCACTTTTCCGACCTATAGGTAAATCCATCGAAAACCTCTGAAATGATTATCGTTAGTGCCGTTTTTCATTAGGTTTACTTGCCTCTATGCAATGCTTTACTTTAACATACAATTCTATAGTCTACATAGCTTTGTTCATGAGTTTCCGTGCTGGCTGGACGTATGGAATACCAAGTCGTGTTAATGTTGAAGCTACCACACATGATCATCTTCAAAAACAGTCATGCTAAAACAAAACAAAAAAGTTATAGCCTTGAAGCTAATCTTCTTTCCACTTTTCCGACCTATAGGTCAATCCATCGAAAACCTCTGACATGATTATCGTTAGTGCCGTTTTTCATTAGGTTTACTTGCCTCTATGCAATGCTTTACTTTAACATACAATTCTATAGTCTATATAGCTTTGTTCATGAGTTTCCGTGCTGGCTGGACTGAGCTTCTTATCCAAACAATAGGGTTATCCCCCTACGGTGCGTTAGCTTCACTACAACCGGACATGCTAAACATTCTTCTTACGGGAACCTAACGTTACGTACGAGGTAGTCGAGTCTTGTTTTGCCTTTTATTGTTTATGTAGATTACACAGAAGCTACAATATCAGCACAGGATATATGTTATATGAAGTTATGGTATTTCAAAAAAATCGGGAATTCGCCTGCCCCCTTGAGTTGAATTCAAAGGGGACCTGATTTTATATGTAGTGTCTCTCTCTCTCTCTCTCTCTCTCTGTGTGTGTGTGTTTGTTGTAGGCCTGTCAAACTCGATTCCTTTTAAGGATCCGGGTTATTCTGAGTCACTCACTAAACTGATCCGGGTTGAACGAGTCACTTGAGTCACTTGAGTCAGTATTGCTAAATCGCAAAGAAATTCAGTCCTACGTTCAAGCAGTGCAGTGGGGTGCTTCATTTCGTTAAGTGCCTTCTCATGTTGGATGTGGATCCTCCATGATTTGAAACCAGGTTTTTGCAGTACTTGCATTTAGCATAAGAGTTTTGCTCTCCTGGTCAAAGTGCATCCACACATTGTTCATCTTTTTGGTGCTCATGTTCAGAAACTTTGATCTTATTGACAGAGAGGGTAGCCTATATTATAATAATTAATTATTTGTTGTTGTTTTGTTAACAATAGAAAATTTGCCTAGGTCTAATGCTACTCTGCTACAATGTTTATTACCACTACTATATACTAATAGTAGGCTACTAGGAATCTATTCTAATAGGTATTATATGCAGCTAATACTAGGCAACTAATATTATTAGCCTATTAATCATAGCTATATATATATATATATATCATGTTAGGTAGCCTAATATAATATCAAATAATATTATATAAAATAGCCTAATATAGCATCAAAACCTCCACCCACTCACGGGAAAGAAAGCAGTTTGAGCCAGACTGTTTATTTATTGTCTTAACCTAGCCTAAGCAATTGCCTTTCAATGTAGACATAGAAACAGGAACGTAGAAATGCCCTGCAGTGAATACATTATTATTATTGTTATTATTATTATTATTATTATTACTACTACTACTAGCCTACTATTCTCATTAGGCCTATATTATTATCACCTTGACATGAGTAGAAACTAGGCTACTTGCTCGTCTACAGATCCACTCATGACAATGTAGCCGGCTGATTCGACTGACTCGCACTCATAACAACATAATGCCAACTATTAGGCTAGCCTTCTCAAGCAACTCTATACAGAGCTTGCAATGTTTCGGACTGTCTTCGCGACCTAATTGCATTTTAAAGTAGGCTATGCGTGCAGAATATATGTTATTTCAGAAGTGAAAGCATGGCTTTTGTTGTGGATTTTCTTTTAACCTTGACGAGGAGTTACTCGCTCCTCTAAAGATCCACTCATGACAACGTAGCCGGCTGATTCGGCTGACTCGCACTCATAACAACAACGTAACCGGCCCGCTTGGCTGATCCGACTGGCTAGCCTACTCTCCATACAGAGCTTGCAATGTTTCGGACTGTCTTCGCGACCTAATTGCATTTTAAAGTAGGCTATGCATGCAGAACATATGTTATTTCAGAAGTGAAAGCATGGCTTTTGTTGTGGATTTGTTTTTCACCTTGACGAGGAGTTACTCTAAAGATCACTCATGACAACGTAGCCGGCTGATTCGGCTGACTCGCACTCATAACAACCTAACCGGCCCGCCCAGCTGATTAGACTGACCCGGGTAGATAGGCTACTCAAGCAGCTCCATGAGCGTGCAGTGCACGACCTAATTGCATTTTAATATACTACATCTATACACCAAATCGAATTATGTCTAGGCTACATGCAGAACATTGAATGTTATTTCAGAAGTGAAAGAAATGGCTTTTGTTGTGGAATTGCTTTTCACCTCGAGGAGGAGCTACTCGCTCTCGCAGATCCACTCATGACAACGTAGCCGGCTGATTCGACTGACTCGTACTCAACATAGCCTAACCGGCCGGCTGATCCGACTAACCCGGATTGCTACTCAGCCGCTCCAATCTGAGTCCCATGGTCTGTGAGTCTGCAATGTTTCCGGCTCTGCGGGAAGTTAACCAGTTATCTCGGACTGCCTGCTCACTCAGTTGCAGTTGATTTGTGGAGTTGCGGTTGCCTACGAAATTGTTACATTTTTGGCAGATGATGACTAGGGCTAGGAGGCTAGCTAATGTTGCAAGAGGTTTGTGTGGCCCTGTTTATCGTTTTAGATTGAATTGTAGTAGGACTCAACTGATCCGAGTTAATGATACTAGAGACTCGCGACTCATGGGTTAATTTAAAGACATGGGTGAAAGATCCGAGTGAGTCACGACTCGAACACCTTTAGTTTGTTGGGGGGTGGGGGCAGGGACTCCACAGCGCACCCTTATGTCATTGAGTCTTGTGCTGAGCAAGTAGTCAGTGTTGCCAACTCAGGGGCTTTGTCGCCATATCTAGCAAGATTTCAGACCCCCCCAGCGACTTTTTAAAAAGCGACTAGCGACAAATCTAGCTACTTTTTCTGGCGTTCTTGGAGACTTTGGAGACTCTGATGTGATGTACCGTCCCTTTTTACTCTTCTGAGTGAGCAGTGAGTTCGGCTGTGCTGTGAGTCTCATGCCTGTTTCGTTTGTGAATTGCATCGCGTTCGCCCAAAGCGTTGCCCCATGATTATAAAAGTAATGACTGGCCTATGTAGTAGCCTATCAGCCCATGTTATTACACGGAAGTAGATGTTCTATAGATCTAACAGCTCAGACAACGTTATTGGAAGGTGCAGCAACTTCGGGTGAGATTACAACCAGAGCCAACGAGACGAGAGCAATGACATGATTACAGGGAAAAAGGGGCACGCTTGCCAGTTGCCAGCATCGTTCAACAACCACATTGAACAAAGGAAATAGCCTAGGCTACAACTGCATTCACAAGCAAATCAGATAGTTCAAAATCGACAATACAAGTTAGAGAAACCTATAGCATTCGTTGATGTAGGCTCATTGTCAATGCAGGACAGACTGTCGGCTGAGGGGGAAAAACGATGTGATGACGTAATTTATATGCAAATTATTGCATGATGTCATCTAGCGACTTTTGGAGCTGGCTTTAGCTACTTTCCATTGGAAATAGTTGGCAACACTGCAAGTAGTTTCATTCACACAAGTTAGTAGGCATGTGGACAACGAATGGGTTGGGGGGTCATGTTCGTCTTCTCCTGGTCCCTAAAATGACGCCAGGATATTTCTAAAAGTTTGTGCTTTTGACCGTTCGTGCCCTGAAAGGCAAGTCTTTCACATTCATATTCGATTACATCTGCCAAGAATGATATAGAGCTGACACATTGAGTAACGAGTAAATGAGTAGCCTAATGAGTAAATTTGCTCTACCTTATTCCCTACCAAATAAAACCTTATAGTGGCGTGGACAGGGAATGACTGCTAATGTGTTGAATCTTCACCTAAATAAAGTAAGGGTTTAACAGTCAAAACAAATGTTTATCCGTGAAATTTGTTCACAATATGAAAGTGTAGACTGTATACTGTCGAATTATGCGAAAACATGAAATTCGACATTTTAAGCTGTACGTTTGTTTATTGTGGATTTTCTCAAAATAGCTACGTGCGCAAAACAACTGGTTTCGCCTTGCAGGGTCACATTATAAGTTAGATTCCGAAATGTCACGGGGTTGCGGAATCGCAGGTGCTCGGGCCCGCCATCGCCTCTTGCGGCTATATTAAAACTGTATTTCAAATAGCAACATTAACAGTTAGTCAACACAAACACCAGTAGGCTATTTTAATTTTGTTGGTTTTCCTAAAATGCACTACAGAACTTTCTGAAACTCCTACAATGTTAGTGCATTACTGTTTTTGTTTTGCTACATCAACTTAGTCGCTTATGAAGGTTTTTGTCTGATGCATAATTCACCTTTTTCATCTTTTTAATACTCTTTCACGTGGTTGTAGCCCTACATACGTGGAATTTCATTCACAGTCTTTGTCTAAGTAGGCCTACCTTTGGTATAGATATCTATCTGTTGTTACACAACTGACAGAATGGTTTTAGTCTACAGTATCTGTAGGCTATGACTGGTTGGCTCACTAGGGTAGAGGCTGCACTACACGTCAAGAGAAAATGACTCTTATTCTCAAACTTACCGGATGGGTTGGAAATGTGTTATTACTACTACTTGCAGTTCTTTTTATAGCATTTGTTTGCTACTTACTTTACATAAAACATGTTCATCGAAAGTACGATCATATCCCAGGACCACCAAGAGATAAGTAAGTGACGCATTTCACATTTAGCCTACAAAGAAGTAGAGCCTAATAGCCTAACATTACATCTATTTACGTGGAAGACCGCAGTTCTAGGTTCTTGTGTTGATATGTTTCTGATTTCTTTACAGCTTCCTACTTGGACATTTGCCAACTATATTGGCAGAGACCAGAACCCCTGGCCGTCATATCAATCAAAGATTTTTAGAATGGTAAGCGCAAATGTAATGGTCAAACTTGCACATTCGGCTTTTGTGTGTGTGTACGTCTTATTCTTTTTTTCTTGACGTGTTAACTGCTAA
Organism: Alosa pseudoharengus; assembly: GCF_046254945.1. Classification (NCBI taxonomy): domain Eukaryota; kingdom Metazoa; phylum Chordata; class Actinopteri; order Clupeiformes; family Clupeidae; genus Alosa; species Alosa pseudoharengus. Next base: position 20,617,865 of record NW_027468859.1, on the reverse strand, counting down.
GCTACCCGCTTACAACATTTCGTCAGACTTTGGCATTGTTTTAAAGTGCAATGAGGACAGTTCCGACGCTGGTATCTATTGCCTACTGCAGGTCTACAACGTTGTAGGCTAAATGTCAAACGTTGTAGGCCTACTGTCAAACGTTTAGACCTATAGTTGTGCACTATTTCAACCTTTTTGCCCCTAACACCTTCCTGTGTCCAAGGAAATATCCCAAGGTGACGTAATAATCTGTCTGCATGTCATCATGTGCCATGTAACCTAACTCTCATGTCCAGTGCAATTAGTCAAGCTCTATAAGATCTCTTAAAAACACATCATTTCCATTTCTGCATTCCCTTACATCCATAGACAGTCCAATGGGCATAGTCGTTCAATGTGAACCTAATTGTATTAGGCAATGCACGCTACTTGACCAATTATTCAGGGTATTGTGACATTCTGTAAGCATTCAACCATTCTGGAATGAGTCTCATTTATTAATACTTCTGTTTATAACAGAGTTTGAAAACTGAAAGGTGCCACAATTCCTTAAAATTATTGTCAAATATTGCCTAACTCATTAATTCTAAATAGACATGTGGGTAGTCTGAACGGAATCTGAATGGAAATGGCATCTAGCTGTCTAACCCTAATCATGTGTTCTACTTATCTTAATGTTGTAGGACTGACAAGTATGGCCCTGTTTGCAGAGTGAACAGCCTGCATAGTGTATTTTTCATTGTTTCTTGTCCTGAGGCAACCAAGGTAACAAACATTTTCTCATAGCACATGTCTCCAGAAAACAGACTTTAACTGTTAAACTTTCTATGCTCACAGGAATTCTTAATGTCACCGAAGTATCCCAAAGACCCTTTTGTGTACAAACGCCTTTTCTCCTTATTTGGTAGAAGGTAATGTATTGAAAAGTCTCATCATACTGTGCATATTCAAATACAGCCTGAAAAGCTAGTTCTTCACCTAAGGCCTGCCCACCTCACATTAGCCAGCTTCAGACCGTCGAGTCAGGCCAGGCTGACACAGGCTAAGGTCATTTGAAGGCCACCTGGGGGGTATTCCAAGTACGTGGTTTGGTGACAAACCTTGGTAAGTGAACTCAGAGTAAGTGGTTAACCTCCTAATAGAAGAGCTGTATGGCATTCTCCTAACAAAACAATGCCATAGGGCTCTTGTTATAGGAGGTTTACCACTACTCTGAGTTAACTTACCCAGGTTTGTCACTAAACCACGTACTTGAAATACCCCCTGGTCTACAAGCCTCATATCCCTGAGACCATTGCGTTCAGACAGTCAGGCTATTACACCTCAACACATCCCCGCTTTTGGTCGCCAATACCGCCCATTTTCAAACAGGATAAGCACATTAGCAGAAAGTCGCCTATCCCATGCATAGTTCTCAAAAGTATTCCACACTATTGATATAGCAGTTGACATCATAAAGCACACTGGCAGGAATAATTTAGCGGGACGCTTGCCTATGTTAGTTAGCTCATACTGTAAGTTCACTTTTTACTGCTACATGGCGACCTCTGGACATCTTTAACACGGACGTAACCGTTACCGCTATCCCTAAAAACTCCACACACAAGTTTTGTTTGACTCCCTAAACTACATTGACAATCCTCACCCACATTCACCATAAAGACTATTCACAGCCCATTGTTTTCAGTTCACGGCTTGCTCAAATGATATGCCACCACCATCTACGATTAACCATGTTAACACATGAGATTGATTTAATTAGGGCCTTATTTTAAACCTTTGGCTTGTTTAGTAGACTCTGACTCATACCGAAGGAAAAGGTTGTCATTTTTATTCAACCGTGTGGCCGTGGGTAGGCCCGCGAAAGGGCAGGCAGCGATGTAATCACTTAAACTACCTACGCATTTCTCTGCTTGACAAACCAATTGAGGCTATTTTCACATGGAGAGAGGAATCGACTTAGCCCAGCAACATACATAGCGAGATTGAACTCCACTGATATAACTCGATTTCAAGGCCAACTGCAGCAGAGTTCATTATACTCTAACAGTGTGGTGTAAACATGGGCAATGAGTTCATGCTATTTATTTGCATTACTCTATATATCTGCATAACTGACTGTCAGTACTCTCTTTCTGTGTCAATCTTGTTTAGTGTCATCCTCTGTTTGATGAAATGAAACAGTAAGATGTGTAGGAGACATTTCGGGCCTGTTTTCCAGAAGCCTAGTACAGACTAGAGGCTCTTTTTCAGTGGAGATCTTCAATGGAGTTCTCTTTTAGTTTTGGACTATTCCTAATCCATGTCTAGGAAACCATCCTTTACAGTTATTTCAACTGCTGTGGACCCTTTAGAATGCAATGGTAAACAATCTTAACTGCTCTCTGTTAGATTCCTTGGAAATGGCCTGGTGACCGCCATGAACCATGATATGTGGTACAAGCAGCGCAGAATCATGGATCCTGCATTTAGTAGTGTGTAAGTAGTACAATGTGAATCATTCACCCACTCGTTTAAAACAAATATCTACTGCAACTTGTGGTACAGCTAGTTCTGACAAATATTATGCCTATTGCTTGGGTATTGAACCCATCATGTTGATGACCATGGTGTCTAACAAGTTATTTTTCCAATCGACTGCATTGTAAGATTGCTTTATTTAGTGTAAATGATTCTGAACGGTTTGTTGAGCACTCTAAAATCTATGATGCCATGATATTTAGATACTTACGGGGTCTGATGTCTACGTTCAACGAGAGAGCGGAGCGCCTGATGACCAAACTGGATGAGTATGCTGAGAGCCAGCAGGCTGCACACATGCACAAGCTTGTCAACTCCTTCACCCTGGATGTGATCACAAAGGTCACTTACTGCCTCTTTTAGCCCTATGTGGAAAAAAATCTGTCCGACAGTTTGATATTTGATTAGTTAATATTTTACCTCTTGATTTAGTCCAATATCTTGATGTCAAGGAGTTTGAAATGATGGAGCACATTTACTCCAAACTAGTGTGCAGAATATCATCCAAAAATAACAGTGTTATTTACTAAATTAACAGTAAATTTACAAAATCTTACTTTGCTAACCTTCTTAGGTATGTAAACTAGATCAGGGTCTTTCACAGATTTTTCAGTACCATGTTTCAAACGTGTTATTGATTGTCATGATATCCATGAAGGTCGCTTTTGGAGTTGACTTAGACTTGCTCAACGTCATGGACTCCAAATTCCCCCAAGCCATCGAGTTATGTCTGAAGGGCATGGTGTATTACATCCGAGATCCAATCTTTCAGGTAAGATATCACAGTTGCATGGGAGAAACCAAGCAAGTAATATTTCCTGGCATTGCACAGCAAATTACATAGCTGTTGAAGACTTATGAAATTGCATTGTCACAAATAAATAAGTAAAGCAAATTCTGGACTATCGTTCTGGACCACCTGTACACGTGTTAGTAGGGACATGAAGAGCCCTTGGTAAAGGGAATTACAATAATCTGTGATGTAATAAAGGTGTGAATAACTTCCAAAATACATATCTTGTTATGGCAGAAAATCAAGCCCCGAGAGGCTGTAGGTTACACTGATTTTAGAACAGCTAGGGGGCATTGTGAGGCACAACGTGTTAGAGGTGATATTAATTTCAACAACATAAGACATTTGTTTGTCAAGGCAAAGCTCAGAATCAAGTATAACACCCAGGTATCTTCGCATGTGGCTTAATATAAGGGCTGAGGAGACCTAAAGTGTCTGCAAAAGACATTCTGGATTTGGAGGAAACAGTGGATAGATTGGTTTTTGTCATCTTTATTACAGCATCAAAGTAACAGTATTCAGTGTGGATCACTGTCTAGACCAGGGTTATTATAGTAAATGAAAACTAAGTATATAAGTATATATACTCCTCTTTTGATCCTGTGAAATTTGGTCTCTACATTTATCCCAATCCATGAATTAGTGAAACGCACTCAGCACACAGTGAACACACAGGGAGGTGAAGCACACTCTAATCTCGGCGCAGTGAGCTGTCTGCAACAACAGCGGCGCTCAGGGAGCAGTGAGGGGTTAGATGCCTTGCACAAGGGCACTTCAGCCGTTCCTACTGGTCGGGGCTCGAACCGCCAACCCTCCGGTTTCAAGTCTGAAGCACTAACCAGTAGGCCACGGCTGCCCCTAAAACTAAAACTTCTTTCAAATCTTCTTTCAGTATTGGTACAAGAACAGGCAGGTGGTGCGGGAGATCAGGGAAGCTGCACAGCTTCTCCGTGATACAGGAGCTGCCTGGATAAACGAGAGAAGAAGGGCTATACAGGCTGGAGACGATGTGCCTATGGACATTCTAACACAGATTCTCAAATCCGCAGGTAATTACAATTTGTGTACGTGTCACTATTAATATACTTTGTGTACGTGTCAGTATTAATATACTTTGTGTACATGTCAGTATTAATATACTTTGTGTACATATCAGTGTTCATATACTGAGTATGCTGCAACTTCAACTGGCCCAGCACATTCGTATTAGTGTGTGAGAATTTAAAAAGATAAAATGTTGTTTTTAAGGGCTGGCTATGCAACAACCTGTCTTAACTTTGTTTTATTTTCACAGAGGAAAACAAAGATGATGATGATGAAGAAATCATGCTCGACAACTTTGTCACATTTTTCATAGCAGGTGACTATCGTGTTACATTGAAAATAAATTTAATTGAGCAATATAATCACCCATGTTTCTATGCATCAATCAGCTGATTATTGTGTATATTAAGGCCAAGAAACAACGGCTAATCAGCTGTCATTTGCCATCATGGAACTTGGAAGACATCCTGAGATATTACAGAGGTATGAAGGTGTTATAAGTAAGCTCATACATAATACAAAGGTAACTAATGGTTTTAAAAGTGTTAAAGACACTAATAAATGTGCTCCCCACCAGGCTGAAGGAGGAAGTGGATGAAGTCCTTGGGATGAAACAGGAAATCAGCTATGAGGACCTAGGAAATCTCACCTATTTAACCCAGGTCATTTACACTATACCTGTTGGGATGACATAATACATTATATTTTAGCTGGGATGACAGTATACAGATTCCAAGAAACAGTTGTCAACTAAGAATTAAATAGGTCTATCTAACATGACCACAAATGTGTAATTGCACAAAATTATATAAAATCATGATTTGTTGCAAAATATTAATATTATTTTAAAAGAGTATTCTGTTAATTCTATTTAGTGTGTTAAATTTATTGCTATTTCTTACATTTTTAAGTAATTTGCCTTCACTATAAACTGTTAATTTTAATGCTTAATATAATGTTTATTGATATCATTGTATTACACTTTGGACGAAAGCGTATGTTAGAACCAGAAACATAAACATAATTATCATAAATTATTATTCATAGATTATTATTTGAGTCTGGATTATCATGAACTTGGACCTTGTTGGCTAGCTGCTAAATTCTCAACTCTTTTGTCTAATCACACTGTTTTAATTCACTCTACTTCTTGGTCTACTGATCATAATACTGCTAAGACTCTTGCCACCTTTTGTCATTTTTGCTTGGAGATGTCTAAATGATAAGTTCTGAAGATATGTCTGTAAATGTCCATAGGTCCTGAAAGAGACTCTGAGGTTATACCCAACTGCTCCTGGCACCTCTCGCTGGCTGGTAGAGGACACGGTCATTAATGGCATTAAGGTCCCAGCAGGATGTAGTGTTATAGTGAGTGTCAAGTTCTTATTGCCATCTTGAAACATTCTTTGGCATGGATTCAGCTTCAGTCTTAGACTGAGAGACCATTGAAAGTTTCATTGAAAGTCACAAATTAGAAATTCATTGAATGCCTCGATGGAAACCTCTTTGAAAATTCTCACAAAGGTTTTATTGAAAGTCTTAAATGGAAGTCTCAGTGAAAGTCAGAGTTGATAGTCCAATTACACCATCCTGAATGATTTTATATGACAGACTTGTTTTGTAACCGATGTTTTGTAACATTTTCATCTTGTTTTTGTAGTTAAGTTCGTATGTGAGTTCAAGGTTGGACAAATTCTTCAAAGATCCAGAGAGATTCGATCCAGAGAGATTTAACTTGAATGCTCCCAAGTAAGAACTCGGTGTAGTTTATAATTGAATACACAATAAACTTTGAAGCAAACTTTAGAAACTAAACAAATTATTTTGTACTTTATTCTCCAAGGCCTTATTTTTGCTACTATCCCTTTGCTTTGGGTCCACGGTCCTGCCTCGGGCAAAATTTTTCCCAGGTGAAACACACACACACTTCAAAGTCACGTTACATAATAAATATCAACAGTCAATCAGTGTACACAGTTGTATACAAGTGTATACTACTGTCTACAATGCACTATATATCCTGTCCTGTCTGTGCACCACCTGTCTATACTTTGTATATCACATCACACTTTTCTGATTTTTTGCACTTCTGGTTAGACACAAACTGCATGTTGTTGTCTTTGTACTTGTACTCTGCACAATGACAATAAAGGTACCGGTGGTAACCTAATATAATCTAATCTAATAAATTCCATGTTTGTGTACAGATGGAGGCAAAGGTCGCATTGGCTAAACTGCTGCAGAGATTTGACTTCAGCCTGGTGCCCGGGCAGTCTTTTGCCATTCTGGACACTGGGACACTGCGACCGGAGGGCGGGGTGATATGCACCATCAAACACTGCGGCAGTGCATGACCCTCCAAGCCTGGACAAACACTGTCTTGACAGACTGGCAGGCTGTTGTGGAATTATTATATATATATAGATAGATAGATAGATACTTTATTAATAGATAGATAGATAGATAGATAGATAGATAGATAGATAGATAGATACTTTATTAATCCCCAAGGGGAAATTCAAGATACATATAATTTTATATGTATTCAAGATATATATAATTTTTAATAGATTGACACATACAATGATATATTTAATTATTGAAATATTTATTAACCAATAAATTGACACATAATATGAAAGCTAGATTGATGATATGTGTAATTAAAGATGTAGAAATGTAATATACAATGTAAAATAAATGTAGGCCTAATTAAAGATGGCTATGTCACAAACTCCTCCATATGTGATACACTAACACTTCTGAATATAACTCTTATTAATCAACCATCTTTCTATGCATTTTTATGTGGGGGGTACTTTTATCTAGTTTAGAGATTTTTTTTAATGGCATTTGATCATTGAGAGTTGATTTGATTATTGATCATTAAGAGTTACCAGCCAAGTCTTCATGTTTTCATTTCCTGTATTGGGCACTTAGTTCTTGAATGTTTTATGCCTGAATTAATTTATGAGACTGAACAATTTAACTGAATTACCCAATTAAACTTAAAAGTACACTATGCAAGATTTTCACCTTTATGAAGCCAATTTGATGGTTAACAAACGTGTAATAGGCGAATCGTTCACCTAGCATAGCTATACAGCATAGAGGTAGCGATTCGCTACCGAGAAAACCAGTCATGCAACTTCAAGAAAGGCAGCCCGACAAATCTCGTGAGAATCTTGAAACATTACCTTGTCAGTAGATAGCTCTTTGGAGATCTGCTCTGTTGGTAATCCTTCACCTCCACAGCAAAAGCATTTTCATTGTGTACAGGGGGGATAAGTCACAAGAAGTTTGCTTTTTACAACAGCAGAGTAAAATATAAATATATACAGACTCTAGAGGGAGCTCTACAGTCGCCAAAAATACCTAAACCTGCATAGTGTACCTTTAATAATATGTCTACAGTATGTCTATATTTAAAATCGTAATAAAATATATTTACAAAAAACATTTCAGATTGATTTTCTTGTTTTCGTATAGCTGTATTCTTAACTGTGTTCCTATTACAGCTGTGATTGTCTTTGGATATATAATAGACAATGTCAAATCCACAAGTGAATGGGCCTAACACTGAAACTTCACCAGTGTCATTATGTTTCAAATCAGATAAGGCGAGCAACAGCGATTCATATCCTCCCTGCTCCTTGCCCTGATGTCAGTTTGCCTATGGGTTACCAGCTAGCCACTATCTGAAATCAGTCTGTCGCTGCTGCACATTCACTGTGCAGTCATACCACTGTAAGTTTATAGTTCAATTTTCACTAGTGAAAAAGCTGTAAACAGGCCCCAGCGAGGATCGAACTCGCGACCCCTGGTTTACAAGACCAGTGCTCTAACCACTGAGCTATGGAGCCAGTCAGTCCGCCCTAGTGGTATGTTTTGGAATTAAAACTGTAACTAATACTGCTAATTTATGACATTCTTACGAGTCTTAGTTTCATTTTCAAGTGTGTATAAATTACTATTAGTAAAATGCAATGATAAATCGGGATGTTTAAATTTCTGATCGAGATTGTGAAAATCCGTAGCCTAATGTAAAAAGAACTGTCAGCTGTTTCAGAAGACCGATTCAACAACAATGTAAATCTCACCAATGCCCACTAGATGGGGGTGTTCTCAAGGGGTTTTTAATTTCATCAACACCTCGAAATAGGCCTACAGCAAAAAAACAAAAACAAATTGAGAGTTTGTTGATATCTTCATACCTAAGGATAAATTCATGCAGAGTTTACTGAATTTAGCTTTTAACCAGCAAAATGTTGTATGATATATATATTTAGGATATTCTTAACTGACGAGTCGTGGGGGGAACTTACGTGGTGGACATAGTTAAGCCCATCATTATTTATGCTAAATTTGGGCTTGACCAAGAAAAAACAGAAATACATTTTCTTTTTTTATTATTTATATCTTGAATTGTCTTTTGTCTCATGCATATGCCAATTTGGCATGGCTAATAATAATATTGGCTGAACTGTACCATATCGTAGACTTTTATACATGGAAGTCATTAATTGCATTATCGTTATGTCTTGATGAAATGTTCCAGTTAGGATTTCATAGTTTTAATGTTTTTTTCTTCTAGTTACCAGGTTAGTTTGTAGGCCTACATGGAAACAAATTTCAGTTCAGTGAATGTATACTGTGAATCTTCCCTCAGTTGGCTTTATCATTAAAACACCTAAGATCTACTTCTTAAGCCAGCCGTCCACAGTTTTCATGGAACACCATGCCTATATCTCCAAATTCTAAGATCACTACAATCTCTCAGAAGAGGAAGGAAAGGATTCAGTTGTCAGTGCATACTACCTAATCCACATATAGGCTATATCCCAGTAAAGATTAAACATGGTTATATACTGTTCTATAAAGATAACTGTTAAGACATAACCTACCTGTTGGAACACATTATTATATTCATTACTTCTGCACTAATTGGTTAGAGAGCAGGTGTACTTTTCAGTCACTTTTTGCCTACTGGCCCTTTAAGAAAGCAGCGCCAAGCGAAGGATAGGCTTGACCATACTTTTCATCTGAGTACCTGCTCAGACTCTTTTCCCTTCGTCTTGATTGGCCGTCTTGGCCAAAATCCTCTTGAATGATTTCAAACCAATCCTTTGGAAGCGGGGGAGGACTGCGCTAATTCCTAACCGGGAAAGGATTCAATCCCCCTACGTTTACCCCTCACGGAGGAGAAGCCTGAAGGCTGCTTGAGCGTGTATCGTCTTCGGAGCGTTCCCTTCTTGCCTGGAATGAACATGGCATTTTCAAAAGTGCAATCACATTGCGCCTTCGTGATTTAACGTTTACAGTGGGATACTCCAACGTGGATTTTACAAAAAAATATTTGCTGATTTCATGTCTGGTAAGCCTAGATATTTTAGAGCTACTGGCATCCTAGAATTATCTGCACATGCTACAGAGAATATCTCCACCACACAGTGACATTTGCTAACGTTGACGTTAGGGCTCTTACAATGATGGAGCCAACGTTATGACTCGAAAACCCTTATTTTTACGTTAAGATCTCGAGCGTTTTAACTAGTTATTGTTTTATGATATAATCATAAAATATCGCAATATAGACCAACAAACTGTAGAGTGTTTTAAATTAGTTAACACAAGCAACATTCGACACGGCTGGCTGGACGTGGGTGGGAGGGAACGGTTGATACGGGTGAAAGTCGTCAATCAAGATCATAGATTCCGTGGAGTTGTAACTTGGTTAGTGTGATCTGATGATTTTGAGTGAAACTGTGCAACAGATTAGCATGTATTTGCATTCCATTACAATGACTCAGTTGAGGCTCGGATAACTGTTCTAACGCGGACCGTGGAAATAAATATTAGCCTACCCGAGGATATGGCGAAAAATTGCACTGACGGACTGAGGGATGACCTTAGTAAGGTTTCAGACGAGGAACTATTAAGATGCAGCAAGGAGGATCTGGTCAAAAGACTGAGAAAGGTGGACAGCGAGAAAATGAACTTAATGATAGAACACGGCAACATGATGAAAGATGTCAATCGTCGGCTGCAGGTGCATTTGCACGAGATTCGAAATCTGAAAGAGATCAACCAGAAACTTCAGGATGACAACCACGAGCTCCGGGAGCTCTGCTGTTTCTTGGACGATGACAGGCAGAAGGGCAAGAAACTGTCACGGGAGTGGCAGCGCTTTGGCAGGTACACGGCGAGCGCCATGTGGAAAGAGGTGGGCCTGTACCAGCAAAAGCTCAAGGAGCTCGAGGTCAGCCAAGAGAGCATGGTGCGTGAGAATTCGGACTTGAAAGAAATCATCCTCATGCTGGACGAGGAGAGGAATGGAGCGGGGTCACGAAGCTCCATCGACAGCCAGTCGAGCTTGACCAACCTGAATGGGGGGACGAACAACGTTCGAGACGTGGGAGACGGGAGCAGCACCTCCAGCACGGGAAGTGCAGGCAGTCCGGACCACCACCACAATCACGCACACAAAACTGGGGAGACCAAAGTGGGGACGACCATAAGGAGGTCTATGGATGACCTCTCGGCTCCACATCACCACAGAAGTATTCCTAATGGTCTCAATGGTAAGTAACACACCAAATCACTCTCATTGCCTTCTCCTCAAACTTGTAAGCATCTTGAGGTCACTGATGCCAAACAATGTTACTCACGTTAACAAGTGGTATTATCTGGCCTACCTTCTTGAAACGCCCCCTCACCGAAACCTACATTTTAGCTGGTTCCTAGGCCATCCGGTTTTGCCCTTCCCATAAAGTTGGTCTCTTTAGCTTTTGGTTTACATCCATGCAATTCCTTCAGGTCAGAGTCTTTGTCAGCGTTCTAACCACATTTCTGAATTTATAATTTATCAGTTGTGCCATTAGAAATGTGATGGTGTAAAAATGCCCACCAAGATTTTCTCCATTTTCATCATGTGCACCATGCAGAGATAAAAGCAGAATGTGAGCAAACGGGTTCAATCGACCCGGCCTCCTGCTGTTCTAAGAACACTAGTTCAGTAGTGCCGTCTTGCAGACAAATGTAGTGCACTTTACTCTAACTATAAACCCAGTAGGCTATTGTTCTCCTAATTTGGTTGTTAATATTGGCTGTTTCATTGTCTATGAGGTGTCCCATGAGACAGCTTGTGTTTAAGTTCAATTAGTTACAATTCAGCTGTCTTCTTATTAGGATTACAGATTACACCAAACGTGCATACATTTCAGTGACACATAAAACCTATACAGGCCGACGCATGGATTTAGGTCACTTAGTATCATGCAACATTAAAGAGGGGCTTATCTTAATTGTATTTGGAGGGGATTGTGCAAATTGTTTTTTTTTGTTGCGCTGATGCTCATTGCAGTGCACCCTCTATCCATGTAGTGGTTTAGATGGTGATGGCCTGTTTGAGGACCACAGTATGGTCCGTCTGGGCAGAGAGTTTGCTAAAACTTTGTAATGAAATGGAGGGATGCTAAGCCCGGCTTTAGGTTCTCTCTGGACTGCAATCACACTGCTGTCCATCCACGATGGATAAAAAAGAAATCTCTTTTTCTCGTGCAGCCTGCTCCCAAAAATCCCCCTTTTTTCCGGGAATGTGGCATGTACATCCAAGAGAGGAGATAAGTGAAGGCAACCCTGGTATGATTGTGTGTGTGTGTGTGTGTGTGTGTGTGTGGGTGGACTATGGAGGCAGCCCTTTGTCTCACATCTGTCATTAGCCGAGATTCCAAGAATCTTTGACATCTTAAACCCTTTCCCACCCTGTCCTTTTCCACCTCAGACAGATCTTATTATGTCATAGCACCACCAGCAGCTAAAAACTTCTGTGCCTGCACTGGCAGCAGCGCACTCACGCTCCCCCCCCCCCCCCCCCCCCCCCGGCCGGCCGGCCTGCCTCTTAGGAGGGGATTGTGGGTCACCCAGGCCCATCCTCGGCCATCTTAGAGCCGCTTTGATTCCTTTTGTTTTTTCCCTCTCGGTCTGGGCTCGCGTGTCTCTTCAGAAGCTCTACACACTGGCCTGGAAACCCACTTTCCACGATGGGTGGGAGACCAGCCCCCAGCTAGACCAATCAATGAGAGAGAGAGAGAGAGAGAGAGAGAGAGACTAATGGATAAGCCCAAGAGGGATACGATAGGTGTGTGTGTGTGTGGCCAGGGTCTGATGTGTGGTCTGTGTGTGGAGCCGGTTAACATTTTTACGGTCAGCGCGTGCAGATGTGGGGGCAGCTGGGTCGGGCAGCGGACGACCAGTCTCCCCTCAGCAGATACATGGGAAGAGCAACACTGCGGCGCTAAGTGCGTAGAGGCAGCCTGACACCAGTTTGGTGAATCGATGCTGTGTTGGATGGAAGACTCACAAGCTGTTGGTGTGTGGTTTAGAGAGAGAGAGAGAGAGAGAGATAAGAGAGAGAGAGAGAGAGAGAGATAAAGTAGTATGGTGTGGTGGGAAGCGAGGAAAAATAACTTGCAGACGCTCATCAGGTCCTCTGTTGGACCCCATAGCTAGAGTATGCAAGTCAGCTAAAATACACAGCTGTTCTCTTAGTATCCAGATGGTGTGCTTGTAATTACCACAAAGAGAGCATATTCCATCACTGGTTTAGCATCGCAGATATGTAAAAAAAAATAATAATATGAATATCTGATATGCATTTATTAATAATGTATTATATTATTTCTGATATTGCAGGGTCTTATCGGTGTTGCTGATATGACAACTTTAATCAACTGTCTCATTGCTTAAATGAAAAGGCCCTAAATGGACTCTTGGCAGCCAACCTCTGAAATGTCTAGCTTATGTTTTCTTCCTTTGCTGTCTGTATTTTTTGACTAACAGCTCATAAATGTTTACTGGGCAACGGAGCATATAAATTAAGCTTATGTAAGTTCACTGAAAATCCTGTCCGTCACTGTGAAAACTGCAGTCATATATTCCAGAGGCGCATCAGCCAAGTTGGGTTTTAATGTTTTGACCAGGCTGCATAATAACACGCACAGCATGTGTGCACTTGGGCCAGGGCTGATAATCATGCATGGGTTCAGACACACAGACAGTGGAGTGCCCCTCCACCCTCATCTTACCCCCTTACATCACCCACCAACTGCCCCCCCCCCCCCCCCCCCCCCCCCTTCAAGACATATACACACACACACACACACACACGTACAAACACACTCACACGCACCCCACTCCTTGCATAACCCCATTGTACAAGTTCCCAGCAATAAAGGGAGGTGAATCAGGGACCCAAACAAAAGAGCTGAAAGGGGGTCTGTTGGCTGGGGTTGAGTTTCCAGGCCATGGGGGGTGGAGTGGGATGGAGGGGAACTGGGGTGGAGGAGGGTGGGGGTGCAGGGGGACTGGGGTGCAGCGTTACGGGTGGGGGTTTTGATTGCTGGAGCCCTGATGCGGCCTGCTGGTGGGGTAATTGGATTTCTTTGAGTGGGGATGTGGGAGTCCGGTGCAGAGTCATCACTGAGGGATAATACTGGGTGAGTGGACTGGGGAAGGCTGACCGGCTTCTTCTGTCATGAGAAGAGTCCAGCAATGGTGAGGAGAGGGGGGAGTTGCAGGAGATGGGGGTGGGGGGGAAGGGGGGTGCGGGTGCTCGTGTTGGTTTTATTCCAGAGGATCTGCTCTCAGCGCCTGTGTTCACTTACGGTTTGTTCGGGAGTCCGATTTCATGGCAGCGTCTTGCTTTAATGTAACACAGTCCCGGCCGCTCGCTCCCAACCCTGCAGAGAATCACTTCAACCGAATGTGAGGCCTGCAGTTTTGAACTGCACATGTGTGGACCTCATACCAGAGACAAAGGGAGTGTCTTTTTTTCCTCCTTTCCTTTGACCAGACATAGTGCTTTTGAACCTAACCCGCTCCCCAAATTAAACAAACTCCCTGACCTTATGTAGGATCCCCCCCCCCCCCCTTCATCTCTCACTCATTTACATGCTGATCATGGCCATGATGAATGAACGAGACCATCTCCTTCCCCTTTTTTTTGCCTGGAATATTGATTACATTATCCTTTCATCCCAGTTCACAGGCACAGGCCTATGCCTTCCCCAAAGTAAACATTTGCCTTTTAGCGCGGGGGCCCTATCTGTTCCTGCTGCCGCCGTGCTCAGAATGGGTCATTATGCTTAAGCTGGCCACAGATATGCTAATTGGAGGTGGTGCTGCTCTCTTGGCAGCTGGGTGACCCTGGGAGGGTTAATCCTACTCGCAGGGGTGAGAGACGGACTGACCTCTGTGACGGACGGTGTTTTGGAATGGGAGGAGGAGGAGGAGAAGGAGGAGGGGGGGCCTCATCATGGCTGTTGTGGTGTGGAGGATGATATGATACAGCGGGTGGAATCTGAGGTGTGTGTGCGTGTGTGTATGTGTGTGTAGGTTACACGTGAGAATGGTGGGTTGCAATGCAGTTGCTGGAAGATGTGGGGAGTTGTTTCAGAGTTGCCGGTAGGAGGAGCACATTTCTGGACAGGCAAGAACGTGTGAGCAATAAACTGCTTAGGAGGCCTATAGTGTAAAGTGTATGTGTGTGTGTAGTCTGTGGCCATCCATCTCAGTCCTTATTTCTCCCCTTGAAGAGAGACATTGACCAGTCTGGCAGGTCAATGAGACGGTCCAACCTGCTCTTCTGGTCCAACTGAGTGTCCTCAATGACTCACACGTTGTGAGCCGATGATTGATGTACATTCCAGAGACTAGGCCAAGTGTCAGTCACTGTTCTACCCCCTTAGCCTTAGTGAAGTTGCATACTTACATACAGACTTACTAACCCTTCCTCCATGGCCTCACCTTCTCCTCTGTTAGTGGGTTAACAGGGATGCACAACTGATACTGATATGCCTTCAGGGCACTAAGAACAACAACTATAATGGCAAAAAATATTGCTCCAGCTAATATGAATGATTGTTGTTATAGTTACAGTTTAGTTACACTTTATTGTTCCTGGTGTGAACAGATCTTTCCCCTTATTCTGTTCTGTTGAATCTCTGTGTGTGTGTGTGTGTGTGTGTGTGTGTGTGTGTGTGTGTGTGTGTCTGTGTGTGTGTGTGTGTGTGTGTGTGTGTGTGTGTGTGTGTGTGTGAGAGAGAGAGAGTTCCATCAGGGGGACTACTTTAGTGAGCGGGCATCCTCCCTAGGGAGCTTGGGATCTGATAACCGGTTTGTGACTCTGTGTAGCCAAGAGGAAAGCTCTGTGTTACCTATCAAGGCATTAGGATTCCCCAGGGCCCCCCAACCCTCCTCTTTCCCTTCCACTTGTTTTCAGTAGTGAATTCAATAATACTAGCATTCATCAATATATTACAAATGATTGTATTGATTTAAAACCATAGAGGTTAAACCTTCAACAATAATGAAAAAATATAAAAAGAATGAAAATAATGGTTATACATTAAAGTTCTCCATTCTATATAGTGAAATTGATATTCATATCATTCCCATGGTGGCCTATTAGATTGAATACCGACTGCAGACAAATGATTGAATGATTTTATTCAGTAGTATAAGTTTGATTTTCAGCATCAGAGGCAATTTGATACAGTAGTTTCCTACAAAATCATGACACTTGACTAAATCATGACACTTGACTAAAATCACTGATTTTCATCACAAATCCCTGATTTGTTTCTTGTGTATTGTTTGTCAGAAAGCCGGCAGGTCAGGAATTCCCACATTCCAGAACAGACTGGAGGAAGTGGAACTCATTGCGTATGAATAGGTGCTGAGGGAGAGAAAGAGAAAGAAAGGCGATGGGGGTGGGGCAGTTTTGACGGGAGTTTTCTGTCACTTTGAAACCTGCGGTTGGATCCTGTGCCCAGAGCCATCAGAGGCGCGTCTCCGACAGAATGAGGTTAAAGTCCCCATCAGCTGTGGGAGACGCAGTGGAGAGCGCAGTATGACACACAACCCAGCCCAACCTTAGACACAACATAGCTGACGGGGCTGCTCACAAGTGATGTGAAGCACAGCCTTTGTGTGAGTGTGTCTGTGTGTGTATGCATGTATGTGTGTGTGTATATGAGTGTGTGAAGTCCTTGGTCTCTGTGTAGGATATAAAGCGTCACATTGGTTCATTTGGCAGCAAAGTGTAGTGTTCTTTGAACACTCCTATTCAGCTTCTTATTGCCCCTACGCAATAAAAACTAAATCTGAGAAGAAGGAACTCTTGGAATGGCGATAATCTGCAGTGAATGAGGGTTAGGTTTGGAGAGAGAGAGAGAGAGATGTGGCGAAGTTTGGGGTGTCACGCTGGTCGCCACGGTAACAGCAGTGATGAGCCCTGGCAGTCTGGACTGCCCACTGGCTCCCCGGCTGGCTTGGGGAGCGTAGAGAGAGGTGGGGTCAGGCGGAGGGTGGAACTATGGGGAAAGGGAGTGTATGGTGGGGGTGGGGGTTGGCGTTACCCACCGAGCATGACATCACGTTAAAAGGGGTCACCAGTTTGCCTGTGACAGTTTCTGCTCGGACCACATGCTGGGAGCAGTGGAGTGGAGGGGAGGGAGGGAGACCCACCACCCCCACCCCACCCCCACTTTAGTGCTCGCGACCTCCGCTCTGTGACTTCCAGGACCAAGGGGAGTTTGAGCTGAATGGGTGTGGCTGCAGCCCTGCTGCTACAGCAACATTGTCCACTGATGCACTTTATCATGGCAACTCTCGAGAGCACTTTCTCATCTCATGCATGATGTCTTTATAAATGTGTAACTACAGCAGTGTAGTATTGTCAAGTGCTATTTCTTGACATATTCATTTGTTGTGCATGTGCTGTATACGAGGTAGAACTTCCAATGGAGTTAAAATGGTCTCTTGAAATCAGGGACATTTTATTTATGTATCTTTGGCTTAGTAAGACAAAAAAGTCAGATCGAGTCATATCCGTGCCATAATCCAGGGCTTGTTTGGCTATTATACTAATTTGATGAGCTGCACGGAACATTCTGGTAAAGCAGCATCGATTGTTGCAGTTCAATGCAACGCGGCATGCTGGAGCTTTTTGATGAGGTGGCCAAGGTGATGGTGGTACCCTGGCAGGGGTCTGGCCACGCGAGCATACCACCCTGTCAGCAATCCAATTCTGTTTACGCAAACTGTAGCCTGGGTCACCTTCAGGAAGCCCCAAAAAACACACACACAGCCAAAAGTCAAATGCGCTGTGTGTGCCCTTGATGCCCTCCCTGGCCAATAAAGATGTGACTCTGTGCCTGTCAGCTTTTTTCTCCTACTTCTCGCTTGCCGTCTTAAGCTGAAGTGCAAACGCTTCATTTTCTCCCATGGGGCTTGAGGCAACTTATCTCCATCAGGGCTTGTTCTCCCATCTCACGTCAGTGGATCCCTGCATTTGCTCTGTCCCCATCCATTCTACATGATACACTGGGTTGGCGGCTATGTGGGTAAACTATGCATGTAAGTATGTATGTAAAATATGTACCGGTACATGAAATATTAAAGGCATAATCTAGAGCTCTGGCGAAGAGGTTTGCGATCAACAGAACCATATGACGTGCTCCTTTTCATGCTCCTGACGTAATGTGTTGGTTGGCTGGGACAGCATTGTATGGCGCAGTCTGAGCCTCTTGGTGTTCCATTTCATTCAAGTTAAAGTTGGCTGATATTTATCAGATGCTTTATTCCAAAGCGACATGGACTTGCAGCAGCGGGACTCAAACCCGGGTCAGCTGACTGCCAGTCTGTGGCCTCCACCACACCGATGTTTACAGGGCTGCCACGGCACACACTCCGCACAAACAGTTTTCTAGGGGGCCTGACATGGGGTTTGACAAGGTCTGACCCAGCTTAAAGGGATGTCAGGAAAATGTTGCTGAATTTGACGAAAAGCTGTCTATAATGGATGTTAATCAAAGTCTGCGCCTTTTAAGCAAATGTTGCCAATGTCGTGCTGTGCTGTGCTTTTTAAAAATTTCTTTCAGCTGGATTCACAGGGAGAGCTGAATTGGGCATATTTGGGCACATTTCCAGCTAAGTGCTGTTCTCTCTTGCGTGCCAGGGCCCCCTGTTTGGAGCTCTGCATGACACCTGGTACCTCAGATGGGAACGGGCCACACTAGTGTCATCAGGTTCAGGCTCAGTGAGACACGAAATGTAGCTGTTTGTTGCGGAAAAAAAAACATCCAGCGTTCCGCTCCAAAAACCGCTGTCGCACGGAAAAAAGTGAAACATTTTCGAAACAAATCTAAGTGGGTCAGTTGAGGCAGTCATCTGGCATTGATTGTCCGTAACTTAAAAAGTGTTGCCTCACATTCAGGAAATGTTTTATTTTATTTATTTATTTTAGTTTCGTGTTCGGGTGGTTCGGTCACCTTAACTGGAATTTCCTCTCTCGCTCGCTCTCTCTCTCTCTCTTCTTTCCCCTCTGGGTGTGTTTTAGTTTGGCCTCACTTTTTGGGTGGTGTCAGGAAAGAGCTCGGCTCTCCGTTATTGATAACACATTTGCTGGGAGTTTGCTCTGGTCTTCACTTCTCCCATCTAGTGCTCTGTAAAGTGAGATTTCCTTGGCTGGAGTCCCTCTCTCTTTCTTCCTTTTTCTCTCTCTCTCATCCCCTCTTTCACTCTCACATACCCACAGTCTCTTTTCCTCTCTCTTAAATGTACACCATCTCCCCCTCTCTCTCTCTTTCTCTCTTTCACCCCCCCCCCCCCAGCCTGTCTGTGGGACAAGTTGGGGTGGAGGCCGTGCTCAGCCAGTGAACAGCAGACCATCTGTCCGACGCCATTGTTCCCAGGGACAAAGCTAAGGAGGGCTCTTTTTAAAAAAAAAAAAGCCAACCAGAAAATGCTCTGAAAGAAGCCTTCATTGGCCCTCAATACCAGGCCCCCCAATCTCAACCAGCCAACCAAGCCCGGGAAACTGTGCACTGGTCACTGAAATAAGCACGAGTGAAGACCACAGGGGTGAAAGAACATTTAAAAAGGGTTGTTGTTGGGGTCGCATGCTGGGGGGGGCGGGGGTGTTCTCTGCCATCTCACACTCACAACAGGAGACTGCTCTGCTGCCGGGCAGGGCTCGAGAGAAGATTAGGGGATGACTAGCAGTGGCCTCCCCACCGCTCAAACGGCCTGACCTCCGATATATCAATCCGCTATCTCTTTATCCCCCCCGCTTTACAGTTTTACAGGACATTTGGACCGGAGTGGGAGAGCACTATGAGCTCCAGTAAGTCATAAAACACAAATGAGAGCCATGGAAATGTCGGATCAAAGCGATAATCTCTGTGCATGGGACTGTCTGTGTGTGTGTGTGTGTGTGTGTGTGTGTGTTTTTGTGTTTGTGTGTGTGAGCGTCTTTGTGTATCCAGTCAAATTATATCTCTATCTTCTCAGCGAACAAACAACCATTGTGCCAATGGGGGAGTTCCCCTATAGCGCTCCTGTGTGCCATGCTAGTTGGCTGATAGTGCTTTTGTGTATGTTTAAATCAACCACCTTACACCATAAAGTGAAGCATGTTTTGTGGCTTCCATCATATACAATAGACCAGGGGTGGGCAACTACTTTCCCCAAGGGGCCACATGACAAACTGGGACTGTTGAGGAGGGCCGGACCCAAAATACCAAACTCAAGTCTGAACTCAATTCTGTTTAATTCTATTCTGTTCTTGTATAACATTAAGTAAATCATATGGTTTTGTTTACTAGTCGTAAGAACAGATGAATATGTGAGGGAGACAAAGGAAAAACAGCAATATTTAATCTATGTCCAGTATTTAATCCTCATTCTCGAAAAAGATTTTTTGACGTTGACATTTTTTTCAGTTTTCAAAGACTGATATAAAAAAAGTACTACAATATCTATATAATTAGGCTAGGTCATGAAAATGTGAAGGAGTCGGTACAACCGATAGGCCTGTGCCACCATTTCATCAACACTCAGCAATATTTCATCATTAAATCATTACCATCATTAAATTAACTCTATGCAGAATTAGACTATGAAAATGTGGAGCAGACAATAGTCATTAGTTAATCAACATGCACAAAGAAAACTATTTAAAAAATGTAGGCTATGTTTTTGCTTTAACTTTATGCACATAACTGTGATTGGTCAACTCCAGGCTTGGAATTTCACCATTCTGGGGGCAAGGCCACTTGGCCTTCAGTTGGGCATATTTGGTGGGGGGCAAAAGCCACATGTCAGGGCACCAAGGCCAAAGTTAACTATACAGTAGTAGGCTATAAAAATGATCAAAGTTGTATTTCGCCTATTCACTGCAGTAGACCTGCATCACTGTATGAAACATTACAAAAACATGAAACATGACACATTACATAGAACTGTAAATCATCTGATCATCTATTTACAGATCTAGGCTATATATAACATTTATTTTATATTTGGCCTGTTATGAAATCATGTATTGAACAATTTAAGCACAGCTCAACTTTAAGAAACTCAAATAGCCTAGATGCATGCTTAGCATTTTGTGATCATTAAGGCTACTTTCACAAACTCTTAGTCAGCTGTCCTCTGATTTACCAATATCTAGGCGATATCTGTAACATTTATTTTGTATTTGGCCCGTTATGAATTCATGTGGAATAATTTAAACACATTGTAAAACTGAAAGCCCAAATTTGGAGACATCCATGTATGTCGAACTTTACTGCAAATTCGAAACTGGATTACTCTGGAAGGCTAACTGTACAGGGGACTGCTTTACACCTTTGTGTTCGGTAAGGTCTCCTGTTTATTCTGATATATGGTTTGTCATGTGTTAAAAGAAGGGTTCGTAAAGTATTCCACCGAGATGAATGGGTAGGGAGATCATGGGACGCAAAACCTTCATTAGAATGTATGATTAAGTTGAATTATATTATTTACTTTTCTCGCGAACCGTTCAACACAGCAATTATCGGCTAACATCGTTTAAAAGCTGAGAAAAAGCTCTTTCATGTGATATTTGTGATGTCTGTGTGATGAATAGGCTACTTCGTGAGTAGTTCAACTGAGAATGGGTGAATTTGGACGCACTTTCTTTCTTGCGCGGTCACTTTCTCCACTGCGTAAAAGACTAAATTAATTTGCGCTGTGAATGCTAAGATTATTTTGACAGGCCACAGGCTAAATAAAAATCGCTATTAGTAGGACGCAAAGCAGAATATTGAAAAAAGGGGGCACCAAGGCCACCGTGGCCTGTAAACCTCTGATTTTCAAAGGGGCCTCACGGCCAACGCAAGGGGCTACGACGGCCATGGCCGTCGTGGCCGCCGTGAAATTCCTACCCTGGTCAACTCGCTCTGTGTGTTGAGCCGGCTGCTTCAAGCAACCTGTGGGTAGTAGCATCATACTAGTTCGCTAACATAAGCTTTGCAAATAAACTCAGACATATTTTGGTTACAATTACGGGCTTATCCGATTGTAAACTGTCTATCTGCCAGTAACGTTTTGAAATGAACACTTCGTATCGCCAACGAGCAGCAGTAGGAGTTCGTTCTAACAACCTTTGCGGTGGTGAGCGACGCAGACATAAGAGACACAAAACTTTGAAAGGTTTACGCCGACGTAAAGGCAACTGCATTGTGTCGACGCAGAAGCATAAATTCTATTCACCAGCACATCAGTGAGGGTGTTTACGTCGTATGCATCCACGCACAAATGTATGGGCGTACAAATAGCAGTCGCTTTCAAAATAAAAACAACGATATTGATTCGCATGCATTATCTCTATGCTAAGCTCTTGACTATTGTTCTTTCACGGACCTTACCGGTCAGGGAAGCCCACGGGCCGGATGTGGTCCGCGGGCCGTATGTTGCCCATGTATGCAATAGACCATCACTGCTTTGCCACTGTGCTGTCAAGTTACAAGCTTTAAAGCTATGAAAGTTCTGCTGGTAATAAAAAAAGAGAAAGAGAGAGAGAGAACCTTGGCTGTCTCTCCAGAAGGGAGCCTGTTGAGTGTTCATTGCAAATAAAGTGGTTTTAGTCTGTCATAGATGTTTACTGCAAAACCAGTTTGCCACACATTCACCTATTATAAATTGGTCAATTGATTCATTAATTTATTTATTTTGTGTTTTAGTTTTGTTTTTTAACCACAGATTAGTGATTTTAGAATTTCATAATGTAGATGTAGAAAGGCCGTTAAAAAATCCCCACCCACGCCTGCATGTCCCATGTCCCCCACCCTATCTCATTCTTAGAATTTTAGTCTCCATGAACATCATAAAGAGCTTTATCTAAAAGCCTGTGATAATACAAAATGCAGGACTCGTGCAGAGGGGGGGGGGGGGGGGCGGAAGGCAGTTCTGAATGATTACTGCTCTAATCTAGCTTATACAGGTGAGTTATCCTCTCACAGAGAGCTCCACAGCTATGGCTCACTGATGCATTTGCCTCACCAACTGTTGCATGACACAGTTGTCTGCCAGTTATGTCAAATCAGTTATGGAGGTTGGGTCGGGTGGGGGAGCGGATAATGTAATGGTAAAATTGACATACAACATAAACCGGTCTGCAAATCACCTCATTGATCCAGCTAGTTTCAGATCCTCTTTTGTCCGAAGAGATTCATCAGAGGTCTTTATTAAAAGTGCACATCATATATCATATATCCAAGGTTCTGCGATTTGTGTGCAACACATATTTGCGTGTGATTAGATCAAATCAGAATGTTCCCGGGTTAAGTTGGCCAGCCTACAAAATTCACTCAGTCAGCCATGGAGAGATAAAAGAGCAGTCCAAAATGCACTGGCTCTGCTTAAGAGAACGAGACAAACCAGCTACTATTGCATATGTCTTGGTCATTCTCTTCATATTGCTATTTTTAGTATTGCGATATATTTTTTTTTGTTGCTCCAGGCATGTCAGTGTGGACATACCTTATCTACCACCTTATTATTTGCTTATTATAGAGTTCCTGTTTTGTAGTGCCTCCATTTTGTTTCATCTCTTTCATCCATTTCATTAAGTCTGCGAATGGTGGCTCTGAAGATGGCTTTTGGCTTTAAGCCATTAAGGCCCCGTTTTATACAGCACTCCAACACATAGCATGCATGCTGGTCTATATCTATGTGTTTGTTTCTGGTGTGTACCTGTTTGCTTTTCAAGTGAACCTGTGACAAAGCATCCCAGCCTTTGGAATCAATGTCTTTATTTTCCT
Organism: Alosa pseudoharengus; assembly: GCF_046254945.1. Classification (NCBI taxonomy): domain Eukaryota; kingdom Metazoa; phylum Chordata; class Actinopteri; order Clupeiformes; family Clupeidae; genus Alosa; species Alosa pseudoharengus. Next base: position 20,594,396 of record NW_027468859.1, on the reverse strand, counting down.
CCAGTTTCTTTTCCTGTCTGCTCTATATCCCTTCTGTGCTGATGTTTTTCATAGATATAACAACATGGGACTGATGAGCCATGAAAAAGATCAACCACTTCTTCTAAGTTGCCCTCCTGAGTTAGGTTGCTTAAGCATCCATTCAGACCAGCTGTTTAGTTGAATTGGTCTTTCCCGGCGACTAGGATTTCCTCGCAAAATCCATCCATCGGGTTTTATCTTCTTTGTCCTCAAGTGGAAAGGCCCCACACTCGTGGTTGTGATGTTTCAAACCGAACAGAGAGAAAAAAAAAAGAAAGAGGGGAAAAAAAACATGCACAACCCACACAGAAATGCATTTGGGCAGCATTCGTTAAGTAGCTTACAGATAACGAAAGGAGATTATAAGTGTAATATTCTAGCCTTTTTTTCCCAAATGATGTGGAACGTGGCTTTTTTGCTCTCAGGGAGCATGATTAGAATTTAGACCCTCTTGTCTTCTCCCTCCCTCTCTCTGATTTAAGCTGCTCCAGGAGATAGGCCAGCTGGGGGTGAGTAGGAATGTGAAAATGTGCCATCAAAATATATGCGTTAAGGGAATGGTCCTACAGGGGGCAGCGTCTCCAGCGATGGCATGGCGGGGCTGTGGAGAAAGGTAAGATGAAAGTGGCCCTCGAGGGCTAAGAGTGCTCTTGGCAGGGGGCTCAAGGTTCAGAGTCTTAGAATGTGGATGTTGTGGCAGAAGAAGGCTCTTCAGCCGCTTGTTGCTAGGATACCCTCTCTCTTTTTTGTGCAACGTTGAGTAGTGTGCACTGCCTCCTCCACCCCCCCCACCACCACCAAAGTATGTTCTTCCTGTCACTTTCCTACTGTATTTGTTTAACTTCAAAGCAAGTTCAGACTTGTGTATGGGGGGAAATGCTAGCATACTCATTTGGTGTAATGTGTGCTAGCAAACACAGTTGTTTTTGAAACGTCCCTTTTGAACGTTTTTTTGTTTTGTTTTTAATAGCGGAGACCTATTTGGGCTTTACTGGCATATTATTTTCATTACTTCTTAACCACTCAAATTGAAATAAAGTGGCATCAGACAGTCCAGTGGAAAATAAAGTTTTGCAAAGCTGTCCATTTACCAGGCTTTTATATCTTCCTCTTGAAAGCATTCTTTTTTTATGGGCTTTTTTCCCCTCCCATGTCCTCACAAAGTGGGCAATGCAGTTGTGAGTGAGAAAAAGAGAAAAAAGTAGGGGGAAGGGATTATGTAACGCACCCTCATCTGGACCTGGAAGAGAAAGTTGTGGGGAGCCGATGTGAGGCTCAGGTCATTTCTCACCACACAGCTGCGTCAGAGAGAGGGAGAGAGAGAGAGAGGAAGAAAAAGGACAGAGGGAGTAAAAATGAGTGTGAGGGGAAAAAAAGAGCAGAAAAGTAATGAAGAGTTTGAAAACCAGCGTGTAGTTTTCTATGTGCGGTGACAAGGAAACAGGACCCCATCATCATCGAGTGTGCCTGGGGTCCCAGCCCTGCAGTCCCGGCAGAGAAGAAATCTGTCCAATCATAGCAAAGCTCCCAGGGCGTGCGTTGTGGGGTGTGGGTGGTGAAAGCTCACCGCTGTCCTGTCACAGCTAACCCGAGACAGTGGCCTCGGTCGAGCCTTTACGAGTCCCTTTTTCTACCCTTCAATGGGTGCCATGCATTCCTGAGCTGAATGGGTATAGAAGGCCACCGAGGGAGCACTACAGCAGGCCTAGGCAGCCAGACCTTCCCCTTGAGGGTCATCGATATGAAAAGCTAGCGTAGCGTAAGGAATGGACAGAGAGGTGCCCAGCCATGTGTGAAACATCTCCCTTCACATCCAGCATTTCATGGAGAGACACATGCATGCACACACACATATACACACACACACACACACACACACATTGATACACACTCATGCTGCAACTGGGTAGAGCTGACAGGCTTATAACTATAGACAAACACACACCAAACAGCAAGGCTACATGCAGAGACATGCATGCAGTCACAGATCATTACCCAGTGACAGAAAGATGTCTGAGCTAGCTCTCCCATATACAGTGCAACAGTTTAAGCCTCCATGGAAAGTGCTTTTGTGCACAAAGAGGGAATGACATGCCTGTGGTCTTGGAATACTTCTTTTTCTTGCCCTCCCCCCAACCTCAACCCCCTTGTCAGTGTTACATAATAGGATGCTGGGATAATGATGTGACCTGATCAAAATGTGAAGGCGTTTGGATGACCGCTTTGGTCAAAAAGACCTCAAGAAGCAAACAGGCAATTTAGATGAAATGGGGAAAACACACAAGTCTTTGGTTGTGTTTTTGATGGAGCGGAGCGGAGTGGAATGTGCCCTGACTAATAAAGGGTTAGGCCTGAACTGGGGATCACCCAGGCTCCTCAGGGTCCTGAACACGCTGACAGAAACTTGAACCGAGGTGCTACAAATGTCATGACACATGCCGATTTAGCCTACAGTATGTAGGAATCATTCATGAGTGAAATCATTTTGATTTCAGCACCTGCGGTTAAACGGTCTGCTTTAAGAACAGGGGGAAGAGTCTTAACATTCTGAAGAACGTTCTGTGACCAGATGCAACAGTGTGAGTGACGGCACACTGCAAAGCAGTAGTTGCCGACATCTCTGTTAACAGTCTAGTTAGCGTCATCACACTCACACACACACACACACACATTGTATAAAGGAGAGAGAGATTGACTGCTGAATTTGGAAAAAGAACATATGCCCCCCTTTAGGTAATCTACAGATTTCAGCTGTAAGATGATTACGGCTTGGATGGGTTGTATTAAAAAACAGAGGCAGATAAAATGGCTTAAGCTTATTGCAAGCCAGTTACTATCAACCTATTGGTCAAATACCATGGCCTAAATGTTTTGTCTGTGAACAGATTTGTTGTGGTAAGAGTTCAGATGAAAGTCATTACTGGGTAGAACGTATGCTATTAATCATCTTTGTTTGAAATTATTTTGGTTAAATGGCCTCTTGGACACAAAATGGTCATGCAGCATTCCAACCAATATTTCATGTCGATTCCACTTTCCAGTAGTTTGATACACTCATTTTCAGACATTAGGATGAAATGGGGAATCTGCATGTATTCGATCCAGATAGTTAGGCGCCAGGCAGTTTTCCTTCACTTTGTTTCTTCACACTCTTGATACACAATGCATAATAATGTCCAACTCCTGGAATGCCTGGGCTGCAGTGATGGGCCAGAACATGCATCACAGAATGTTTGCCTGCTCCGTGTGATCCAGAGTCATCCGTCTTGGCTGCTGAAAGGTGGGATCGCTCTCCGTGCTCTCCAATGGATGAGAGTTTGGGGGTGTGAATTAGGCATTCTGTAATGAGTAGGGGGATTGATAGGGCTTCATTAAGTTTTATGGGGCCCTTGGGTAGCATGGAGTGGGTCTATGTCAGATTGATATGGCCAAGGTTAACCATCTGGCCATAAAGCTCTCATCTCTGTCACTAATGGAATTTGTCCACCGATCTCCTCTGTCCAAGGCCCGCTAATATGTTTAATGGCCTTCCGACGCGGAAGTTGAAGGTGTCCACTTTATAAATGCCGCATTCGTAGACCATTTGTGAAATGACAGTGCAAAGGGATGGTCTGACTTACTGAGTCACGTGTCGCGGAGTAGGACGTGGAAGGACATTCTGTACCGCATAACAGTGGCGGTAGGCTACTGTGCCATGTGTGTGTTGAGCATTTGTTACACTCTACACGAGATTAAAGGACATTAGTCTTGCATTTGTGTCAGGGCTCTTTGTGTTGCAAGTGCATTGAGAGACACAGTTTCAGCCCAGCTTTAGCTCGATAAGAAGAGCGGCCTCTGTTTGTTTGTGTGGGATTGTGTGTGTGTGTGTGTGCGCGTGTGTGTGTGTGTATAGCCTCTAGCTACATGACCTACAAATCCATCCAACACTCAGCCAACCTATTAAACTCACTAGGAAAAGAGTCAATAGCTCCAGCCACTCCAGTGATAAAGTCACAGCTAACATGGGTCGACACCCAGTCATCGTAGGGCTTCCAAACAGTTTTCGGTTTTACATGGAAAACAGCAACCCTTGCACTAATGTCAAAACTGCAACTCTCTCGCTCCGAAAAAACCTGTGCTGTTAGTTGAGCTGTTAAACAGCATGGGGCAGCTAGATGTGACTCAGCATGCTAAATTTGTATGAATGAGAAACGCCCCCTAAGGACTGAGGCTGTCAGCCTCTGTAAGTGGCAGTCAGATGGCTTGATGTGCAGCGCCTATTTTGGCGAGTTGTTTTGGTTACATTGCGCTGCACACTTGCTTGTTTATTTATATATTTTGTACGTCTTTGCAATGTTTTCTGCAAGACAGCAACTTGAGAGTTGACGGAGGCTTTTTCTCTCGGTGAGACATCTTCTCTGTTGTCGGTACTTGCGGTGTAGGCGTCTGCCAGAGCCAGAGAAATGAATGGAGAAAAAGAGTGTCACCACTTTAGAAGGCTTGAAATCAGCGTGCCGTCTGCTCCTACAAGGAGATCTCATGTCTGTTCTGAAATAGATTAGGTGTAGCTCTCAGCAGGTCCCTCCTTTCTCTTGACTTCAAACAAGCAGGTGGGAGGGAAGCAACTCCCTGAACTCCCTCCCTCCACTCGCTACCTTTCATCATGTGGAATACTCTGGGCCAGGGAGAGCGCTCCCCACCAGCAAACATCTCACGCACTCTTCTGCCCTATCAGTGCATCAGTTGACCATTCAGGGAGTGGAACCGGGCTAGTATTGTTAGACAATCTCTAGCCCAGCCCTTTACAACAGTGCTCTCTCAGCTTGGTGTTTGTTTTCAGGTTATTAAGATTGGATAGACTGGTAATGTTCACCTAGTTTTTTTTTTTGTGGTGGTTCTGTGGCACCCTCTCAAGAATTGACTTGATTGAAAATGGCCCTATGCCAAAACTACTCTGGACCAGAACGCAGCCATTTTGAATTCACCATGGAGATGTTGCCTCTATCCACATCATGGAGGATGAAGCAACGTCTCCTCCACAAAGCTGTTGTGTCAAACATACTTTAGATTGGTTCGCCAGACCGAACTGAAAGCGTGGCGAGTTGCGAGTTTATTTTGAGGTTACTTTCTTTTCACAGAGAGCAGAAGAGCTCTTACATCCCCTCTTTCGAGCTGCATTTTTTTGCGTTCACTCTCCAGAGCTTGAGCTTTGTGGGTTTTTAATGGAAGCCAAAGTTGTACATGTCCTCAGAATGCCATACATATTTAGCGTTTACTGCTTCCAGATAAACACATTTAGGTTCAGGGTTATATAAGCACAACACTCAGCCAATTGAGAGACAGACTCCCTTGCTCCTAGTGTGCTGATTTATTCAAATGAAATTGCCCCGAGAGGCTTGCATTGCATTGCATGGCTTAGACGTCTGAATGTGTTTTGCCCTGGCACAGAGGCGACTGTGCCCATGATGAGGCCCCAGTCACAGCACGCCCGACCATTGTCAACCAACCCATCCCTCTTGCTCTCTGAATGGCTTGATGACATGTTCAAGGGGAAAAGGATCGGCACCTCAGGGTGTTGCTCAGTGAGTGGCTCGCCCCAAATATCAGGTTTGGTTAGGGAGTGGTTTCTGTTGCAGCAAGAGTTGGACTTGCATAGGGAAGGTACAGATCAAATCCACTAGTTTGTGTCTAGATGTTGAGACTGATCACTTGAGTTAGACTGCGAGTCATATGCCAAGAACTCGCACAATGCCAATGCCAACAAAGACTGTTTAGCTCCTGTTATAGATGCCTACAGAGATTAGCCTAGAAATGTTTACTGAGTCTGAGCTCTATTCAAAAATTCCTGTCCACATACTTGAGAGCCTGCCACTAGACAGTGAGTCTAGATTATCCCTGGTATCAAGGTGTGGCGGTGGCTCTTTAAAGAGACTGAGGGTGGGGGTGGGGTGGTGGCACGCTCACCGCTAGTTGACTTCAGTGGCACATCCGTGCTGAGAGAGGGATGATGCCAAGGTGACACGTCTTGGCACGTAGGTACCACCTACTCACGTACAGTGAGTCAGTGACGCACAGGGGAAACTGTTGTGTGTGTATTTGCACTTGGAGTGGGCAAGTGCTCAGAGAGCTGGTGTGTTTAACTTGTTTAATCGGAGTTATTTCCCTTTGTTCGTCACAACGGTTGAAGAGTCCCATGTGCATTTCAATGTTGCCTTCAAAAAAGTGTCTTTACTCTTTTTGGAAGTAAGAAAATAGATTCACAGCGATGTGGGAGAATTCCTCCTCTGAGGAGGATTCATTCCTGAAAGATAACGTTTCTTTTTCAAGCTTTTTTGTTTGTGAAGTTGTTTTTGGTTTTCCTTATTGCTGTCCTCTCAAAAGCACAAAAACTCTTGTAGTGTTTGTTTTGGAGAGGAAAAGAAGAGATTGCAGCATGGCCCTTATACTCCCAGTGAATGGGAGCTTTAAGAGCTTTGCACATACCACCCCCCCCCCCCCTCCCCCAGAGACTAAGTCCTGATACACCTGTTCAAGTTAGATGGACCACTCTCCTTTCACTGACACTACAGGGTCAATAGAAACAGCCTTAGACCAGCGAGGTCGAGGAGGTTAGTTAAGTTTTGACCTGAGCTCTGTTATGTATGTGTAAACCTGGCCACGATCCCCAAGTCCAAGGTCCAATTTGGTGGCCCTCGCATTTGTAAAGCAAGTCAATGATTAAAAGCCTGAATGAGTGAAGGAAGTGTGTGAGTGGGTTGTGTAAGAGTGAGTTCTACCAGGCAATCACCCGCACACACACACACACACACACACACAGACACACACAGACTGACACTGAGTGTATCAGACTTTCACCAGTTCCTTTGTGACTAATGAGCAGCATGTTGAAAAGGTGGCGACAGGAAAGTGGAGGGGCCTGGCTCACTCCTCCGCGTGCCTCCTGATCAATAGAAGTGGCCGGTGCTCACTCCTCCGCGTGCCTCCTGATCAATAGAAGTGGCAGGCGCTCACTCCTCCGCGTGCCTCCTGATCAATAGAAGTGGCAGGCGTCCAGGGCTACTGCTGACGTCCAGGGCAATCACACCCACATTGATTGTGGAAGTATCACCTTTAATTTACCTGCGTGCCTATTGCAGCTTCAGACAGACAGTCGATACAGGCACATCAACTCTGTGTGTGTGTGTGCGTTTGTCTGTCTGTATGCCTTTATGCCACTGTGCTGAAAGGAGAGGCACTTACCTGTGTGTGTGTGTGTTAATGCTTACAAGTTTCACTTTAAATTTATTAAAGTGAAAGTGATTGATAATGACTGACTGACTATTATTGTGTTACATGCTTCAAATGTAAAGCACTTTGAGCTGCATTCTGTGTATGAAAGGTGCTATACAAATAAAGCTTATTATTATATTATATTATTATATGTGTGTGCACGGGTGCACCCCTGCATTAAAAGGAGAGGCCCTCACCCTCTTGACTGAGCGCATTCACATCCTGGCCTTTCCCACAGTGCCAGCCCAGTCACATCGTGTTAGCTTGATGCCCCCAAGAATGCCAGTCGTGCCTTTGATGGCACGTTGATGATGCCAGAGCCCGCTGTTATTTAGCCCCCGTGCCAAGTCCGTCTCACTAATGTTTCGTTAATGCCCGGTTTGCCCATTTCCCAGGAAGTTTTGGCTATGGCTGGTCCCATTGACCGTTCCCCGTACACTTGAGGGCATTTCAGATGCCACTGAAAAATCCCGTCCTGTGCTGCTGTCAGATGCACCGCTGAGTTCTAGCCTGCCCTGTGCCAACATGCAAAACAACAGCCACCCCTGTTGTCTTTGGAGGCCTCCCTCTTCTCTCCTTTTGTCTGTCTCTCACATACACACACACACACACACACACACTCTTTCCCACAAATGACACACAAACATACACACTCATCCGCTTACTTATGAACTTAAAGTCAGAACAGTCCTTTCCCTCTCTCTGGGTTTGTGTTGGCAGTTACAGTCAGTCTAAGACGGTATTATTCCCATTCTTATCAACAAGGAACTGATATTCTAGATTTTTTGTTTGCACGTTATCTGCCTCACTTTGGTCTGACCTTGAGTTTACATTTTCAACATGTTTGTCCACCGGAATGTTCTCGTTCGCTCTTCTTTGCTTTCTTCTTTCCCCCTGTAATGAAGTGCTCCTTGTCTGATGGATGATATTTTTTTTAAAAGAATGAGGTCAGAGTGGATGGAATTTAATTATGCGGAGACTGTAGTTTCTTCGCTTTCTTCCACATCTTGCAGTAATTGACGCAGCCCCCGTCTTGACTCACACATACAGAGAGGCAAGTACACACACACACACACACAAACACACACACACACTCCACCCACTTGTACAGCCTACAGGATTACTCAAACACACACACACACACACACACACACACACCCTCACATGCACACCATATGCATATACATAGCATCATATTTCTTCACAGCCCTCAGTAAAGCTGAGCTGAACGCATACAGTATTGCAAAACTCCCAGACAGTTCAAATAACAGGCAGACAAAACCCTAGAGAAAGGGCCTGGCAGGCAGAAAAAGTCTGGATAATCCCATTTTAAAAGACACACAGACACAGAGGAGAAACTACGCCTAGTGGCAGAAGTATGACCAGTTGTAGTTTGATTTTACTCCACCAACCCCCACCCGTGAGGGCATACCTCTTGTGCCATAGTGTATGTGGGGAGGAGGTGGGGGGGGGGGGGGGGTTGCTGGGGGGGCTTGCCTGACTCTGAGCTTAGTTCCTCTGAGCCCATCTGGCCCCTTCTCAAGGCTGTGGCAGTCGGCAGTGCTGGTGACCCTGGTGGTGGTGGTGGATGTGGTGGTTGTGGTGGTGACTGTGGAGGAAGCCCCAGCCGCCCCTGGAAGTGGGTCACGGCGCCGCTGACGGGATTGAAAGCGACAAACCGAGAGAGGGACAGACTCGTGGACTCGTGCACTGCCTCAGTTGCACTCCCACAACCCCCAGCCCAACCCCCACCCCACTCCCACCCAGCGCCTCCACCCCCTCTCCCTCTGACACCAAACCACAACCAACCACGGCTTGCGGCAGCCCATGTGAAGCCTCGCACGAGCCCAATGAAAACTCACTCATTGTGGGGTGGGGGGGTTAGACGTCCAGCACACACATGTAAACATTACATCCATCTCACTTCAAGGTGACAAAGTTCATTTCACAGCAGGCCTTCACAATGAGAGCAAGCTAAGGTTAGCTACAGGTTAGCTTCATGCCACTTTAATGAAATAAGTCCCAACATTACCCATGTAATCAGCCAGACTGACTCTCGTTCTTTAACTGTTATCCCCGCATCTCGCTTGGTGAACATTTAATGGATCATTGTTAAGCTCCGTACTCGACAGACCTTCGAGCTTCTTTGGTGATTGTTTTGAATGTGCTGCGTGGCGCCGCGTGCAATCCTAAACTTGGCTGTTTGCCGCTGTAAGGCACTGAGAAGAGAAGAGCTGGGTCACTGTTAGCAGCGTGCCGCAAGCCACACCACGCAGGTTCTTGCTTCCACTCCAGCAGTATTAATGTGAAGAGGCCTTCCCCTGTGACTCCCAAGTCTACAGCCTCAAGCTCTGTCTACTGCTCAACACGCTTGGTGTGTATATGCCAGTGTGTGTGTGTGTGTGTTTATGGATATTTTTTAATTTCTGCCAGAGTGGCACCTTGTTCGAAAGGTGGGTGGGAGGGGCTGGGGTGGGTGTTCAGTTAGGAGTAACGTTGTGTCTGTTTGGGTTTTGGGACCTTCCCCAGAATCTTGTTTTGGGAGCATCTTGAGAATGTTGGTTTGTTTGATTCTAGGCGTGTCTGAATGTGAGGTTGGTTTGATGGTGTGGCGTGCCTGTGTTGATATTTTGTTATTATTTTGGGGGGTGGGTTATGGTGGTGTGGGGTCCTGCTGGACCTGACCCGGCTGCAGAACCTGGTCCCTAATCGGCTTGAGCCACTGGCCACAGGTCAGCCGACCAGATGAAGTTAGATTAGAGGGTCACAAGGGAGCCAAAGAGGATTATCAGCACGCTAACGTTGCCTCCCTCTCTTTCTCCCTCTCTCTCTCTTTCCCCCCTCTACCTCCACCTACAAAGTTTCCTCTGCTGTTGACAGACTGTTGTTTGTTCAGACCTGAACCTGTATAACCAATGTTGCCATTATAGCACCTCCAATAAAAACATCAAGTAATTCAGTCATCTCTTATAATCTGTAAAAACAACCATTTCAGTCCCTACTCCACAGGGCAGCACCACCTGGTGGTAGCAGTGGGTGGTTCAGCTTTAGTCACATTCTGTTGGCTGTGTTTTGATCTGGAAAGGGGCCACAAATAGAGCATGTATGTTTGGACCGTTTAGTGATGCACATCAGAGTGACTCATACCTGCATGCGATGAAAGGCCCAGGGGGGTACCCTGTCACCTCCCTTGCCCTGACCTCTAAATCCTCTTTCAGTGGCCTATTTCAGTGCCCCCACCACCACCAATTTCCCTCCAATCCTCTGACCTCCATCTCAGCACGGACGAGAAGAGATTGCATCCATTAAGAGGAACTTCTCCATAGCATCAAAAGGAATGTTCTGAATCCAGGGATATTCTCCTATAGGGTGTGTCTTGGCCCGTGGTGGTTAGCCTAAGGATTTCTGATGAGGTGACGGGGAGGCCTCAGCTTCCAAGGGCTTTCCCTTTTGATGTCTTTTTTTCATGTCACAGTTAAAAATAAGAGTGTGAGAAAGTCCTGGTGTCCTCGATATGAACCCGAGTAAAACTGTCAGGGAAAAAAGTAGCGGATTTAAGAGGCGTAGAGAACGTTGACAGGTGTGTTGTATGCTGGGTAATGGTGTGGAGTGAGTCATCTGTGGTTCTGCAAACAAAGGCTAATTTTAGACGGAAGGCACAGAAAGGCAGCAAATCACTACGGGGAAAAAATTAATGATCCATGGAAGCAAGAGTGAGGGTACCTTCAAAACAGGAACATGAACAGGAATATTTTTATGACACCTGGGTTGTATCCGTCATGACTTAATGGTTAGGACCACTGTAATAACTGCTCTATACTGTTCAACTATAATCACTGTCCATGTTTTTTTTTTATTATTATTATTTGTATGAATGAGTTCTGCACTATGTATGAAATGATACCTAAGTCCTGATTTCCTGTTCTTCTTTGTGTCACCACAGAGTCATCTTCAAATTACATCCGACAACTGGAGACCAAGGTGCGCATTCTCGAGGACGACAAGAACAAGCTCCTCTCTCAGGTACAGTTGCCCTGTAAAATGCTCATCTTAAGTTCTTCCTGTTTTACTTTTAAGAAGAAAGGGAAAAAATACAGTAGGGTGCCATTCAGTAGGGTATTCCGTTTGATGTTTACCATGCCCCCTTTAATAGTAGGCCCAGAGTATGCATTCCACTGATGTTTAATTGATTCTGGAGAAATCAAAGCCTGATACACTGGCATGCTTCTCTCCCAGAGGGATCCCTAAGCGGCACAGCACTGCTCGAGACAGTGACAACGTTGGCGTCCTTTTGTTCCGCTGACCACGACTTCACATCCACTAGCCTAGCGCCCCCGCCACCCGCCGGGGGGTTGTTATGTACAGCCTTCGGGCAAAATCTTCCCCCAGTTCAGCGAGAGTTCACTGGTTACCTGCCAGATCGAGTGGGAGGGGATCCCTATGACAATCTCAGAAACATGGCAAACCCCACTCAGATTCCCTGAGCTTCTTTTTTCTCAAGGCTGATACGGCAGAGCGCATGCAGATTTAGCATTTAGCATTTAGCTATAGATACAATATATAGTTCAACGGGTTTAAAATTTAATTAACCCATCGTTTCATTGCCCACTGGTAATTTACCTAAGCCTCTTCTGCTGTACCATAGTCTGCAATGAAGCCTTTATTATCAGATCATGATCCTAAAAGTGAGATATAATTAGAGCCTTGCTCAGGGGTGAAAAGCCACCCAGTATTACATTTACTCAAACACTCTTAGTTATTAAGGCGCCTGAAGAAGAGAAAAGGCCAATTGTTAGCTAGAGACGTGTTAGGTGCCAGATGAGAACGGGCAAAGCCTGTGTAAAATGAAGTATTAATCGCCCATTGTGGTTGGTGAGACTGACGGAGACAGTGTGAGGAGCGTTGGCGAGGCTATTGCTATGAAAGACACCTCGTAGGATCAGCACAATGATTCTCCCCAAACACAACCCCATTGTGTTCATCAAGGCTGTTGGGCCTTTTTAACGCAGAGGCGCGTGGGCGAATAGTCTTCATCAGACCAACACGCCTCTGTGCCAAGCGAGCTATTGAATATACATTCCTTTCCCAAGAGCAGGCCTCAAATTGGGGATTTGTCTTTGTCTCCAGAATATTCGGCTGCTGTGCTGTCATATTCATATCCATATTCATATCCATAGGCGACTTCTGTGGTGGTGACTCCTTTGTTGCCACACATGGTGAACAACACGTGGGCCTTATTCTCTATTGCAATGCTGGACCCACGCATCTTGGAAAAACAACTCTCCTCACAGAAAAATAAAACTCCTCCTCATATGACGGACTCGGATGAGAAGTCGATCCATCTGAAGCGGCATCCAGAGAGTATTAGATTGGCTCCACTGAGCTTTGCTTAGATGCCTTTGTCCGTATGTCTATGCTATAGGCTCTCAGAAGCAACTCCTGTTTTATATGCTTGCCCACTCAACCAAGCATATGTATGGTACATGTGGCCTGCTATATGTGTGTCACATGTTGTCTTCCCTATATCCTGATCTCCGGTGTGTGTGTTTTGTCCCTTCAGCCCGGAGGCCGATATAGCTTGTCAAAGATACAAACCAAGGTAACGAAACCCAACATTTTCAGCCCGAACTATTTTTGCTGGGATAAGCTGGTTTTAGAGGCAGCTTGAAATCTCTTCTTTCCTATCGCCACCCTCTTTCTCTCTCTGAATGTGGACATACACCCAAACTCCCAACCGACGAAGCTCATCCGATGTTTTATATGCTTACCTTCTCAACCAAGCATATGTATGGTACATGTGGCCTGCTATATGTGTGTCACATGTTGTCTTCCCTATATCCTGATCTCCGGTGTGTGTGTTTTGTCCCTTCAGCCCGGAGGCCGATATAGCTTGTCAAAGATACAAACAAAGGTAACCATTTTCAGCCCGAACTGTTTTTGCTGGGATAAGCTGGTTTAGAGGCAGCTTGAAATCTCTTCTTTCCTATCGCCACCCTCTTTCTCTCCCTGGTGGTGGTGCTCATGCTCTCTTGCGTGTTTCGGCTGCTTGACTTTCTAATAAACTCTTCGCACTTCCTGGCTGCGTTTTGGGCATTGCCCAGCATCCCATCTGCTTTTCAGGAACAGCATGCTAGGCTACGCTGAACGTGTGTGCATGTGTGTACCACCACCCTCCCAATTGGCAGAGCAGTGGCTTCAGCGAACAGGCCTTGGGGGTGGGTGGGTGGGGGGGGTTGTTATTGTGAGAGAGATGAGAGAGATGCGATGTACTGCGAAGGGGGGTTGTCGCAGCACGACATGGATGCATGAGCCAAGATGTTTGTCCCCCTCTCTCGCAGGGGCGCCTGGACGCGCTGAATAATTGAGCAGCCCCAACGCAGGTGGATGAGAGGCTTCCATAATGCATGGGTCTTGTAAATTGATGTGTGTAAGGAAGAAAATGAATTCTTGTGAATTTTTCATGACCTGTGTCTTGCTTGTTGCGGTTGTCTCGGCATCCGTCTTGTCCATATGCAGACGTTTGGGGAGAAAAAGTTCAGTCTTTATAAATTGATGATGTGGCTACTATCGTCTGTTTTACTGCAGATTTTAGAGACCACTCCGTATGGCAATACTTAGGCTACACATGAATTTGAGTGGCACATCACAGTAGTCATAATAACTAGTAATCCCACAAGGAGGCCTGCACTGGTGCAGCAAGTTTTCAAAGGGTCAGATTGTAATCTCACTTAATAGTGCACAAGGACCTGACATTTCTTCCTTTCAACAAAGGTATTGCCCAACCTACAGACAAAGCCTTACTAAACAGAGGGTTTCATTCAAAAAAAGTGTAACTACAATAACCTCCCCCTTTGTTCTGTGGAAACAATATGACCAAAGGAATGGAATGTTGACCCTCCAAACTGGTTAGGTAAGAGCTGAACCTGAGCCCGTCAGAAAGACTGGACACTTGTGCTTAGAATGAGAAATGGGCGTGAGAAAAATGGCGTGGGCTTGTTTACATAGTCTGAAACCCGCTGCCCTGTCTATACCAAGGGGACCTTTATCAACATTGTCAACTTCAAATCTACTTTGACAAAGTTTGATGTTGTCATTATGGTCAGTCAGAGGTAAAGACTGATTGATTGATTGATTTAATTTAATGACCACACAGCCAGGCTGGTGGAATTTGTTTTCAGTACAGCTCTTTGGTACCGGTTCCAACATTACATTAAACATTAAACATATAGTATAACATACATATGTACAGACAGACACATGAAGATATGATTCATAAGGGTCATAATTAATGCACAATCCTCAGCATTCAGAGTTCAGAATGTTTATTGCCATGGGAATGAGACTGTTTTTGAAGCGGGGTGTTCTGGAGGTGATTGTCCTGTAACGCCTCCCAGAGGGCAGTAGCTGGAAGGTGTAGTGTGCAGGGTGGGCAGAGATTACCTGTGGGCTCTGCGTATTGTTTGTTTGTGGTAGAGGGATGGTAGGGGTGACCAATGACTTTGGATGCTCTATTGATGCTGCACTGTAGTTTCTTCCGTGAGAGTGTGTCATTTGAGCAAGCTTCTCAGTTTAGTACCAGAAAATAGTTTTTAGTCTAAGCATCTTGGTATTGATAAATTAAAATTATACTAAATCCTCTTAATTTCCAGTGAAAATGAAAGGAAATATTGAAAGTTAGAATCGTATTACAGGCTTAAGATGAAATGGCAGCCTAGCTGCTGTGGGGTGTTTCTGGTCAGTGTCCACAGTCTGTCCAAATGACAAAACGGTGCCTCCAGAGGAGTCAAATTGATGTAGGGGGAAAAGTGCTTACCTCGCGGCCTGACAGTCTGGCCTGATTTGCTCCTGGGAGGAGGTTAGGCAGGTAAGTTTTTTTCTTCTCCTTGTTTTCATCCCAAGAAGAGTGGCCTCACTGTAGCAAGGACGAGCCCTCTGGCCCCAGTCCGCTGCTCCAGACAGGAGATGAGGTGCGACGGCTGCAGGCCACTGTCACCCTCCGGGAACATTGTGATGAATAAGGCCGAGCCGCTCAGGCCTGCGCGCACACGTCTGGAGCCCAGGCCAAAAATGAAGAGAAATGGACTGCCGCGTCAGACCAAACTGGACGCTTGCGGCCATTTTGAGGACCATTAATGCAGGCAAAGAATGCACATGTCAACAGAAAATGTCTAAAGAAGGTCCTCGGGTTATGCATGTCCAGCATTCATAAGCTCATTAAGTACAACTAACTTAGGCCATCTACATGGCCTGTGTTGGCAGTGCCACTCAATATGCTCCCAAAATGGATTGATCTCCGTTTCTAAAAGAGGCTAAATGTCATTAGAGACCTAAGAAATGTGCTGTTTAGGTGTCCATAAAGGCCTATATGGATATGGTCAGGCTGTCTCTGTGACCCTGCCATCTGTAGCAATGTGTTCAGTCGCCCTCAGCGCAGGTTATGAAACAATGTATTTCTGTCTCCGCCGAGTGAGCGAAAATGGGACGTGTCTTGACGCAGCTACAGGATGCTGACGGTATTAAAGAGCGAGCGAGTTAGCCTCCCTGGAGCGCTCGAAAGCACAGGAACCGCGCTAGGATGCGCGAGACGACGACCTGGCTATTTTTATCCTTCTCTCTCTCTCTCGCTCGCTCTCTCGCTCGCTCTCTCGCTCTCTCAGTCTCCCAGCAATCACGCGCTCTGCTCTGCCCATTGAAAAG
Organism: Alosa pseudoharengus; assembly: GCF_046254945.1. Lineage (NCBI taxonomy): Eukaryota > Metazoa > Chordata > Actinopteri > Clupeiformes > Clupeidae > Alosa > Alosa pseudoharengus. Next base: position 20,578,430 of record NW_027468859.1, on the reverse strand, counting down.
AACACGAGTGCATGACATTGGAAATGTCATTAGGAGAAGACTCACAGATCCCTGGGTTGCTACGGTACAGTCACTTCTGCCTTTGGGAAGTGCTGTTCTCTCATAGAGGGACTGAAGGTTGTTGGGCATATTCTCATAAGAGGAAAGGTGTGTGTGTGTGTGTGTGTGTGTGTGTGTGTGTGTGTGTGTGTGTGTGTGTGTGTGTGTGTGTGTGTGTGTGTGTGTGTGTGTGTGTGTGTGGAGGACAAGAGGACATCACAGAGTATCTAGTGCACTTGTGACTTCCTGGAGGATCGGGAGAGCCCAGGGGCCCTGTGAGAATCACACTGTTACACCAGAGGATTCTCCCTCTACACTAGTGTCTCTACAGCACAGATGGGTGAAAAGCACTGCACATTTAGTCCCAGATTAACTAAATCACAGGAACACAATGACTCCATTCTCAGGGATCCAATGACTCCATGCAAGAGTACTCCATATTCTACTGGTGACCGCTTGGAGGGTATGATAGGTTGCCATGGTGATTTGAAGATGATGGTGATGATTTTTTTTACTTCCACTCTCTCACTCTCACTCTTATGGTGATTGTAGCTTGCCATGGTAATGCCATGTCATGATGATGATGATGATGATGATGGTTCTTCCTCCTTTGTGTTGCTCAGCAGCAAAGTAACCTTGGAGATCTGCGCGCCCTGAGGAAGGGCATGACCCTGTACCACTCTGAGTCGCAGCTGTCCTCACTGCCCCAGCGCCAGGAGGCCATGCTCAACGTGAGTGGACCTGCAGCCGAGCGGCCAGCTAACTGGCGTAACACACACACACACACACACACACACACACACACACACACACACACACACACACACACAGTCTGCTCTCCTGCACTGCCGACATTCAGATACTCGGCCTTGTTATGCTCGGTCGCATGCATATATGTGACTGTCCCTTAGGAAATTCTCCCATCACACACACACACACACACACACACACACACACACACACACACACACACACACACACACACACACACACACACACACACACACACACACACACACACACACACACCAACCCTTCAAGATGTGTCCCATTGTCCTTGTGGTGTAGGATGTGTTTGGAATTAGACTATAATGAAATGTGTAACCAGATTATCAGCCACCTCAAGGCATTCAAGTGGTCAGAGAGTTCCCCGCTGTACACTGAGACATTACATTACACATAATATTATTCAGACTTATTGCTGTGTATACATGGTCTCCAGCATTGTAGATAGGAAGACAAGATATACAGTCCACTTGTATGACTTGATCCACAATTACATTCCCTAAGAGTATCAAATGTCATTTTAATTGGTTAGCTGCACATCTGCTATGTAAAATGACCACAGCGCACACTTAAAACAGCTCAAACGTTTGGTCAGTCTTGTCCAGTGTACTTGTAGCATGTAAGAGAAGCCATTGTTCCACCAAAATTAAAACCATATGAAGTGTTATTAAATTCATCACACAGTAGGTTTTTAAACTCCACGTTTTCTGATGTATTGATTCATAAAACAGCAGTGCCTCCAATGAAACCCAAAATGATCTGTTAATGATTTGAGTCAGCTTCCCTTGCAACATGGCACACTGCCAAAAAAAGCCACCGCCCACTAACTTAAACTGTAATCCTACGTTTTGTTTGCGAGTGCATTTTCATCAAACGTTAATTAGCTCCCGAAGATCGATCAGACTTTTCACCTCCCTGTGGTGCTGTTAAAGAGAAAAAAAGAGCTGTAATTGTTTTTGTTTTTTTTCCGCTTCTGTCACCCTGCCAAAGGTACTTGTTCTGCTCCTCCTAAAAGGGTTCCGCTGAAAAAAATCAATATAGAACCTAATATGAAGGCGTTCTGTCTGACTCACTCACTCCCTTAGGAACTTAGAGTTGTGGGGGGGGGGGGTCACGAGTTTGCTGACACACCACATCCCTCTCTTCTCCCCTCTGCTCCTGTGACCTTGTAACTTTTCCTTCTGAAGGCACGCATTAATGTTTCAGGCAGCCGGGGAGGCAGCTGTCTGTCCCAGCGGATCTGCACGGCCTGATTTATTCATGTTCCTCCAAGCCTTTTTGCATAGGGCTCCTGTGCAATTTATACCTTGTCAGCCCAGCTGCGACGTTGGCGTGAACAGTTGAACTGTCGTAGACGCGACATACCCCCAAGGTCAAACGTACTCACCCGACGGATCGCCTCAGGCAAAAGTCACACGACTTTGTCAGCTGGTGACGTTTAGCGTAATTGGCTAAGTAAATGGTCTCAGGGGAGCACCAGGTTTACCAATAGAACAACAGAAGTGTATTAGAATGTCCTCTGACAGTCTACATGACCTGCAATGACAAGAAAGGTGCTCGTAAATCATTATTGTCTTTCATGAAGGCCTGAGAAGGATAAGTGATTACTTCAGCTCTTGATTCACACTAGCTTCATTCCTCTCAATACCATACCTCCTTAGACTTTAAGAATCAAACTCCAAAAGTGTCTCGACCTTTTAATTGATATGAAGTGACTGAGGGAATAAATATGTTTTATATGTGTGGAACTAGCAGAAACATCATTAGTACACCATGTTGTGTGTGAAGGAAGTAATTGCAGTGAATCAGGCTATACATATAGATGGTGGGAGAGAGAGAATATTTTAACATTTTGAACAAACAACTACAACAGACAGATCTCTAACCATCCAAGTAAAGAAAATGTCATTTGTCACAGAGCAGCATCTCAGCACCATGTATCCTTGAAGACATAATAATTTATAAAAATGAAAATCAATGACAATTCTTGATTTAACTTATTTTTCCTGCAGATGTAAACTGCAAATTTGGCCTGACCAATGATGAAATTAATGAATTGACCTTTTGATTTCTGTCTCTGATTGAGGAGAGCCCACATGTAAAGCAGTGTTTGAGTGCCTCAGTTTTATAAGAGTTCCATGCCTATCTTTCGGCATTCCTCAACAGTGCCAAGAGATGATAGATAGATAGATACTTTATTGATCCCCAGGGGAAATTCAAGATAGAACAATCACGTATGAATCACGTTCATATGCGAGGCCGATTTAACATGTTCTTGATCAGTAATATCACCGATCGTCAAACTACATTCCTCTACACTTTGCACAGTGTTGCACTCAACTCTAACAGCATGACGCCTAGTCAGCTTTTCATAATCCATTGTCCCTGCAACAGTCATGTTTCCAGCAGATTCTGCTTGCTGACTCCACAGAGAAACAGTTTACAATGTACACGGCAAACTTAAAGCAATCTACAGACCTACAGAGCTAAATTTACTGCTCAAAAATGATCAATCCAAAAACATAAGACAAACAACAAGACTACAATAAAACACGCAAAAGGAGTTTTAGCCCAGGCCAGAAAACCACTTCACTCACACTCGCATTGCATTCACTCAGACCCTCATTCCACACATGCGCTCAGAGAGAGAGAAAGAGAGAGCGAGGATGATTCATAATAATGTCATTTATGGTTGCAGAGAGGAAGGGGTAATTGTGTTACATCATCAAATTACCCACTGATTGGACGTAAAGATGAGCTCTCTTGGTAGTTCTTGCTTCTCGGCAGTGCTCGCCTCTATTAGGCCGATTATGCCGCGCTTCACTCTCTACATCTGCTCCGGGCCCGTCGTCATGGCGTTGCCATGGCAACATCCTCATTAGGCTGGGGAGGGGTAGGGGGAAATATGTGGTGCCATGCAGATTGATTGATTGATTGTGCTTTGATGAGACTCAGCGTACCCATGCATGAGTGAGATGGAGAGGACGAAGAGGAACTAGAACATGAAGTAGAACTAGAACATGAAGTAGACAGATGTACCATCAGGGTTTTGATGAAACTTCACTAGTGCACACACACACACACTACACACACACACACACTACACAAGACTTTATTTGCATAAGGTCCCACCTTTGAAGGTTTTAGAATATCTTATTAGCATAGATTTTAAGAAACATATTTGTTTCTCTAACACACAATGCTCTGGCCATTAAATAGCCTTAATTGCGGAAATGGCCTTAAATGAAACAAACAAACAAACTTTATTTGCATTACTTTTCTTTCATCGTTTTTACCTCTCAACTCTTATCATTCAAATCTTCCCCCTTATTTTAGTCGACTTGTCCACCGACACCAGAAGCTGCTGCTCACAGGCCCTTTGATTCAGCTCCACTTGCAAAAGTACAAGTGCAGGGCTGCATAGACAAGCCCATAGCTGGAGCCCGATACTCTCTGACAGTGTGTCTCAATGGTTCTCCCGAGCGTTTAACAAGCTTGATTCGCGTGCACTGAGCCAACTCTACCTCGTGCCCACTGGATGAATAGTAAGCATGGCTCGGGGCTACTTGTTTTAACTCCGCCATCCGCTGCTATTTGAGGCTTTGGAGCACACTGTCAAAATCCACAAAAATCAGACCTAGAACTCCTGTGAGATTTACTCCCACCCCCAGATTTCTTGCTTAAATAAATATATTGATTCTTCAAAGAGGATGTCAGGGTGGACTCGCATAGGCATACACCAAAAAGGAGAGTTGGTGCTGTGTAACCCTAGCTCCATGCTTTAATGAGGCTCTTTTTAATTAGGCCTGATTAATCATGCTGGAGGACAATAGGGATCGGTCCAGCCAAGGGCATCGGTCGACAGATCCATCAGTTGTGGCATGCTGGGTGTCAGTGCCCCTGGTTACTCCGTACTGACCGTGTTTGATTCCCCTGCAGTAGGCAAACAGTTGATGAGCTCTTTGTGTTCTCTCTCTTTCTCTATGTCTCTCTCTCTTTCTCTCTCTCTCTTTCTCTATGTCTATCTCTCTCTTTCTTTCTCTCTCTCTCTGTCTCTGCAGGGCACCAGGGGTCTGCCCACCAGCGAGTCCTCCCCTTCGGCTGGCTTCCTGAGCTCTGCGCAGAAGCCAGAGGCCGTGGTGCACGCTATGAAGGTACATGCACCAGGAGTGTCCAAAAAATAACATGCATTCAAATCATCCACTTGAGTCCATCCTACAACGTTTTTGAGTTTGTTAATTTTTAAAAAGCATTTTGGTTCTTAAAACCACGTGGAATAACTTAATGTATGTATCATTGTGTGTAGGTTGTTTTGTAAAGCAAGTGAACTGTCCCATACGATCTCTAATTCCAACTGCATGGCCCTCCAGGTCCTTGAGGTTCATGAAAATCTGGACAAGCAGCTTCCTGAGGACTACGAGGAGGACCTCAGCGAGAAGGAAAAAGCTATCGTGCGGGAGATGTGCAACGTAAGTCAACACAACACAACACAAGACTACACAACACAACACAAGACAAGACAACACAAGACAACACAAGACTACACAACACAAGACAACACGCAGCCCACTGTCCCCATTTCACTCTCTCCCTCTCCTCTGTTTCTCTTTTTTGATGTCCTTTTCCTCTCTCTCTCTCTCTCTCTCTCTGTGTGTCTGTGCATGTTGTTGTTTGGCGCAGCACAGACAGTGATTCTCTGTGGCTAGCTTGCTCTCTCAGTGGCACTCTAATTGGGGAGCCTTAATAAGACACTCGCATCTCAGCTGTCAGAGCAATTAAAGGAGAGCAGTGGGAGAGAGAGAGAGAGAGACTCTCACTCACTTTTTCCTAGCCTTCCCCTCACCTCCCTCTATCCTTGCTACTCTCTCTCTACTCCTCTGCCCGGCCCTGCCGTCCTCAGTGCTGTAATGATGACTGCTGATGAGAGACAGGGGCAGGGCTGTGAGGGGCCCCACTGTGTGGTATGCAGCAGGATTGTTGGGGGGGCTCCTGTGTACTACTGGGGAACCGTAACCCCGTCTCACCTGTAGTTCTCCACAGTGGATGGAGTCAGGAGGAGAGATAGGACAGGGGAGTAGGGAGGGAGGCTGGTTAGAGGAAGCCACATGAGGACACAGAGTGCTTTTGCACTTTTTGCCTTTTTGAAACATCCCTTTCTTCCTTTGTTTCACATTTCCGATTGATGTATTGAAGATACAGAATGTAACTCTCTCTCTGTCTCCCTGTGTGTATGTGTGTGTGTGTGTGTGTGTGTCTGTATCTGTGTGTCTGTCTGTCCAGGTGGTATGGCGCAAGCTGGGTGATGCTGCCGGATCAAAGCCGTCCATCCGACAACACCTCTCTGGGAATCAGTTCAAAGGGCCGCTGTAGCTGCCTCACCCGCTCTCTCTCTCCCCCGCTGTCTCTGTGGCACCCAGGGGAACATGCTCACCCTGAATCACCTACCCATAAACCACTGCAGCGTTGGGACACAGCAGCAGCGCACCCCAAAGTGCTCCCCATGTAGACAACAGAACACTGTCCTCAACCATCTCTCCTAGTCGCTTTTATAAACACACACACACACACAACGAACTTCCTGCATAAAACTTGCCACGCAGCTCCCACTTCCATTCTGCCCCGCAAGCCTGCTCATGGGGCGTTTAATGACAGGCAGCTTGTTCCACCAACACACGAATCTCTGGCTCTTTCTCGATGTTTACTTAGTATTTCAATAAGTGATGAACAGACACCTCCCTTGTGTGTGTTACGTGCTGAACACCTTTCTCCACAGAGGGGACAGCTGCAGGCGAGCGTCGACTTCACCCTCAACAACACAAACGTTTTTCTGCACTTCTGTAGTTTTTGACTCAGCTACACTTATGGGTGTTTGCCACTAGTGAACCCACACGTGAAAAAACAACCTCCAGGTGTGTGTGTGTGTGCGTGTGTGGGTGACCAGTGCCCTCTTCCTCCCTCCAGACCGAAGTGTACTGTCGATAGAAATACTTCTCAGTATGTGTAAAATAATGTACAATTAAAGCAAACTTAGCACTACTTTTGTCGTCATCTTTGTCTTGTTGTGCTTTTTGTTTCTATTTCTTTTAGTAGCCTTGTGCAGGCTACAATTTGTGTTTAAAAAATGCGCCGAACATTACAGAAGTGTGTTTTTTTATTCAATACACTTCAATGTCATTTTTTCTTCCTTTTGCTGGAAAATAGGTTGTGCAGCTTTTCAGTCTGAAAATACATGGACATTTTCCTCATTGGTTTGCCCATACTGGTAAAGTCAACAGAATTTGTACTGTTTGTCGTACAATTTGTGAAAATGAAAATTACAGTAGTGTGCTGTGCATGCTTGACAATCATTTTCTCAGGTTTGGGATTTGAAATAAAAAAAAGACTGCTTTAAACATGCTTGCATGGGAAGGGGGGAAGCTGTTTCAACCTCTGGGTCGCCCACCTTTAGAACCACGGTTCCCCACTTGGTTGAGAAACTGCTTGACAAACTATACTGTGCAGATCTTTTACATTCACTTGACCGCACTGGCCATCCACTCATTGTGATTACTGTGATATTGGAGGACTGTGGAGATCCCTTATATCTATCTCTTTTGTCTGGCGTTGTCACCAAAACCACTCCAGGGGACTCAAGGGGTGTTTAGACGTAATGGCTGACTTTGAACCCTTGGTAGCAAGTGTGAGAACTATGGAAGATGCATTTCAGCAGTTTCATTGCATGTTTGTGGCAGAAGAGCTTTTAAGTTGGAATGTGAGAAAGAAGTCTTCCCTTGGTGGTATATCTGATGTCCTCTTTTTCTCTCTCCCTAGTCAATGTTGACGTCTTCAACTAAGCAACTCAGTGTATATTAAAACAAATAGGTTATTTATTGGTGTTTGCTAGTATGGAGAGTGAGCGTTAAAGCAATGGCTGAAAAGTATCTCATGTTTAATGTGCAGGGTTCCTACACATTTTCCATTTCAAAATTCCATACTTTTTCCATACTCAAATTTTCAAACTTCTCGGTAGATTTTTCTGACCATATTCTAGACATCTATCTTGATGTGGACTGACAGTTAAGCTACACAATACTTAGTTCCTACTCAATAGGAATGGTTCGTTATGACCTGAGAGAAGTGATTAGTACTGTAGATGCAATAGTCTGGAAACACAAATATTTCTCCATACCCTTGTTTCTTTTTTCCATACTTATCCAGACCTGGAAATTACTAAAGTCAAATTCCATACTTTTCCAGGTTTTCCATACTGCGTAGGAACCCTGAATGTGGTTGATTTGAAACCAGCAGAAAGCCTTTTATTGTCACTGGAAAATATCTTCATGGCTAGTTTGAGTGGCAGAGCCCTTGTTAAAAGGTACTTTGTCACTTATATTACTGTTCCAAATAAGAACATGACTGACTATGCCCTAATAAGGTTGGTCTTTGTTGTTCTTTCATGCAAATGCATTTTCAAAAACTATAATCTAAGTGTGGATTACAAAAAGTGTCCTTTTTAGGAATTGAATTGAATATAAAGCCATGATTTGATTTTTGAAATTGTTTTCTTGATGTGGCATTTGGAAAGTCCCACCTCTCTTTTGCATGGGTTTTGATTTGGGAACCTGTTTTATGATTATGTTGTATTTTACTCTGTAACATGAGACAATATCAAAACTGGATCCTAGAGTCTACAGTGTTAAAGCCAATCCTATAGTTGCTAGCATGACAAATGTAACATTTTGGTTTTATTTTCTATTTTATTTTTTTTAAAAGCCAAACTTGAGTTGTATATTGGATGTTTTTAGATGAAAGATTAAGGAGAAATTGTACTATATGGAATAGCCCACTTTTAGATGATTTTAAATATTAAAGAAAGATGTTCCTTTCAAAATGTCTCTCTCATTTACTATGCATGTTTTTGGGGGTGAAAAAGCTTTCAGGTAAAGAAATGTGCACCCACTGCAGGTGTTCTTGTTCCTCTCCACTTTCCTTGGTCCCTTCAAAGCATCATCACAAATCTGAAAATGGATGAACAGATTTTTAAAAAAACCAAATGAAGTGAATATATGCTGGTATATTCCACTAGCGAAGTTACTATAGATGCCCATGCAAATTCCATCCCATATGACTAAAGATGCCCATGCAAATTCCATCCCATATGACTAATTGCATAACGGCAGAACACGAAGCCCTTACTGTTTACTATATTAGAAGGCAACCCCACGTGTTTTCACTTTTCTGCATACGTGCCCTACGTGTTTGTGGCCTTGTGGAGAACAAGCTAAGCTGCTTGTTGCGTCTGGAAACGCCTGAACTTTCCCACACCTTTCCAATGAGATTACCTGGCTGTGGCCCGGCAGACACAACAACAGCGGCACATAAGAGAAACAGGTAAACACCAAAACAACTATCACACCACAAACCAGACATAACAAAAGGAGGAAAACAAAAAATCGTCATTTTTAATTATCCCAAGTGCCACAGAAATCACATAAGCAGGACATCCTGTGTGCAGGGGAGGATCAGAGGGGTTCTGCAGGCTGCCTACCTATGCCATTACATCCTATTCCTAAGGCACGTATGGAAAATACCACTAGCTAATAAAAAGGATGACTCGTCTGATTTTCAGAGATCATATTTACAAAAGAGACGGAGAAAAAAAAGTACATGCCTCAGTGTTTTACAGTGTTTCAACTGTTAATGAAAATGTGAGACGACCAAAAGGACTTCCGAATACATACAGTACATACAGTACATCTGCGCTTCCGTACCCTGGACGCATGAGCAAGAACAGAGAAGCAAAGAGATGGTGAAATATTTAGGGGGGAAAGGGGTGATATGGTACTTAATGAAGCACGTACATAAAAGTTCTAAGGTAGCAAACTAAGATCAGAAAAGGTAAAGCATTTTACACATGGAGCCAACATACTTCCAATAGATTTTTTTTTTCTCCACACGTTTCTAAAACATGGAATGACAATAAAGCGTCAATGGACATGACGGCAACGTTCCATGGTCAAAACAAAAAAAGAAAGAAAGAAAGACGGTCATCCATGACGCTCTATGGTGTGTTCTGACCCGGAGCAGGCTTGCCGTGTGTGTGTGTGTGTGTGTGTGTGTGTGTGTGTGTGTGTGTGAGTGTGTGCGATCCCAGTGTTCACTGTTGGGCTTGGTTCTAGAAAGTTCACTTTTGCCCTGTTGTGTGGTTAAAGTTCATGTTTGTGGTCTGTTGATCCTGTGCAACTGTCTTTGAACAAAACAGTATTTCCACTGGTGGGTGCAGGCTGGTTGCTCGACTGGTGGCCAACCTCACCTGCTCCCTTTGAGCTGCTCAGCTCTCTTCTCTTCTCTTCTATCCTCTTCCCCCTTCATCTCATCTCATCCATGCCCCACGAGTCATCCCGGGCACCGGGGGCATGCCAGGGGGCGGCAGAGGCACCTGGGACTGGGGCACCGGCGGGGGTGGGTACCCAGTCGGAGGAAGGCCCATGCCTGGCGGGGGCCCCGCATGACTGGGCGGCATCCGGGGTGGCGGCGGAGGGTAGCTGTGGTTGTACCCGGGCGGGGGGTAGGCAGGGGAGGGCGGGGGCAAGTTAGGCGGAGGGTAGGATGTAGGTGGTGGTGGCCCCGGTGGGGGCTGATTGGGGGGTGGGTAGGCGTGCGGGTGGTAGGGCATGGGCGGTGCGTAGTTAGGGGGCATGGGGGCGTACGAGGGCCCCTCGGTTTTCATCATGGACTGCAGGCTCTGGAAGCCCTCGCCCGACATGTAAGAGCTGGAGGTGGACATGCCCATGATGTAGGTGTTGGAGGGGGGTGGGGGCGGGGGGCGGTGCGGCAGGGGCGGAGGAGCCACGTGGGGGGGGGGAGGCGGCCCTTTGGGCAGGTCCGCGCAGTCGCTCGAGGCCGCCGGCTCGGCCTCCACTGGGGGCGCTGGGGCTGCAGGTGGGGCCTTACGCTCTGCAAACACACACACACAATCACACACACACACACAAACCACACACACACACACACACACACAAACACAAACACACAGAATGCAAGAGATTAATTACAGCATGTGGTCTTTCTGCTGAGTGCATTTACATGCAGTGTTACCCATACATTGACTTAATTTTGGCGGCCCACCACAATATCAACATTGACCACCACACAATGATTTTCCGGGTTGTACTAAATTGTGCTTAAATCTGGTTAGCATCATAACCACGATGTGCTAATTTGTTAAAAACTGTTGCATTCAAGTTAATTCTGCAAACCAACCACCACAAATGGAATTCAGTTCTCTGGGAAACACTTACATGGAAGATGTCAGTTTGTTACAATTGAGAATTTCATTGCTGCTCATGCTGTTCAGGTTGAATAGTGATCTTTCACAACAGTCTGGTTAGGTTTGTTATGACTGCTTGTCTGCTCTGTACAATACAAATACACCACAGAAAAGACCACAAAGGCCATTTTTGTAGTATAGTCCATGAATAAACTGAAATAAAATAACTAACTTATTTTTTCAAAATCTGTGCACAAATTCAAATTCAGATCTGTAGCATGTATGTCTCCCATTGTATGCACGCCAAGTCCTTAGCTTTCAGAGCTTCTTATTTACAGTAGCTCACAAAATTATTGTGTTGCATTCATTTTAGCTCTAAATACCACTGTTCTACTGTAACTTTAAGATCACATGTAGAGACACTTTGACTTTCCAACAATACAGGCAGCACCCTGCAGCCTTTACAATAATTATTAAGATACTACAAGTCACCCTCAAAATAGGAGAACCCTGTCGTGTTGCTACCATAGCTTGTGTAAGCTCACAGGTGATGTTGACTATAGACAGGATTAGTTTTAAATTTAGCCTCAAAAGAGTGTCTGAATACACAAGGCTGGGCTAACAATCATCTGAGAAAATCCACCCCTCACGTGGAAACACACTTCTGTTAAAATGACAAGCATGCTACTAGTCTGACGCCATTGGCAAGTACTGATTGCTCACGCATAGAAACTTGATATGGAAGGTCTACCGACAACTACTACTTTTTTATTACATTCATTACACTGTGAGTCAGAGCAGTGAAACTCACCAGCAAGCACACGGCCACGCCCTGGTTTGCTTTCTCACATAAGTGATAAGTTGTCCAGCCAGGCACCGGCAGGTTCAATCATCATGGCTACTACATTAATCAGATTGCTGACAGCTAGTCACTAGATTGGGCCTATTCTGCAGTTATGAAAGATCCTTCATGGCAACGGCTCCTCAGATGCTGGATACCTATCCACCCTTGGAAGATGTAACATCTTCAGAAAACCGAGGTTATGTTCATAACCATACATTCTCTTTCGGTCGAGTTCACTAGAGGTTAATCAATGGGAACACATATACCACAGCTCTCATTGTGACAGTGCCCTCGTAATTCAGATTGTGAGGACGCACTAGAAAATTAGCCTCATCTGGCCTCTAGGGGGTGCTGCAATAAGTAGGGAATGCAATAAGTAGGGAATGAATTTTTGCAAATACCTATTGATTTGTTTGTATTGAAAATAAAATTCTACATCCTGGTTATATCTTGGGAGGTCCCAAAGATGACACATGGTTAGCATCAGAGCAACGGCAGTCATAATGGATTTCATCAAAAAGTTCACAGGCGGCAGGCCACAACAATTTGGCACAGCCATGGCCTACTGGTTAGTGCTTCGGACTTGTAACCGGAAGGGTTGCCGGTTCGAACCCCGACCAGTAGGCACAGCTGAAGTGCTCTTGAGCAAGGCACCTAACCCCTCACTGCTCCCTGAGTGCCGCTGTTGTTGCAGGCAGCTCACTACGTCGGGATTAGTGTGTGCTTCACCTCACTGTGTGCCGAGTGTGTTTCACTAATTCACGGATTGGGATAAATGCAGAAACCAAATTTCCCTCACGGGATCAAATGAGTATATATACTTATACTTATACTAGATGATCTTCAGACCAAGCCTCACTAAAGTTACTTATTGTCATTTTGATTTATGCAGGCGTTCACTCAAAATAACCCAATCAAACTTGATGGCTTAGCCGCCAAACAGAATGTGAGGGCAGCCAATAGGCCTTCAGGCGACACCGAAGCGTAAAGGAGGGGTAGCCGCTCTGCATCTGGTAGCCACAGGTGCCAGCATAGGACTGCGTCCCAGATTGTGGCCCTGAGGCATCGCAGACCATTTTGTTGCCCGAATCAAGAGGCCCAGCACCATCCACAGTTCGGTGAGCTCAGAGAAGGTCACTGTGGTGTCCGAGCGACGGAGGATCTCTGGCAGAGACCCGGAGGAGCATTGCGTTGTTCAGCGCCCGGCACGACTGGATGACTGGAACTGGAGGAGGATTTGCTCCATCGCAGCACAGTGCAGACAGAAGAGCAGAGAGCAGCCCGGACTTGTCCAGTGCCCCGGCATGCCACACAGCAATCATGCCCATCCATTGCAGTGATAGCGTGCCCGCATGACGGAGGGCAGTGACGGAACTCTTCTGCCATAATCAGAGTCTTCATATTCTGAATATTATGCCACTTTGATACAGGCTTTTTCATTGAGCCATGGAAGCTTGACGGGTGAATCTTGCTGGTGAGGCTCGTGAAAGGGACTTGCAGCGCAGCATTCTGTGAGCTTGATCTCTCTGGCAGATTGGATGATGTTTCTTCTCGGTTTCAGATGCTCACTATCGCTAAAAAGAGGACTAGTTTATTGCAGAGCGCCCTTATCTAGTGTTGATCCTGATCAAGGTCCTATAGGGATGGTTCCTGCACACAGGCTGTGAGGGTTTTTTCCTGGGTGAAAATTAGGCTGAGGCAGTGATGAACTGGGGGGTGGGTGTGGAAATAACATACACAACCAGTGACAGTGTTGACAATATGACAAAACACTTGCTCTTATTGGGGATATTATTGGTGCATTTATTTCTTTCCCATGTGCGTACTGGATGTCCATGAGGATTTGCATGCTCCCTGCGTAGCCCCCTAAAGTGAGGAGCTGCAGTCTGTATTTACTGGACTGTCACAACAGGTGGGAGAATTCGAACCAGATTTTTATACTATGTTAGCCTACCACGTTTCACGGTTAAGGTGTCTACTTCACAGAGAACTTTTACTGAAAGTTACCTGCTTGTTGTTTTTAGGCTACACTCGCCTTGACTCGTCTTTCACACTTTGAACCTCTGAACGCGCTCAGATTCTTTCCACTTGTGGCTGTGAACTAGACCTGGGCAATTCTCTATGCAGGAAAAACCCTGGTTCTGCTCAATTCTGTGGTGGAAAAACTCCTATAATACAGTCTGCGGATAGATGAAACACATGATTTTCCCAGAGCATAAAACGTCCTATTCTTAGAAACAGGGTGCACCTGCAGAAACACTTTTACTGCAGATATGTCTGTACTATTTCAGTGATACACCTGCATGAAAGAATGCATATTTCCTTTGAATGTGGCATTGCTGTGCAAAAATTAGAGAGCCCATTTGTAAAAACAAAATAAAAGAGGTCCACCTCCCAAAAACCTGACCTTAACTTAAATAGAAAACAGCCTGGTTCAAGTTCAGAAACAAGCCTATATAAGACAAACTGCTTTGCCTGTAAAACATCCAAGAAGAGAGCATTTTCCATATATTAATATTATTTCTAAAACATAATTTGATTAAATGTAGACCTACATTTATAGGTTTTCTTTCTCACTTCTAAAGTTGTCAATGGTACCTGATATTCAAGTTTGTCAACTCACTCAACTGTTTCAGCCTCATCATAAGCCACTTGCTGTGACAGGCGCCCTCTACTGGCTGAATAGATTATTTTTGAAACCCATTAAGTGTGTCTGGAGGAGTAGAACCCACAGATCTATCCCTCACCCCTAGTAAGACATGTTTTTAGTGCAATGCAGTTACTTCTATTCTGGAAGTTGCAGAGGTTGGCAAGAGAATCTAAGCTAGGGCAAGAACAAACTCTAGCCACTTCAACACAATCAAACCACCAAAACAGATAAAAGGACTGTCTGAGCAGCATTTGGCTAACATCCAATGGAATTGAATAGAAGAGAATGGCACTCAACCAGATAAGGCATGAGTGAAAAACTGAATAATGTGAGCACAACAACGACTGATCCAATGAAATACAGGTGAGGAGCAGTGGACCAGCCTGATGCTCTAGATCCATTTCCAATGTCAGGGGTTCCAAAGCTGCTAAAATAGGTACTCACCAGGTGGGGGCTGAGTGGTCGGCAGGGGCGGCATGGGACTCTCAAGACGTGGAATTTTGCTGCCAACTTGCTCTGCAGGTTTAAAAGATGACATATTACACACCATTAGCGACTTCAGCTTCTTGTTAATAAACACACCCACATTGTAGAAAAAGGAGCAAAGTAATAGATTATCATTATGACAATCAGAGTTAAGCGGATGAAACATAACTCTACATTTTCCAATCAGAGTTATGCGGATGAAACATAACTCTACATTTCCCAATCACCCCATGAGTTAAGCACCCATCAACAGGCTCAGGGAATTGACCAAATGTATTAGCTTGTTGATGATGTCTCTTAATTTCCTACAACTACCGGTAAACAAAGATATGAAAGAAAGATATAACTGAGGTGTTGCCAGAGCAAAACCCAGAGAGCCTAAGAGAGTACCAGCTTTAAATCCTTCACATTAAATGCCAAGCCCCTTGCAAAAAACCTTGGTGTTCTCCTGGAGCCAGATTTGAACCTAGAATCACATATCTGCTCCGTCATTAAATATGCCTTTTATCACCTCCAAAACATTGCAAAAGTACAGCAACTTCTTTCACATGCAGATGCAGAAAAGTGCTTTTAGCATCAGCAGGCTCTTCTTTCTGGTCTACCAAGAAAACTATTAATAGGCTTCAGATCATACAAAATGCTGCAGCATGGTTTTAAACAAGACCAGCGAGAGCTCACATAACACCTGTCGTCCCTTTACAACACTTTCAGTACATCCATTTATACTTCAGACATGCCTTTCTAGCCTAGCTTTGCGCTGATCTTTTATACTTCAGACATGCCTTTCTAGCCTAGCTTTGCGCTGATCTTTTATTTTCTGTTATCCATTTCATCCATTTAAAACTTCATTTTTTATTATTCTATCTATGTTGTCCATTTGCCATGTCTTGATCGTTCACTCTCAAAATAATTTTCAGAAATTTTGTTCTTGTTTTTGGCTCTCATGATGTCTTGATGTCTGTTGATGCTTAAGTGTTCAGCACTTTGCAGCGCAATTTTGCACAAAAGGTGCACTATAAATAAAGATTGCTTGATAGATGATTTTGTGATAGCACATAATCAGTGGTTAAAGGGGTAAAAAGTGTTCACCTGCAGTTTTTGATTCTTCTTTAGGGGATATCTGTGAAAAGACAAAGTGGACATCGTTATGACTAACTGATTGAAGAAGTCTGCAACATCCATCGATCATACTGCCATGTAATATGTAATATCCTGGCAAATAAATTTGTCATTTTGCAACAAAAAAAAAAGAGGGAGGGGGAAAGAGAGTGAAAGAGAAAGAGAATAACGAGCACAAAAATACTAACAGAAGGTTTGGTGTGCCATAAGAGAGACAGGCGGCCCTAATGAAAACAACACGCAAAGGCAGGCAACGAGCAACGCATCTTGTGCATGAAGTGCATCATGTGGTGTGTAGTAGTATGGAGGAGCTGCTCATTTTGCTCATGGAATTAAATTTGCAAAATAGCTCTGCACTTCGCCCCTTTAAATTAGGGCTCTCAGAGACATGAGAGAAAGAGAGTATGAGAGAGTATGAGAGAGAAAGAGAGTATGAGAGAGAAAGAGAGTATGAGAGAGAAAGAGAGTATGAGAGAGTATGAGAGAGTATGAGAGAGTATGAGAGTATAAGAGTATGAGAGAGTATGAGAGAGTATGAGAGTATAAGAGTATGAGAGAGTATGAGAGAGAAAGAGAGTATGAGAGAGAAAGAGAGTATGAGAGAGTATGAGAGAGTATGAGAGAGTACGAGAGAGTACGAGAGAGTATGAGAGAGTATGAGAGAGAAGGAGAGTATGAGAGAGAAGGAGAGTATGAGAGAGAAGGAGAGTATGAGAGAGAAAGAGAGTATGAGAGAGAAAGAGAGTATGAGAGAGTATGAGAGAGTATGAGAGAGTATGAGAGAGTATGAGAGAGAAGGAGAGTATGAGAGAGAAAGAGAGTATGAGAGAGAAAGAGAGTATGAGAGAGTATGAGAGAGTATGAGAGAGAAGGAGAGTATGAAAGAGAAAAAGAGTATGAGAGAGTATGAGAGAGTATGAGAGAGAAGGAGAGTATGAGAGAGAAAAAGAGTATGAGAGAGACTAGATGGATGAGACACACAGCGGCAGGCTGTGGGAGAGCGGAGGGCAGCAGGCGGTACTGTACCGTATTCACGTGTGGCCGTTTGAGCTGGCGCGGCGGGCTGGCCTGGGGAGAGGCCTTCTTGGGCGGGGGTGGCGCGGGTGGGAGGGTGGGTGGCGCTTGGATAGGTGGGGCGCCCGGGGACGGTGCGGAGGCCTTCCCCTTCTCCGGGTCTGGGGGCTGCTGGGGGATGGGCTGCTTGCCCTGTGAGTACAGATCCAGGATCTGGTGGCAGATATCTGGTGGAGAAGGGAGAAGGGAATCACAGGTGATCTACAAGAAATAATTCAGGACACCAGTGTTAGGCCAGACAGTGTTCAGCCAGAGAACTAGGGCTGCAGCAATCGATTCTTTTTGGAATCGAGTATTCTATCAATTATTTCATTGATTAATCGAGTAATCGAATTTTTATTAATATGCACAACAAATGTCATGCTGTAAACTAGCCCTACTCACTTCAAAGTAAATTAATATATTTGTTTTATGTAGATTTGTGCATCTGCAGCATTTACCATTACTACCAAATAACTTATAATAAGTATCTCTGAGGTAGGCCTATTTGGTGAGATAACCTAACACCGGGAGTGTGTGTGTGTGCGCACGGGCGAGAGGGGGAGAGACAGAGAGACGAGATGAGTGTGTGATATGATTGGTGTATTGCACACTTGCAATTTAACATGAATTAATTTACTACTTGGTTCCACAACTTAACATATTGACTCACAACATTAGACTACAGCCACTACAAATACTGTACATTCTAGCTACATTAAATCATAACATCAATGTTCACGATGCCTTGTATCTGCTACGCTTGGTGAGCTGGTGTTAACAACTGGATGCTTTCAGCTCACACCGTGTCCGAATAGGATCCAAGTAAGTGTCTTGTATGTCTGTCTATACTGAACCCGTTATATGCCCTTCTATTGCAACATATTTCTTATTCAAAACAGCAGAGCAACCCAAAACGTTGTACATTCTTCGCCTTTTACGCACGGTTTCTTAGCTCTCATTCTTGTCTTAACAACTTCATTCTGAAAATGGTGTGCACGTCAGTAATAACAGTCCGTGTGAAACAATGGTCCCTGAGCTGAGCAGGCCATATAACCCAAGTGATAGGTTTTAAACGAAGCCTCGAGGCAGAGAATTTGACTCATTTGACGTAATAGAATTATTCGAGTTACTCAAGTAATCGTTTCAGCCCCACAGAGAACTCTTCTTCAGTGTGCCATCATTACTGAAATCAAATCTCTATACCTTGTCAGTTTGTTTTCATGTAGATGTCATTTGTAGATGTAAACAAAGCACAAAAAAATTGTTGCGAAGCTTTCAAATCCGTGTCAGTTATGTTACTATGTTGCTATGCTCTGAACATCTGTCAGATCGCTCATTTGTAACTCTGTTGCATAACAGCTCATTTAAACTTTGGCGAATTAATATACAAGCATAATGCGGCAAACAAAGTCACGAAAAGCAATGTGACACACGTAGCGAGACTTGCGCCCGGATATATATCCGTCCGTCACAATTAGCATTTTCTCAAAAATGCACTCTAGTTAAAAATAAGACTTCTGGACATGTCAAACTCCACATGAACAACTCCATCCAACCAAGACCAACAAACAGACTGATGGTGCACACTGACCCAGCTGTTGGGTTCTGCTAAATGTTTGTTGCCGTAAGTTTGGCGCAGTGTGTGAGCGAGCGAGCGCCTTTAGTAAAAATGTTCTCCCTGCCACAGCTATAGACCCTTTCAACAATAAAAACAAAAACAATGCTTGAACGTTCTATTTGGGCCCCAATCTACTTCCTCTGCATTAAGATATAATATATGGAATGTTAAAAAGGAAGCCTTGTGGGGCCAACTATGATGCTGATAATGGAACTCTCTTGAAAGGGTCTATACCTTCCAACAGCTCCACAGGCACGTCCTGGACAAACTGCTCCCACCAGCGCCGAGAGGACTGCTTGGACGTCCACTCCTGGATGTCAAACTTGCACAGGCGGCCTGCCAGATACATGACGGCTACCGCAATGATCTCCGGTTCCCACTGGAGGGACAGCATGGTGCACAGGCTGGAGGATCGGGAGAAGGGGGGGGTGGCAACAGAGCCAGGTTACAAAAGCAACAAAGTACAAACTTTATATGTGAGCTAACTAGCTGCCTAGACTGTCCACACCATGATGCTGTGAAGTTGTGTGCATGGTAGCTAATGTTAGCTTCTTATAGGAAAGTACATTTGAAATGAAGTCTCTAATTTGTCTATTCTAGTTTTCCAAAACATTAAGCTTAATTTCAACATAATTTTGGCATTTTCTTGTTAATTTGAACTCCTGAGAAATAGCTCTCCTCTTGTCTCAGCCCAAGTCAAGTTTAAATTTGATTTTGTCTTCTCAATCTTACTCTCATTACTCCTTATTTCTCCTAAGGGGAGATCTCAATAAGGGCTCGTTTATCTCTAGAAAGGATATCTACCATGTTATATCTACCATGTTGGTTAACATTAACTTTTTATCTACCAATTAGAAGTTGGTAGATAAACATTCATCATCCACAACCATTGTATACGTGAGAACAAGTGGGTACAAGACAGTCATCTCACCTATCATTTACAAATGTCCACGCCATCTGAACCAACTTCTGTACTTTATTTTTGTCTCCTAATAAAGAAAGAAAAGCAAGTGAGTTATAACTACACAGTGGTCTTGTTATTAGCAAATGAACAAGTTCAGTGTCATAAATCACACAAGCACAACACTGGTCATACCTTTAAGTTGTTTGGCATAGCGAAGGAGAAACTGGTAGGGATGCTCCACTTGCAAGTCAAACTTAATTGTCTGCAGCAATATCCTCTCCAACACCATCACTTCTTCCTGTTAGTGAAACAGCAGTTAAAAATCATAGAAATATCTCACACAAAACATGCTTAGGTTAAGTTTTTTGCATATGCGTATGTCCTTATACTACCACTAGAAGAGCACAAATCAATATAGTCCCGAAGTGTGACGTAGCGTTTCCATGACGGCAGAATCACTGGATCTAAACAAACTTTCGAAGTGGCATAAATAGCACTGAATGTAGACATGTGGCATCATTTCTAGCTAATAAAAATAAATATATCCATTTAAACGTGTTTTACCTGCTAGGCAGGAGCTTAGCCACATAACACGGATTCCCTGGCAGGTGTAATAGAAAGAAACAAAATTCCAGTGGATATTTCACGTCTTCTCAAAGACTGGCGGCTGTTAAGAGCAACGTTTTTTGCCAAAAAAATAAAGTCAAAACACATCCGTGAATTTAAGGATTTTAACCGCATGCTGTGAAGTTACATGCAGGTCTCTTTTACGGAGGAAACCCATGCTAAAATAAAACTCTGCAGTCATGAATTTGATCGTGTTGGTATGAATATATGTTGTAGTATGTGATTCCTACAGTGTAAAAAAAATATACTAACGTCTTAGAAACGTTGTAAAATTATTGAAATAGATTAAGAAAGCCACCGCTATGGTGATTTCTAATGGTAGATTGATTTGTTTAGATCCAGTGAAATTGCTGCCTTGGCAACGCTACGTCATGGCTTCGGTACGCTATTGAAATTCACTGTTCACCTTTGGATCATCTCCGAACTGAGCAAACTGCACGTCATTGAGCAGACTGCGAGCCGTTTTGATGATGTCTTTGCACTTCTTTGGGGTCTCCTCCACCTTACCGGCTAAGAAGAGGCAACAAGCACCGGTCACCTACAGAGATCCAAGAAAAAGGTTTTGTTATTACTCATCAATACATTTGAGAGTAATATGCTTGTGTGGAAGCATTTAGAACATCACTTACATATCTGGGAAACTGCTTGAAAGAGTGAAACATGTAGAAGCGATGGAAGTATAT
Source organism: Alosa pseudoharengus (assembly GCF_046254945.1). Lineage (NCBI taxonomy): Eukaryota > Metazoa > Chordata > Actinopteri > Clupeiformes > Clupeidae > Alosa > Alosa pseudoharengus. The sequence continues at coordinate 20,557,369 of NW_027468859.1, read as the reverse complement.
GATGCCTGTTGCCAGGGTATCATAGTGTCTGGCAAGATGTTAAGGACTAAAACACATTTCTGACATTTCCATGGATCATTAAAATAGCTAGTTTTACTAAGAGATATTTGCACAAATAGCATGATAAAGAGAAATGCTAAAGCATAAGCTACGCTCCCATTTAAAACAAGGCTAAAACACTGCTGAGAAAAGCCAAACAGCTCAAAAAATTAACTAAACACATTTTACAACATGACAGGATACAAGCCAAGCCGAGTGCCCACGTCGAAAATAAACCTAGCCCCTTCTCTCCGATACCGGGCCTCTGTGGCCGGGTCGAGGCCCTCTGACTGGGACGGGGTGTGGGCCAGGTCCTTTTTGTCCCAGTACCAGCATGGCTTTATGTGGTCCAGGCTTGCAAAACTCCCAAGAGAAGAGTTCTCTTTGTTGTCCTTCATTTGGTGACAAGCAGTCACCGTGGGCGACTCAGGATGACAGAGATTCTGTGAAAGTAGAGTCTGCGGAGGGGAAAAAACACAAAAAATGTGTATAATTTAACATTCAATAAAGACAAAAGACAAAGATGATATGCAACTGTTAAGGCCTACACAATGTAAATTATTTTTGTGTTGTTTTTTTGCAACACTCCTAATGAAGGGAAGTGTTGCTGACAAACGTCTCATGCAAATAATTACAGCAACACCTAGTCAAAACAAAATAATAAGGGCCAATCAAAACACATCTGGCAGTGGTTTCCTGGCACCAGGCTTGGAATTTCACCATTCTGGGGGCAAGGCCACTTGGCCTTCAGTTGGGCATATTTGGTGGGGGGCACAAAGGCCACATGTCAGGGCACCAAGGCCAAAGTTAACTATACAGTAGTAGGCTATAAAAATGATCAAAGTTGTATTTAGCCTATTCACTGCAGTAGACCTGCATCACTGTATGAAACATTACAAAAACATGAAACATGACATATTACATAGAACTGTAAATCATCTGATCATCTAATATTTGCAGATATCTAAGCTATATATAACATTTATTTTATATTTGGCCTGTTATGAAATCATGTATTGAACAATTTAAGCACAGTTCAGCTTTAAGAAACTCAAATAGCCTAGATGCATGCTTAGCATTTTGTGATCATTAAGGCTACTTTCACAAACTCTTAGTCAGCTGTCCTATGATTTACCAATACAGGCGATATTTGTAACATTTATTTTGTATTTGGCCCGTTATGAAATCATGTGGAACGATTTAAACACACTGTAAAACGTAAAGCCCAAATTTGGAGACATCCATGCATGTCGAAATTTACTGCAAATTCAAAACTGGATTACTCTGGAACGGCTAACTGTACAGGGGACTGCTTTACACTTTTGTGTTCGGTAAGGTCTGCTGTTTATTCTGATATATGGTTTGTCATGTGTTAAAAGAGGGGTTCGTGAAGTATTCCACCGAGATGAATGGGTAGGGAGATCATGGGACGCAAAACCTTCAGTAGAATGTATGATTAAATTGAATTATATTATTTACTTTTCTCGCGAACCGTTCAACACAGCAATTATCGGCTAACATCGTTTAAAAGCTGAGAAAAAGCTCTTTTTTACGTGATACTTGTGATGTCTGTGTGATGAATAGGCTACTTCGCGAGTAGTTCAACTGAGAAGAATGGGTGAATTTGGACGCACTTTCTTGCGCTGTCACTTTCTCCACTGTGTAAAAGACTAAATTAATTTGCGCTGTGAATGCTAAGATTATTTTGACAGGCCACAGGCTAAATAAAAATCGCTATTAGTAGGACGCAAAGCAGAATATTGAAAGAACGGGGCACCAAGGCCACCATGGCCTGTAAACCTCTGATTTTCAAAGGGGCCTCACGGCCAATGCAAGGGGCTACGACGGCCATGGCCGTCGTGGCCGCCGTGAAATTCCTACCCTGCCTGGCACTATTCGATTTTCTTCTTAAAAGTTTTTAGACTACCATGTTTAAAAATGCGATATTAAGTAGCCCTAGATGTAGGCTTACAGTTCACATGTTCCACCAAAGTGGATACTGTTTACGTAAATTCAAATCTCTACCTGCGCCTATTGAAATGATGAGCTCGAAGATGCTGTGCATAACTTACCAGTGACAGAAAAACACTATGCCTGAGAAGACATTTTCTGCCCCCGCCACAAAAGCCTATCTCGCAATATTTTCCAAAGTGAGACTATTTTTTGCCGGTTGGGGAGAAGGGGGTCGTGAGACTTGGCCTGTGTTTGTTGAGGGGTTGCAAGACAAAAACGTTAAGAGCAACTAAAGCTAAGGTACTTATTACCCTGACACTAAACAACCTAACAATCACTATTGACTATTAGCAAGAAACCGCTATGGGTCATAGACCACTTTATTACGACAGAGCAACAAATCATTTTCAATTTTCAATTCAAGTGCAATTGCCCAACCCAAGGAGACAAACTTTACTAGAAGTTAACTTGATGATTTCAAAAAACTATTGTCAGATTGCAAACGAACCTCTCTCTGTCTAAGCTTAATCATCCTGCAGTATTACAAAGCTGTAGGTTACAATATCTATGGGAAACGAATATATGATTACGATAAAAAGCCGTTACATTCATGACATAACCTTCGTGAGCTAACTAAATTGCTGCCTAGACAGCACACACCAAGTTGTGAGATTAGCATGGTAGCTAACATTAGCTATCTACCATGTTGATTAACGTTAACTTATTATCAATATGAAGTCAAATGTCATCTGGACTAAACATACGTCTTTCCCCCAACGAACATCAACAAACAACAAATGTGAAAGTACACCGCATCTTAGGATATCCATGACGGCATATATATATATATATATGCTAATATAGCTAATACCTGGCTAGCTACCCGGCTGGCTAGCGAAGCTGCGGAGGAAAATTACAGTCTAACGAGCCATTACTAAGCTTATCTAAAATGAGATGAACACGGACCAAAACAATAATGTATTAAAGTACTCACGTCAAAGAATTCTGGATTTACAGGATAGTTATGACTGCTTTCAAAACTATTCTAATCTTGATATCAGAGTGAATCATCTATTCATCCACATCGGTCCCCGTCGAAACAAGGAGGCCGCCATGTTACATTTACGTCACTACAGACAGACGTCCTGCGTGGGAGCACATTTCAGTGACCATTTCAAGTAGACCATTTATCATAAGCCCACAGCAGAGGGCGACATATTACCATACAATAAGGGGTGAAACGTTAATGCCAAGTTTTCAACTGCGTTTGTGTGTGTGTGTGTGTGTGTGTGTGTGTGTGTGTGTCACAAAGTTTTCATAATTTCCTAGCCTAGCAATTGAGACCAATCTCCATGCATTTGCATGGCCATTTAAAATGAATATTGCAAAAGCATTCTCTTCCCTATAGGGCCTCTAAGGCATATGTTAACATTGAGCATTGAAAATAAGGGAGGTTTCCCAGGTTTCTCACCCAAAATACTGGAAAATGTCAACATTCGTCCCCCAACGTTGGAAGGGTGCAGTATTCGTTCGTTTTGCAATTGCAAGTTTGTGCATTGGTCAGCTAATAATGTAGCCAACAAAGTAGTGTTGGCTACATTACTACAGTACATTACTACATCACTACAGTAAACTTTGTACAGCCCTAAAAAGGCTAAAGTTCTATCATCTTTGCCCCCGTGTCCTGTCATTCTCTCCTGCGCAAACAAAATGTGTGCGTTCCAAGTACCCTAGACCCAAGTGCGTAATTCTGCTTCATAAAGTCGAACAAATTGCATTTGGCTATTTTAGAGAAAAAATATAAATAGCCTGTCATGCAGTTTATGGACTGCAGTGCAGAGTTGGGAAGTTATGGTAGGCCAATTTGGAGTGAATATACAAACAGGGGAAATTATTTCTCTACTCGTAACTGAGTAGCCTGATGGTAGACCGCTGGTACGCAGGGGCGGACCTGGACACTTTGAGGCCCAAGGCAAAAGATCCCGAGGCCCCCCCCCCCCAAACACACACACACACACACTAAAACCCTAAAACTAAAACACACTTTTTTCTGTAATAATGGGACGCCGAGGCATACTTAAATACAACAAATATTATTTATTGCCATAGATCAGTGTTTTTCAACCACTGTGCCGGGGCACACTAGTGTGCCGTGAGAGATCATCAGGTGTGCCGCAGAAAATTACCTAAATGTCACTCACTGGTCCAGAAACGCAACTGTTGCATCAAAGAATTTATAACCACATGCTGTCATTGATTGTATGATTGGACTATTTGTGGTATGCAGGCATTGTACAATGGGGGCCCCATATCCAGTACTCACAGAATCATCACATATCCAGTTCATAACAACAATTAAATTAGATATAGTCACCTACAAATGAAACAGAGGGCGCTTGTTTTATTGAGCAGGTCTTGCATAAGCCATAATAAGGCCATATCTGTGTATTATTTGAAATTTTAGGCTATGGTATGTTTATTTTTTCTTCACACAGGATGTTAGTGTGCCGTGGGACATTTTAAGTATTAAAAGTGTGCCGTGGCACAAAAAAGGTTGAAAAACACTGCCATAGATGACAATCAAAAAACATTAGTGAAAACCTTTGAAAGTATTACAATTATGAATGGTCTGTGTGTGTGTGTGTGTGTGTGTGTGTGTGTGAGAGAGAGAGAGAGAGAGAGAGATGAGAGAGAGTAGGCTAGGGGTTTGAGGTCTCTGTGTGTGGATATAGCCTACTCTTTGTAGCTATGTATGAGAGTCTGTCTGTGTAGGCTATGTGTAAAAGAGAGAGTGAGAGTGAGTCTGTGCGTGCGAACTGAGGTGTTCGATCTTGCAAAAAGCCGACATCCAAAACAATAAACAGCGTCTGCACTAACCGAATAAACTAGCCATTTCTGTTTATTTTTTCTCCATTTTTCATGGTCATGTAATAATGTTCAACCGTGAATCTTCTGGGTGGTTTATCTGCATTTTTGGGGAATTCAAAGTTCTTAATTTGCACAGGGCCTTTTTTTTCCCAACGATTTCAACTCGCTCTGCATTTCTAAGGCTACGGTGTCTGGCCATAACGCAGGGTTGTACTGTAACTGTAGCCTAGTGCTAAGTATTGTGTTAGGGCTACTCACATACTGGTTTCGTTTGCACCCAAAGCTTCTGCTACTGAAATGGTGTCCGTAGCATCACCAACAGCACCAGTGCGGACTTCGGCAGTGACAGTGATCCCTCATGACCGTTTCACTTAGATCAACATCATGATCATCATCATCATCAGTAGAAGAATAGCCTATAGTAGTACAAGAGCTATCCAAAATAGCCTACTTTCTTCCGTGGAAAAATTCTTCGACTGGAAGAAGTTGGTTAATTTAGGCAATTTCTTTCTAAATTCTTCCTCCTCGCTTTTTCTTTTTCTTTTATCACTTCCACTCTGGAAACGTTTCATGGCTGCTGTCAATCGCTCAACTCCACTCAAGACCTCGTTCAAAGCTAGTTGCTGCTATGGTGACAGAAAGCGGACCTGCAGTCATTTGATTTTATGATGAGTTTATCAGCAATCAAAATATTTTTTCAATCTTTATTATGGATTAGAATATATTGTTTGGATGCGGTGATCATTTATATATAAAAAAAAAAAAAAACGAAATACGATACGGGGATGACGAGGCCCCCTGGTGGCCGAGGCCCCAGACAATTGCCTGACCATGCCTAATGGCAGGTCCGCCCCTGCTGGTACGCACAGTACGGCCATATAGGCCTACACTATGCAGGCGCCACTGAATCGTGCTCTCACGACAACCATGCTGTTAGGCTATCTGTTAACATCACTATAAGGTCGCCTTCAAGCAAGCAAAACGATGCTTTGAAAACATCTGTTACACTGGAAGGGCAAATGGGTAACAACAGAACAAAAGTACAGAGACTGTCCGATGGTAGGGCCAATGTTATGAGATTATTAAAATATGGATATTTAGGGAAAATATTAAAACGGGAAGACAGCGGAGGGAAAAGTTAAAATACGTGAGAAACCCGGAAAAAACGAGAGGGTTGACAGGTATGCCACAAGGAGACACCGTTTCTAATAGGCCAGAAGGTGTGTGCAGTGCACAGTTAACTTTCTGGTGATCAGAATTTCATGAGGAAATTCTAGTGCCCACGAGAAACTAGCCTATCTGGTGCACACCAGAAACGTTACAAAATATTTTTGCTCGTGTCTCTTTATGGGGCTCAGAGACAGCAGAATGAAATTGTACCTCAACACACCAGCTTTCAATTTAAACTCAGTCCTTATCTGAAAAACTAGCAAACATAGAAAGTTATGCATTTCTACAGCGCAATCTGAACCTCTCCATCAGGCAGTGCAAATAATAAACAAACAATGGCAGTCATTTCAGCAGTTTAATGCATATGGGAATATGAACTGTATTTAAAAGAAAGGATGTTTCAATAAAGGACATTTTTGCTGATTGCCTCCAAATAGGCATTGTGATAAAGCGTGGGATAAAATTAGTACCGGTAAATGTGAACGATTTTCATTGGTATGAAGCCTACAAGCTTGATTGATCTATGACCCTGCCAGCGTCTCACATTATGATGATGGCCTACCACAGCCACACGCTCCCGCTCTCTGGGGAAACGTGTGATGATTATACATAGCCTAAGCCTAGGCATATAGTCCGGTGGACAGCCCATAGAGCCCCATTGTGGACCCGGAAATGTTGAGTACACCAAAGTTTTCTGATGGAAATATATAGTATGGGTTCCCAGCATGCAGAAACTGCCGGATGCTAATTTGCATATGTTGGGCAATTTGTGTAATTGAGCTAATTAGCATAGATTAGCATAATCGCCTATATTGATCATATAATAAGCGCTGCTTGGCCAAAATGGTCAATGATAGTATGTTTTTAGGGGTTACTGGAGATGCTGAGTCCATATCTGACTAAATCACTATTTAAACATGGTTTGGTCACGTTCTTACTCTCATTAACCTGATTTTGCAAAACATTTTTGGTCCAATTTAGACAGATTTTTGGAGGATAGGGCTGTAGCGATATACAGTAGGGCTGTAACGATACACCAACCTAACAATTCGATTCGTATCACAATTTTTGACCCACGGTTTGACACGAACCTCGATTTTTTTGGAGGGGTCAGGCTAGACATTTCAATAGCCTATCTTAGAACACCAGAGGATTACAATATAATATATCTGTATTATTTTATATCCTGATATTAAAAGAGAGAATACTGAATGTCTGATATTTATGACAGCACACTTTTTGCAGATTAGCCTATAGCTTAGGCCTACTATTTCTATTACAACTCTACCACATTCAGCTTCTCTGGTTGAAGCCTGGAAATATTGTACACAAAGAAACATAGTTGGCTAGCTTATCATAGTCTACTGATTGGACTGTTAAGTTTCCTCATGTGTGTTTAAGGTAATACTCTTCTCGTAGGGACAAGCCCTTTTGGGAAACATTGGTATTGAGATGATCACTCAACTTGAATGCAAGAGCTTTAACAAATATGTGCAGCATGCTAATGATGCTAAACAGATTTAATAGTGTAATGATTGATAAGACAGCGTTGTCTAATCAAAAGCTTTTTTAAAGGTCGGGAGCAGGGACATCGGCACAGAACATAGCACACGCCAGGGAAGTCAAGAACACTCGCACCTTACACACATAGGGTTGGACGCAGCCGCACCATACAGGCACAAGCACACATAATAACAACCCCAAAGTTCTCCCAGAATCCCCAGTGCGAAACATCGTGGGAATCTCAAGCACAGTCCAGCATGCTGACGTTACACAGCTCCCCCAACAAGCCATTGCCGTCCTCGGCACATTCAGTCCAGCAAAGTCTTTGGCACTGCCACACAGCAGGTGGGGTGCACACACCGCAAGAGCCCTACTCACCCAGGGGAACCACAACCACCAGTGGCCCAATGCGGGCGTGCTGGCAGTCACCTGGCATGTCTCCGCTCGTCCCCAGCTCCCTTCAGAGAACGCCCTCAGGTCGCACTTTCACAGTGTGCACCACCACAACGTTCCTCCAACACCTGGCGGGGCCTAGCCTCCACTGGCACAGACTCCCCACCACTGAACACCGTAACTGGCACCGCACCTCCAATGCTCTGCTCCGTCGTCTCGCCAGTCGAGGCAGCAGACTCCAGCTCCATCGTAGCCGGGCCACGCTGCGCAATCGGGCTACAGCTACCGACGTTGGCGTCCCTCCTCTGCTGCCTCGTCGCATAGCGGTCCTCCGCTGCTCCCGGCCGCTCCACTCCGCCACAGTCGCGCCAAGACGTAGACCTTCTCTCTGGCTCGTGCCATCGGATTTCACACAACAAACTTTTTTTCCCCTTATTTTTCTAAAGAGCGCCGGCAGACAGACCAACAAGAACAGGCACCCGCATAGCATGGTGCCTCCCACACGCACCCAAAGGCTTAGAGTTCCGTTTTTCAGAGGGCCCTTCCACCGGAGCTGCCCAACCGTCGTGCCTCAAACGGCTCCGCCAACCGTCCATCCTCAAGGCACCACCTCCTTGCCGCTCCACCTCTGGAGACAGGGCCACCGCCAACTCCAACCTAAGGCTGCCTGGCGGGGCCAGGGGCTCAAGGTCTTCTCACGGTGAAGCAGGTCGGCGTCACCACCTCATCTTTCCAAGGTCGCGTGAAGCCCTTCTCCGCCGTGTCCACTGCATCGAGATCCTCTTCAGGCTAGCACTCCTTCCGTAGCCAGGCCCAGGCGACGGCTGGTCTCCTCCCGCGGCTTCTACTGAAGGCCTCTGTAAGCTTCTTAGTACCCCTTACAAGGGCTCTCTTCGGATCCTTTTGCTTGGGCCTCCACCTAGTGGTGAGCATGGACGGATTAGGAACTTTCGGGCCCCTGGGCCCAGATGTATTAAGGGCCCCCCATTAATTGTCGCATGTGGAAGGAGGGTTTGGGGGTCCTTCCTCAGAAATTTTTTAATTTGTTTGATGTGATTTCCTGTATACTGGTGCATTTTGGGGATGGACTAAATTCAATCAGATTCATACACCATACTGTACATCCTGATGTGTTGATATTGAGGCAATGCAGTAATCCATCCCTGGCGGTGAGGCCTCCCATTCCCGGCTCCTCCAGCACTGAAGACACTGTCTCCTACAGAACGCAACTTACTCCTCCATGGAAAACGTGCCCATCTACAGGTGCTGCTTTGGAAAGCAGCAGACCGCCCTGATCCACCGGCTGTGGATATCACCGCGTTTGGATGGAGTAAGAAGACAGGTATGAAGAAAGGAGAGGAACTCGCCCACCCTCGATTCAAGTCCTGTTGCTCCTGCTGATTTGTTAGATGTTATCAGCAGTAACTGCAAAGCTGGGTTAAAACTGTGTATACATGTATCTGGAAAGTGCAGCTGTGCAGCTGCAGGCTTGGCCTGTACTAATTATTGTTTCTGCAAAGGCAGTGATGTTACATGTTGCAATATATATATATATATATATATATATATACACAGCTAAAAGAGCAGAAGGACAGGGATGAAGAGTCTGGAGAAGATGGCGACAGGACAACGGATGAGGACAGGAGGAGTAGTAGAGGCTAGTTCTTCCCTTTGTTACTCAATTGTGAGTCACAGGAGAGGGCCAGTGAATAGCTATTTCCAAAATTATTGTGGAATTCAGAAATAACTTGAAATTATTCCTGAACACTGAACATTTTTATCCTCCAAAAATCCGTCTAAATCGCCCCCAACAACTCAGCAAAATCAGCTTAATGAGAGTAAGAACGTGACCAAACCATGTTTAAATAGTGATTTTGAGTCTTGAAAATGTCAGATATGGACTCAGCTTTTTCAGTAACCCCTAAAACATACTAACATTGTCCATTTTGGCCAAGCAGCTCCTATAATATGATCAATATAGGCAATTATGCTAATTTATGCGAATTAGCTCAATTACACAAATTGCCCAACATATGCAAATTAGCATCCGGCAGTTTCTGCATGCTGGGGACCCATACTATATATTTCTATCATAAAACTTTGGTGTACTCAACATTTCCGGGTTCACCTTTCTGTCAACTAGACTAATAGGCTACATACACCAACAGAGGGTGCTCGTGGCTTTCAATAAACGTGGTTAGACAAGCGAAACATTACCAGAGTACCAGTTTGGCTGTCAACCTCCACAAAGGTAGCCTACTGTTAAGAACCGGTGTCCTTAATTAACATCTCCCGAAGAGCCCGTCGTAAATTGTGCCAGCAAAAGTATCATCTAGGCCACATAGGCTAAATGTAACAACCCGATTACTTTTTAAGCAGAAGTCTATACTGTATCAATAGGGTGGCAGTTCTGAATAGCATGGGGGTTAATTTACTGCTATGAACTTGGTGTCACAGAAGTCGATCATAAATTAGGCTAGATCGACACGAAATTTGATAATTCTCTAAAGGAAACCTGTTCAACTATTATTTAGCGATGACAGTGATTCAAATTGCCTAACTGGACTGGATAAAAATAGTCTATTAGTGAGAGATTTTGAATACAAATGTAGCCTAAGCCCAGGCTAGAGGCTTGTAATGACTGAATATCTGCGCTCCTTGTTTCGACGTGTCCATGCGGTCACGCCTTCTGTGATACAATTCAGGTGATCCAATGGCTGCGCGAACCACCGCTAGTCGCCCCCAGCGCTGCGGTAGTCCTTCACCGCGCTGTGATGTCTCTCTCATCGCCGACCCAACGTCACGTCCGCACTTGAACTTAAATTTCATCCCATTCTTCAGAGGCAACCCCTGCCACACACGCACGGGGTACTTCCACAGAGACAGGACTCGTCACGCCTAATGCGAAGAACTAAAGAAATAGTGGACCTTGACAGAGTTGGAGAGGAGGTGGTGTCTTAATTGTCGCCGGCCTCTTGTCTGAGTCTGCATGAGCGAAGAGTTGCAAGTCTGCGCACTGATGCCAGAGCACATGGAGATCGGTGCCAACGGTTCCATCACTTGGCATTCCAAATGTGCAGAGGAATTTGGAATTTAGAATCATTTTAATACAGACTTTAAAAGCAAGACTGTACGGCATCTATGCAAAAACCAACTGGAAGATAAATAGTTGTAGTCTACATGGTTTTGTAAGGATTGTTCTGAGAATAGTGTAAATTAAGCGCACTTCGTTCGTCACTTTTCCGTGGAGAAAAGAGGTTGCAAATCAATTTGGGACATAACTGTCACGTTATTTCGCTTCCACTTTGCCTAAACAACGTTCCAGGAACATATCGCTCTCACCAGACTTTTACGCACCGTGATTTCATTTCAGGTGCTCATGTTGTTGGTCAACAGACGGTTTTGTGAGACCGCGTACGCGTCAAACCACGAGACTTACTTGGTGGACTCAAGTGGACAGGTCTTTTTTTCATTGAACTGATTGACTATAATAGTACCAATAGGGAAAAACAACCTCTCCCCACGAAGAAAAGAAAAACATTTGGAGCATTTCGGAAAAGTTACTGGAAATCACAGGGGAGGAAACGGGAGCAGCTGACTCAAGTGCAGGTCTCCGGGCGATGCGAGTGTAAATGCCAGGGCAATGTCCCGTCGTAAGCAGGGGAACCCACAGCACTTATCCTTGTCGCAGAGGGAGACAATACGACGTGAGTATCATGCATATATATCATCAACCACAACTAACAAATCAGAGATGTGTGCTGGAGAGACAGGAAGAGAGATGTTTCGCATAAAATAACATATAGGCTTGCCTATCTCTTTTTACCTCTCAAATGGCAGTAGTTCTGGGTAGTTTTTACGCATCGATCAAAGTTTTATTTTCTGTCTCATACGACAGTGCCTGTTAATTTAGGTAACGAAATAAGTTAAACTAAATGACAATTTAGGAGCTACCAGATAAACCTTTCTTAACAGATATGTGTGGAGTAAAGATGAGGTAGAAGCATATAGCATTTAAAAGATGTGTAAATAGTATCACATAAAAGGTCAAAGGAAATGGCTGTTTTGACACACATGTCAGTAGTCAACCTAGGCCTTGTTCCTCAATTACAAAGATCAAATCATAATAACTAATCATAGTGTGAATTCAGATTAGTAAGCGTTACAGCTAGGAGAAATACTTTATACTTCATACTAAGACGTACAAATAATACTGTAATATCACGGGCCATTGTAGCCTACAACGACCTTGCGTTTATAAGAAATTGACATATGAATCAATTGCAAACAAAGAGTACAGGCCCTTAGTGTTTTGAAAACAATTCACGTGTGCATCAACATTTGACTGGGCACGTGTTTATAACCCTAATTTCTAGATTGGCAGATTCTCAAAATAATGCAAAGGATTACTGGAACATTTACAAAATGTGGTAAGCATGTTTAAAAAAAACTGTAAGCACAACTGTGCAAAGACAATGCGTAGGCCAGAGTCCTATAACACACACACACACACACACTCACACAGAGAGAGAGAGAGAGAGAGAGAGAGAGAGATACCGCTAATACGCATGCTGTGTAAGATAGGCTACATGTTTATGCACGTTTTAAATATAGTATTTTCTAGATATTTCCATTAGCTTTAAAACTTTTGTTTTACTTTGGTTTAATCGGAAAGGGTTTTGTTCTAGCCTCATTCACCTACTTTTGAGGAATATAGGTTAATTCTCGCAAGTGACTCTAAATCAACAGAGCACGAATCAAGAGGTGTTGAATTGTGGTTCAGCTGAATTGGGGCTCCTTTCCATCATAAACATGAATATCAATTTTAGGGGGATACCAGTCACTGACTTGTTATGACCAAACGAAATGGTATACAGGTAGCCTGAATTGTTTTGCTGGACAGATGTTTTGATTGACAGCAAATAGCCTAATATATAGCTAGAACGCAAACATTGTTTTGCTATTTTAATGTTTTCCATAGTTAGTAATGTCGTCACTCAATTATCATATAGGCTTTTATTCGTTGCAATTATGCAATGTGTCACCGTTTTGGTTAATGGAGCCTATTTGGGCACGTTTGTTTTGTTTAGAGGCCCCGAAACTTCGAATTCAAAATCAATAAGGGTGCATCAACTTCAGTACGTTCCCAGCAATCTCTCGTGCTTAAATTCAATTTCATAGTCGTGTAATCCATCTAATTCATAACAGAACCATGATGTAATCCCTATCCAATCTGTTTCATGTTGAGCAGGGTTAAGAACATTTTATATTGGCCACGCTACCATCACTGAACATGCAATGCAATCATTTACGCGGTGTGGCTTTTAATAGTTTACCCTGAACTGTTTTTTTTGTGTGTGTTTTTCACTCCAGCGTTATGATGAAACATCTTTAAGTTAAACAATATGACACAACCTCCTCGGCATATTATTACGGCCATCTAAACGATTTCCATGTCATTTTGACTTGTACATTTTAATTAGTCAAAGGAATTGCAACTTGCAAATGCCAATGTCTTACCGAAAAAAATATAATCCATCATCCAAGTCAAGATATTTGTTCACATCTAAATTGTTAGGGCCTTCACCATAATTGTCCACCTAGCCGGTATAGGCCTATAACAATGCCTACTTTCTAAGTCGGACCTGAAGTCAACGTCTCAGTTCATTTATATTTCAGTAGTAATAGACGCAATAATAGACGCAAATGAACTGGGAACTTATACGTATAATTAAACCACGCGGTCACCATAAAACGCGGTACACCTAGGCTACATTTTACAATGTGAGCCCACTAGGTTTGATCATCTATGTAGCTGGGATGGGTGGTCGTGTTATCACTAAACATATCGGTGGTTTGACGATACTGAAACTGTTTTTATGTTGCCCTTTCATATGCAACATGCCTCTGTGGTCAAGACCTCACACTGACAGGGCAATCAAAAGTACACTCATGTTCGTGTGTGAGTTGAGACGTCTGTGTTATAGGCTACACGTTGCACTTTTGCATTATTGTTTGAATTAATTGACTTGTTTATTTGTGTGTGTATGTGTGTGTGTGGAAGGGATCATTTTAAGCATTATCTCTCTCTCTCTCTCTGTTGTTTGGTGTGTGTGTGTGTGTGTGTGTGTGTGTGCATGCATCCGCCCTCCGCCTACGTGTGTGTTTGCATGAATGCATAGGTGTGAGTGTACTTCTGACTGTGTGTCTGAGTAAGTGTGCTTATGCACTTCACTCTGGTCTTTGTGTGTGTGTGTGTGTGTGTGTGTGTGTGTGTGTGTGTGTGTGTGTGTGTGTGTGTGTGTGTGTGTGTGTGTGTGTGTGTGTGTGTGTGTGTGTGTGTGTGTGTGTGTGTGTGTGCGCGATACCCAGTACAAACGTACATTTGATAGAACCATCTAGAAGTCTTGCACAAGCCCCCAGGTAAGCCTTGGAGGCAGTTCTCATAACTTTACATGATATATTAAACCACACACAGGGATGTGAGGTCCACAGGGAAACCCCACACAGCCCTCATTTGCTTATTAATTTTCTTTCCTCCTTTTATTTTTTTGGGGGCAGAGCATGTCTGTTAGCAGGCCTGCTCACTTGACAGTGACTCTTTTTTCTCACCTGCGGTTGTGGGACCTATAGGTCATGCTTTGTGAGTGCCGTGGAGAGAGAACTTTGTGAGTGCCGTGGAGAGAGAACAGGAATATCTGCATATTTCATGGCTTACCATAAATGTGGGACATGCCATGCTGTCAGTTCACACGCAAACTCACAGGTGTGTAGGTTCGTCCAAATACCTTGCGGCAGAGCTGCCAGCTGAACATGTCCAGTCAAATAGTGTACACCGGTTCGCCTGTGTCATCACCCTTTCTTTCAAAGATTATTGGGGAAATTATGGAATGTAAATAAAAAAAAAACATGCCTGCTGTGAAGGATCTCTGCAAAATGCATGAATGTATGAGCGTATGCTATGAAGGATCTGTTTGCAAAATGCAAGTGTGTGTGTGTGTGCGTGTGTGTGTGTGTGCATGTGTGTGTGTGTGTGTGTGTGTGTGTGTGTGTGTGTGTGTGTGTGTGTGTGTGTGTGTGAGTGTGAGTGTATGGCAGAGGAATGCTTTTGTATCATTTCTCATTGCCGCTTTAAATTTAATCATGTTGGATTATTTTGTGGTGCCTTACGCGCAGGCACACACACACACATACACACACACACGTGTTTAAAAAATCCCCTCTAATTAGTGTTGAATCTGTGTGTCAAACATGTCACTTTTGCACAGATTTCCAAGGCACTTATGTTGGAATGTGCACAGGACAACCTGCCACAAATACTCCAACTTAAATAGTCCATGGCAAATGGAGCCATTGCCTATAAAGCCTATTTTTTATATTATAATCTCCCATATATTTAAAAAATAATAATGTCCATATTTATACAATTTGACCCAAAGACTGTAAGATTGATACATGCTCCACATCTTTTACCTTAATGTTCTTTTATCTTAACCAACATGATTTGTTTTATTTTTTTTAATAAGAGTTGAATGTAGTGAATACATATAGAAGCGCATTTGATATTTGAAGAGTCTCTCTCTGCTGACCACATGGCACAGACTAGGTGGTGAATCATACTATAATAATAATGGAAGTAAATGAGAGGCCTCTTCATAGCTCCATAGTTTTTTTTTTCCATCTGGTCAGACCAGCACCTTCCTGACCTTCCTCAAACATCCCACCCCACCTGTCCCTGGAGCTGCTGGGCTTACACCTCGGCCTCAGTTCACACACGCAGAGCTGAAACAGAAGCTGGCGTCTTCTCCACCTGCCTTCTGAAATGAAGCTGTGAAGCCGTCTTTTGTTTGGCCTCGCTTTGTTAAACGCTCCCATTCGCTCTGCCTCCCTGTACTGGGAAGAAGGTGCCTCGCGCTAGCTGATAGGGGGTGCTATTAGTCTTTGAGACTTGCCTGCATGCCTGCATGGCAGAGTGCTGCCAACCATTGCCTTTGAAGGTACATATATGGGGTGTCTGTGAGTGTGTGCGCACAAGTGTGTGTGAGTGAGTGAGTGTATGTATATGTGCATGTGTTTGTTTATGTGTGTACTTGTATAAGAGGGAGAGCGTGTGGGAGCAAGACAGAGGGCAGGAAAGAGGGGGAGAGAGAGTGAGAGGGAGAGAGAGAGTGAGAGAGAGACTGTTGAGAGGGCCCTCAGGTGTTTTTGACACTCTCACCATCAACATTTGATACGGGGATTAGCACAAACCTGGCGCGTCTCGGAGCCATCTCTGACCTCCATTTTGTCTTTTCCCCGCACCTTGATGCGGCGTAATCCTCTTACGCCGAGCGTGTTTGGTGCTGCGACAGAAAGACAGACATCGGTTGATGCGATGCGATGGCCAAGCTTTGTCATCTAGTCTCAAGGCCTCTCACCGCAATGAGGATGAATATGCGAGATGCATGCCGTACCACGCTGTGCCCCGCCATGCCAGGCCTGAAAGAACACTCTTAGCAACACACTTAAGCAACAAGGTGAAACTGGGCAGACAGATGGTCAGATGGGTTTTGGATTCGGTTGTTTATGTTCTGGAAGGAAGTGCGTCTTGCTTGATGCATAAATGTGAGATGAAAAACATGAGACATTACCAAAATTGCATATATGCACACATTGGGGGTGGGTTGGGGTGCAGGTTCCATGTAGTTTGCATGAAGGGCTTTGCAGGAGTGTATAGTGCGTCACAATGCTTAGGAACACCCGTATCAAGACAAAACATAAACACTCAACATTACCTCACTAGAAGACATCTGTGACAATTTGCGAGTAATCTGAATAGTCATCTATCTTTTTTCAGTAAACGTAAGGCATTTTTTTTGGTTCTTCTTCTTGGGGTAGTCTCCTGGGAGTGTTTAGAAAACCTGGGGGGCGGGGGGGTTGAAAGGGTCTAATAAGCTGCTCGGAGCTGACATTCCTGTGGCATTGAGACGAAGCCAAACGCCAGGTTATTTATGTTGCTCCTCTGGCGACGTTACTCAAGCCTCGTGTGAACAAACACGCTTATTCCTCTGTCACCAGCAAGCGAAAGTGAACTTTGGATGGCCAGGTGTCTGTCGACGGCCTCGGCCTTGTGTGTTGATGCACAGGCATTGCTGCATGTCCCAGGAATCTGGGATGATTTCAAATAATGCCTCCTCATAAGGGGTTGTGTGTGTGTGTGTGTGTGTGTGTGTGTGTGTGTGTGTGTGTGTGTAGCTATCAGTAAGGCTCTGTTGAACTCCAGCCAGGCAGTTTTATTGGCATATTGTATGAATTCGGAGCGTGTGTGGCAATCGCTCCGCTCTGTCTCCCTGTGTCTGTCAAAGGCTGTCTCTTCAACCCATGATGGAGAGTCATATAAAATATTTTGATTTAGGATCTGGACGAAAGAAAGAAAAAAAGAAGACGCAAACGAGGCAGTCAGTGCATTTCTGCAGGCGGCCCGTGTGGAAACCAGCAAGAAAATATACAGTTTGGCACAATGGCGGTTGACAGAAGCACATTTTATATGGAGGGGACACATGAGGAAAAGATGTTCTGGTGTTCTCAGGGGCTCAGTCGTGCTCATTCTGAGTGTTCGTGGGGTTGACCGGGTCAGAGGCGAGTTGTTGTTGCTCTGTAAGAACGAAAGCAGGGCCGTCGACCAAAACAGGCAAAACAGCATGGTTCAGCACAGCATCACAGGCTGAGGGGAGGGAGCTCTATGACAGTTGCGGTGGACGAGGGTGTTTTTTTTTTTTTTTTGCGAGTGCTCCAGGAAATGGTTACAAATATCATGCGTGAAATGTGTTTTGTTTTCTGGATCGACCCATGGTGCACCTGTGCACCGTTTTTTTTTTTTTTTTGCAAGACATCGGGGCCGGGCCGAACGTCTGCAGTTTTCAGGAGACCGTTTGATGGGAGGTGAGCCTCTGCGGTCTTGGCTAACGCTCAACAGGAGGTGTCGAGAGCTCGACACCAACACGCTGCAACCCGAGCGATGTTAGCGAAGCTACGCGCTGGCACGCCCGCCCGCCCGACCGGTGCACGGTGCAGAGAACTAGACCGGAAACGCAGATACCACAGCCAGATAGCCTTGCACCCTCTGCGCCCTCCATGACCCAAAACCTGCAGGCAACGTTGCACTCAGGTGTCTAGTTGTGGTCTGTGCCAGAGAGAGTGAAACAGGTGTGAGAAGGAGTGTGGCAACACTCAATCCAAACTATTATTATATCTAGGGACATTTGTACAGAGGGACATATTCCCATATTTCAGAGTCTATAATAAAAGCCATTTTATGAAAAAATTAGACTAAAATTATTTTTGGACAATGTGCATCATT